>NC_136496.1:104943186-105103186 GCF_053919585.1 Euprymna scolopes | reverse complement strand
TTTTTTATGGTATTATCAATCAGTTTTGGCGGAACGCTATATTGGGGTGTCATACTCGTCTATGCACATGAGGCATCCGTTGCTTGTACATTTCCATGTGCACGTACCTCTGCAGGTGTAAATCCACATAGTCATATGTAAACAATTTCCGTGTTAAGTCGTGGAGGTTGCATGTAGGGTGTGTTGGGGTTGGGTGGGGGGTGGCTGGGGGAGGGGGATTGATGCCGATTATTTGGTTGTTATGTGGGATGAGGTTATGTGGTGCTTTCAGTTGGTGGTGATTGGGAGTATGTGTTATTTTGTTGGATTTAGGGGGTTCTTAGGGGAAGGGGGTAAGGTGGTGTGGGGTGTGAGGGGAGTTGGTTGAGGGGGTTTGGTTGAGTGTATGTCATGGTAGTTGTGGTGGGTGGTTGTATCGGATATATAGTTAGGGGGATTTATGGTGGTGTTGTCTAAAGGATGTTTTAGAGAGGTGTATAGTTGCTAAGAAGGTGTGATCTGTAATGCCTACAGTTTATGGTGGTTTCCTGTTTTTTGTTTAGTAATTTGTCTCTGTCTTTAAAATTGGAGATAAGGAGTTTCTCGTTTAGGCAGAGGAGACATGGGGAGTTTAGGGATTTACATGTGCTAGATTTTCTAAGGATTTCCCATTTAATGGTTCGTGTAAGGTTATTTTGGGTTAGATGTAGGTAGTGGGTTGTTAGTGAGGTTTTGTTAGGGTGGTTAGGGTTTGTGAAGGAGCATTTATGTACTCTGAATCTATCCTTAAATGAGGTGCCGGCCAGTCCAATATAATATTTTTTGTCGTGTGGGGTTTCTTTAGGTGCGATCGTGGCTTTATATACTACTTCTGTTTGTAGGCATTGTTGATTTAGTGGGCATTCCGATTTGTTGTTGCAGTTGCACTTGTTCTTTTTGGTGTTGTTTGTATTTTCATCTTTGTTAAGTATTTTTCTGTTATGTTTTTTGATTATTTGTTCTAGGTTGTCCGTACAGCTGTAGCTGAGTTTAATTGTGTTTTTGTTTAAGATTTTGTGTAGTACGTGGTTGGGTGGGAAGTGGTTGTTTATCAGTTGGAGGAATTTAGTGCCAAGTTTTGTTTTGACCATTGTATTGAAGGGGGGGGGTTTGAATCAAATTATTTTCCTAATTCTATTTCTCTTGTTTGCGGTATTGGGTGGATTTGGTTTAATGTAATTGAAGGTAGTGTTTGGGTGACCACTTTCCTTAAGTGCATTTTCGTAGAAGGATTTATGTTTGTTGAAAATTTCGAGTTTGGAGGAGTTGGTGCTAAGTCTTTTTTCGATAGATGTGGGGATGTGTTTAATTATATGTTTTGGGTGGTTTGATAGTGGGTGCATATAGAGTGGGTAGGTGTTGTCTTTGGTGTAGGGTTCGTATGTGTTGCTTGAGAGGTTGAGAGTTACATCGAGAAAGTTGACGGTTTTTATGTTGGATTTAATGTCTAGTTTTAGGCCTATTCTGTTAATTTCTTTAGCTAAGGTTTTCTTTATTTTTCGCATTTGGGGCCATTTGAGTTTTCAACTATTATGAGGCCATCGTCCTATGTTTTTGTTATTTATAGTGTTTGTTAGGTTGTATAGGATGAAAAGACCGACAAGAGCAGTTGCTTCTGCTGAGTCTGCCGCTCCCATTGAGAGGTCGAATGATCCGGATTGGTTCGTCTTAGTCCATTAGGTGCCTTGGCTGATTAGAACTGTTTTTCTGGACTTTTTTATAATGTCCATTTCGGATGGTTGTAGGTCGGAGAGTAGAGAGGCAAATATATATATATATATATATATATATATGTGTGTGTGTGTGTGTGTGTGTGTGTGTTTCTCTTTTACATAGCCAACTACGTTCTTAATACTGTTATTACTGGTGATGGTTCCTCTTTTGTTCATACATGCAATATTTCAATCTTTTGTTCTTTTCATTTTGTTTTATATTCGATATTAATAAAAGCAAAGTGAGACGTGGTGACGGAAGCAAGAGCGATAGATATCATACAAAATATAAAAATCTTTAAATTATTTTCTATGAGAGAGATTTAGAGTGACAGATAATACTTTTCTTAATAAAATTGATTAGTTTGCGAGTTAATTGCAAATTCCGTCTAGTTAGAACGATTAAGATCTGTGCATTTAAAAAAAAATATAATCGAATTCTAAAACTGAAATATATATATATATATATATATATATATATATATATATATATATATATATATATATATATATATAATGAAATTCTAAAACTAGGGAACATCTTCATACGCATTTGATGTGATGGAAATTTATAGGGAACGCTCTGTTTAAGATCAAGCTCTTCTGTTTCCATAATGGTTTGATTTTCCTAAATATATTCGTGCACAAGTGATTATAACTACTTCAATTATGACACTTTCACAAGCACATCCGTGTAAAATAACATATGTTTCTGACACGGGTGATTTAAGTCGTGTTAGAAATCGATTTACCTATTAGCAGCTTTGTATTCAACCCAGAAGAAGATATGGCGTTCGGAAGTACGTGAGAGATCGAGGTAGACGAGAAAGGCGAGAGGAGAAACAACATCTTGAACAATACGGTAGAGCGACCGAGTGAGCGAGAAGAAGAGAGAGAGAGAGAGAGAGCGTAAGAGAGATGGAAAGAGAGAAAGAGCGAGAGTAAGAGAGATGGAAAGAGAGAAAGAGAGAGAGAAAGAGGGAGAGAGAGACGAAGAGTAAGAGAGATGGAAATAGAGAATAAGAGAGAGTGAGAGAGAGAGTGAGAGAGAGTAAGAGAGATGGAAATAGAGAAAAGAGAGAGAAAGGGAGTAAGAGAGATGGAAAGAGAGAAAGAGAGAGTGAGAGGGAGAGGAAGAGAGTAAGAGAGATGGAAATAGAGAATGAGAGAGAGGGAGAGAGAGTGAGAGACAGTAAGAGATATGGAAATAGAGAAAAGAGAGAGAAAAAGAGTAAGAGAGATGGAAAGAGAGAAAGAGAGAGAGAAAGACAGAGAGAGAGAGAGAGAGTTATCTAAAAGACATTATTGATTAGTTCATATAATGACGAAGCAGAATTTACTGTGGCTGACTGATCGGAATAAAACATTTAAGTTTTAATACAGATGTTAACAATTATTATAACGCACTTCGAATGTATGAAAGCGCCATCTGTTACGTAAATACTAGTGTCCTGCCTCCTTACAAAATCACAGAGAAAAATCATGTTTCATCAGTGTTTGCACTAATCACATTGTTAGCCGGTTGGCTAAGAAAAAAAAAACGGAAGAAATTAAAACCGATAGATCATATTTCAGTCTCCTTTATAATTCAGAGTGAATTTCTCACAGTAATAATAGCTGTCACTATTAATAGCCATGTATTTTATGTAATAATAGCTGTTACTATTAATAGCCATGTATTTTATGTAATAATAGCTGTTACTATTAATAGCCATGTATTTTATGTAATAATAGCTGTTACTATTAATAGCCATGTATTTTATGTAATAATAGCTGTTACTATTAATAGCCATGTATTTTATGTAATAATAGCTGTTACTATTAATAGCCATGTATTTTATGTAATAATAGCTGTTACTATTAATAGCCATGTATTTTATGTAATAATAGCTGTTACTATTAATTGCCATGTATTTTATGTAATAATAGCTGTTACTATTAATAGCCATGTATTTTATGTAATAATAGCTGTTACTATTAATAGCCATGTATTTTATGTAATAATAGCTGTTACTATTAATAGCCATGTATTTTATGTAATAATAGCTGTTACTATTCTACATATGTACTTTAGTTTTTTTGTGACGATTTAAACTAACATAAGTTTTATAGCATTGGATTCTATAAGTGACAGTTTAAAGACAGTAAAATTACTTGGGAGTGTTTTCAGTAAAAGATTATGGAACTAATAGACTTTTAGTCTGTTCAAAACGGCAAAAGTTGATTTGTGATAATTAATGTCATTCTTATATTGTAATGTTGCCGTGTAGTGACTATTTTGTATTAATCTTTTTTTGCGGATCAAACGGATACGATAATACTTAGTTCGCTGTACCTTATCATAAAAAAAAACGCTAAAACATGCATTGATATGATTTGTTTTTCATTATATATATATATATATATATATACATGCAAATATATATATATAATCGACTGAAAATAATGACACACAGATATGCTGGGGGTATAATAAGGTTTAATGTTTAAACGACTCAGAAAAATCTATATATTTTTTCATTTTAATATACATTCGCACAAATATTTCTATTATATATATATATATATATATATATATATATATATATATATATATATTATTGATCCTATTACGTATTGAAAAATATTTTTTCCGTAACTAATCCCATGTTTATACAGTAATTCTGTATACTAATTATTCAATATCTAGCTATAATATATACTGACCAAACGGGTCACGGGAAGTTTAGTATTTATATAAAATCATGGAATTTCTTTTATTATATATTATTAATTATAAATAGATGAAAATATTTTTCATTCCTGATTAGAAAAAAAAGCAAAAACAAACAAACAAACAAACAAAAACAAAAACAAAAACAAAAAAAAACAACAAAAACAACAAGACGACTAGTACCTATTTACAATGTCTCCCCACGCGACAGAGTTAGACACCAGGGTCGTTTTTTAATGTGGAGAAAAGGAACAAAAATAAAAATTGTCTCAGTCGTAAAGGATTGCTCCCCCACTGACAGAGAACAAGAAATTGAAGTGCAGTATCTGAAGAACAGATGGTATTTATTTGCTCCCCCACCGAGCAAATTAGGCACAAGGCCGATTTTTAATGTGAGGAGTGAAGGGGAAATGGGGACCAGCTCCCCGGGGAGTAGGGGAGCTGGATAGTGACAATTGGTATGAAGGGTTGCCCCTACATTGACCAAGGTCTTATATGTGGGGTCGCCCCCACATATGGTCTTTGCTTGCAGTATCTGAAGAACAGATACTACACTTTGATCTTGACCCGAAGGCCAAGGATTAACAAGACGACTAGTAAACTGTTGATGTTTTTTTTATGGAGTGCGGATTATTTTTCTGAATTCATATAGTGTAGCGGGATTTGTCTAATTTGCTATTTACCTTCTCGGTTTCCCCCACTACTTGAAATCTCGTCCATGTTCTTAAACTTACAATTTAGATTTTAAACATGTTCCATTATAAAAAGCAAGTATTGCATTTTTATCAAAATTGCAATAAGAATTGTAGGCATAAGGTATGCAATCATTTTATCCTGGAATTAATAGGGGATAGATAAAATTAATGCAAAACTGTTCTATGCGAATTGTATATAATCTTATCTGCTTAAAGACGGGTTACTCTTCTATTGGAAATTTAAGTTTATTAATTTTTTACGTGGCTTTTGCCACAACAGCAAGAAAAAAAGTAAATATCGTATTTGACCACCACGAGGGTCGAAGAATATTTTGTAACGCTATCCTAGTATTGTATCCAATTTCAGTCGCAAAGAAGATTAACACAAAGCATTGGAAATAACTCCAACTCGTTTTTTCTTTTGTACAATGACATTTATTTCAGCGTCGTTACGACCGAGACGTTATCTAGAACGTTCTCAACATCACTCTCAAGATGTCGAACGTTATCCCGCCTCTTACGAAGGCCTCTAACGTTATCTTGCCTCTCTCTCTCTTATAACCATTTTCCTCCTCCCAGTGATATCACCTCGCATGAATTTACATACGCTATCTTACACTTTCTTCAAGCTGAGAAAAACTGCATTTTCGACAAATATCTAAAAGTAAGTTGATTATCTTTATAATCAGCTGTCATCCATACAAAAGTTGATAATTCAAATAATAGTTATACCAGAAGAACGACGCAAGCTTTGTTCGAACATGAAATCATTATATTGCGAATCATATATTAATTACAATCTGACGAACCATTAGCGTATTAAATTTTGGTGATGAGAACTAAACTCAAAACTCGAATAAATAATTTACTTTGTGCAACAATGCATTTATCAATTTAATAAAATCATTACGGATATTACTTTCTTGTAATTTAGATACGAACATAAAACTGTCCTATTTTATCGCAAGTTTAATTCCTTAAGCTCATCGCGAAATGACAACATGGACAATTTTTCCGAAATTAAGAACTGAAATATCGATTTGGCCCGATTAGCAAATATTACATTGAATTCAAATAGTCTTTGTTAATTCTACTTTTGTGTATATGTTAGTAATCGTAGTTATGTATATGCGCGATTATGCTTATTTGTGTGTATGCGCGACCTATTTGTGTGTATCTAGATATTTGTGTAATAGTGTAACTCTGTCTATTGATATATGCATGTGTGCATGTGTGATTATGTTTATGTACATGTATGTATGATTATGTTTATTTTATTGTCTGTATCAGTGTTGTGGGGAATCACTCATGAACTAATAAATAATTTTTCCGAACAGTAGAAATGGATTGAGAGGTACGACTTTCGTTGTGGTCTGTTAACTTCGTAGTACATCATATTGGCGTTACGTGCTACAACTGTTGGTCTTTGTATATTTGTTTCTTTCTAACCCATATTCGTGTCTATTTCTTCCTTAATGACCTTCCGGCTGACAACAGTTAGTGTACGTAATTTATATCTATTTATATATATATATATATATATGTGTGTGTGTGAGTGTGTGTGTGTGTGTGTGTGTGTGTGTGACTGAATGCATATATACACACCTATATATATATATATATATATATATATATATATATATATATATATATATATACGTACATGAATATGGGAAACTATATCTTAACGTATGTCTATTGTAATTTATAAATGTGGGTATCATGATGCCACGCCGTCTCTGGTCAGATCACCGAAGTAAAGCGATGTTAAGCCTCGCCAGTACAAGATGGATGACAATTTGGGAATCCGAGGAGTGGACGATGATTGCGCTGACACCTCGCAGCAAAAAAAAAAAAATAAAATAAATAAATAAAATAAAAAAATAAATAAAAATACAAAAAAAAAAACTGCCGCCGTCCTGACCAGAATATACGCATGCGACTGCAGACCGATTGTAAGTTAAGATATTCACTTGACACTTTCTCTTTCGGAGGCAGCCAGTTCAACCCGGCTATGGTGAATGGCACTTGCACACATGTATATTTATATATACTTCAGAATAATGAAATGTAATTAAATATATCTACTAGTGTAAAACTCCAGTGATTTTCGGGCTTACAACATATTATTAAATGTAATATTTTATATAAGACATTACCAGATAAATTAAATTGCTCAATATACAAGATAGAGCAAAATATTTAAAATTTAGGTATTTAAATTTATGATTTGAAAAGGCTAATCTTCAAACATAGAATTTTTTTTATTGTTTTAAAGCAAAGAATACAATCGAATGAATCTATTTCCTTAACCTATGAGTTTTTTGTGCTTATTCATCTCTTAGGAAAAATATTAGCACATGTTTTATTGGTTTGCACCTTATTTGCTAAATGCAATAAACATAGACAAATTAAAGTTTTTTTGGGAGGATTACAAGACACGTTCGACCTCTTTACATTTTTACTACCAGGAATTTCCATGTCAAGATTTAACATTCATTTTGGCTTTAAAGTATGATATTCTTTTTCTGCCTAAATGTCCATTTCCTTTATTCTATATATCTAATTTTTTTTAAAACCTTAAAAACTTCCATTTTTTCTATGTTCATTGCTTAATGATGTGTTAAACAAATAGATTTATGCAATTGTATTCTTTGCATTCGAACATTAAAAAATTCTATATTTTCAAATCCTAAAATTCAAATACCTATATATATATATATATATATATATATATATATATATATATATATATATATATATATATATATATATATGCAAATGTTTCAATTTCTACTAGAAAAATGTTAATGGTAATCCATTGAGCTTAGGTTTGATTTTATTGAAAACGTGAGTTTATAAACCAGTTTTATTTTCATAATAAAAATTAAAATTTAACATGTTTCTACTGGTTATATCTCGCACGGCCTCTCATTTCTCTTTTTCTTTCTATTTCCCCCTCAACTACTGAATATATAGTATTAATACTGGTGTCTATCTTTGCTTATGGTAGCTATCGACTATTCGTTCTCTAAGCATTATCCTTAGTTTTATTAACTTAGCTATTAACAAAACAACAACAGACACCGTGTAGAATAAGAATAGTGACCAAACAACATACATGAGAGATAAGAATTGTGTTGTACACAAACTTACAAGGTGCTTCAAATAATTTCCAATTCTTTTCTGTACAAGCATTAAAACTGTCATAGACTCTTAAAAATTCAATATGTTATTGCTACACATTTTATGACTGACTGACAATTTTTATGATTTCCGATTCAAATGAACAGCTATAGCAGGAATTAGTATACACTTTAATAAAGCCTTATTCGCACAGCTGGTGAATTTCATAAATGCCATCTGGACGTGAAGACACTATGGAAGAAGGATATGCAATAAAATTCTGTTTTAAACTTGGAAAAAAATGCCACATAAACATATGGTATGCTTCACACTGCTTTTGGACCGTCTTGCATGAATCGAGCATCAGTTTTTGAGTGATATAAGAGAATCTAGGGAAGGGAGGGAGTCTGTGAGGGACGATGAGAGGTGTTAAAGGAGTAAAGAAGTCAGAACACCAAAGTGGATTGGTCAAATAATTTCATGGATAAGAACTATCGTGTGTTTATAGAGACAATAAGAGTCTCAGGCTAAGTTGATTTACAAATTACAGATAACTAGAAATTGAAACTTTCGAAACATAGCTCAATCCCAAAACTAAAAATAGTATGTATTTTGTATGATTAAAATGTATAAGAATAGCTTTACTGAAACGCACATTCATTAACTAAGTTACAGTATAATAGATAGGTGTATACGCATAAGTATCTATGTGCGGTTATTCTTGTTTTTATGTGAGGTTTGAATTTTATTATTCTCAAGTTTCTTCGGTTTCTCAGTACAAAAGTTTTCCAGGACAACCCGACCTGAGAATATTTCACTCTAAAAGTAAATTTTATCTAAATATTCTAAAACTAAAATGGAGACTTTACCCCAAATTGAATAAGGATCAACAGATGTTCCACACTTTCAATACTTTTATCGTCATCGACATCGGTAACATCGCCCATTTTTCAATCAAATCAATTGATTGCCTGCTCTAGTCGGAGACCCACTGCGGTGCACTGAGATGAAACTTCACACACATCTCCATAGTGACTTAGTCCACAATATACTGTAGTTTACATTGCATCGTAGAGAACCTAATGTTGGTTTTATAGAATTATTTTATACAAACGCTTGCATCAAAGGTGAAAATGCAAAGGTCAAGTATTATGGCTCAATTGTGGTCTAAATAGAATAATCTATGTCGAACGTGAACCTGCCTTATCAAAGCATCTACTGTTGATTTTATACGCCGAAATCGGCTGCTTGTGCGGCGATAAAACTTAACATGCACTCATGATGTTAGGCTGTATAAGGATGTTAAATTTGGTTAAAATCAGACTGTTTTTTCTTAAATCGAATGTTTCGATTATCTATTTCCGATAGCTATCGGAGCCATTCCGACACAGAGCCTATTTACGAACATTCTTAGACACATAAAGAACATTTGTGTGAAATAATAAAAATAAATCGGCTCAGCCGTTTCGCAGTTCATGGAGAACGGACTCACACGATCTAAGTGCCTATTATATATAACAAGGAATAACATAGTATTCGAAAACCAAATACGATCCTTCGGCACTGCTATACATATATTAGACCAGACCAGATGAGTTATTGTCATATAATCCGATGAGATCAACAGACAAAAAGTAAGATATGCTATAACATAATAACTTTTTTTTTTTTTTTTTTTTTTTTTACACAGTGATCACCTCTTATCAAGGCCCGGAAGCCACTCAGGGATAAGGGTTATTGCAAGTACATTACGTTAGTGTGGAGATTTGCTGAAGTGTTTACTTAAGGGGGCGGTTCATTAGGAATTTGTTAACATTGGACTTGAAGACAACCAACTTGTAGTCCGGAGGGAAGCAGGCAGACGGAACAGAGTTCCACAGGCGTGCAGTTCTAAGAAAGAAGCTTTGTTCATGGAATCTGCGTTTTGATTTAGGCACAGATATAGAGTGGGGGAATTTTTTCACAGTGGATTCAGCTAGACGGGTGTTTTTCGTGAAAGATTGGCGAGGGGGGACCAGAGATTGGAGTTCAGACGAGCATCTGCCATGGAAATAACGATAAAACAAGGACAGGCTCGCAACGTCTCTTCTGTGGGAGAGAGGTTGCAGGGTAGAGAAAAGGGCATCCCCCACTAAGCCACGAAGTCTATTTTGTACTCTGTCAAGGCAGGATAGGCTGTTTTTAGCAGCTCCTGCCCAGATATGGCAACAGTATTCCATCCTTGGACGTACTTGGCTTTTATATAGATATAGAATTGCATCCGTAGTGAGATATCTTCTGGAGCGGTAGAAGGATCCCACCATCTTTCCAGCGACCTTGGCAACAGACTTGATGTACGTGTTCCATTTCAGATCAGGAGTAAAGGTCAAACCCAGAAGCTTGTCAAAACACGGGGCCTCACCCAGACGAGAGCCATCCATCACAAACTGGTCTTTTGGGTAAGATGAAAATGAATGTTTTCTATGTTTTAAATAACTCAACTTTGGAAAGGTACAGGCGAATCTTACTCAGTTATCTATGTATCGCATAAAGATATGTATACACAAAACTTTGAATATTTATTCAATATGTTGCGTATTCGCATTTGTACCTGTACGATTTAGCATCTACTAGCTGAAAGTCCGGCGTTGCCGATCGTACAATAGACTTAAACATAATATTATAATTTATGAAGATCGTGCCCGGTGCTCTACCACTAAGCTATATCTTCAGATTATAATAAATATCTTCTTTTTTTTTTTTTAGGAAAAATTATTTGTTGAAATTTTAATATCTACATTTACCAGTTCAACGCAAAATATTCCTCTGGAAAATTTTTTTTTATCTATAAGAGAGAAAAGTTATTTTTAAGATCGGATTTTTTTCGATTTTAGATACTTATCGAATGAATTTTTGTACAAAACATATGTAAAAACAAATGTTTGTGTAAAATTTGCAACAGATAGGCTCAGCCGTTTCAGAACCTACGGAGAAGACAGTCAGACACACACAAAGTAGAGCTAGAGATGTTTTTTTTTAAATATTAGTGTGTGTATAATTTATGAGTATTTTAGCATATTTTCGTGTCGATATAATATGCGTATTTGTGGGTAGGTGTTTATACGTCCATCTGCATGTTAATGTAAGTATATTTATTTATCTGTTGCATAATATATGCGTGTGTAGTTGTAGGCAAGAACCTTTGAGTGCATGTATATATATATATATATATATATATATATATATATATATATATACCTCAATACACAAATTAAAGTATACATATTTGAGTGAATGTTTGATTTTGTTAATCTTTGTCGAATTGTGAATATAACTTTTGATGTCTACGTGTAACTATACATACACATATGCATATACATACACATGTGCATATACATACACGTGTGCATATACATACACGTGTGCATATAAATGCATATGTGCAAGTGCATACATATGTGCATGTGATGTAATGCACGTATTTTATACTTTTTAACCATTGTAGAATTCTATAATTACATTGAAATCTCCAAATATAAAGCATCAATATATTAAACGCTTTTTGACCAAATCTCACCATGAAAGAAATTTGATTACATTAAAAAAACATTTGGCAATTAAATGATGCTATTTTTCATTTTTTTAGAACACTTTTTGAAGAAATTCGATATTAGCATAAAAACATATAGTTGTATGACAGTTTTAATTTATTAAGTTCTCTCCGAAAAACAAAATCTTAGACATAAATCCGCACAAAATTTGGAATCGAATTATCGATTGTTCGCCATTCACTTTTATCACAATACATATCCCACCATTACATTTTGAGAAAAGTTTTTAAGAAAATTAGTTCTCATAAACGCTGCAAAAATCGTTAGCCATCATCTTTGAAAGGGTAATTTACTTTTTTTTTATTTGGTGATTAATATCTTCAAAATACTTTATGAAAATGGCGTATTGTCACGCTAAGGTATCTTTCGTCTTTTAATTAGATGTAGTACTATTGCTTTTTTTAAATCAATATTCATAATAGTCGTATTCGCAGTATTCGTACTAGTAGTAGTATAAGTATTTTACCGATTGAATGCTATTTTTATAAAAAATGCAATCAGTAATAGTATTAGTAGCATTAGTAGCATCATTAGTAGTAGTAGTAGTAGTACCGATGGACCTCATCATTTTAATCGCATTATTAATCAGAGACTTGTCACATTTTCTATTCTCAAGTTTTAATATCCGATGCGTAAATTCATTATTAAATCAACTTGAAGATGATTAGTTGTATTTACATTATTAAATTGGATATTCCTTTTCCATCTGTAAGACATGTCTTGTTAAAATTTAAGAAATGCCTTCAATAAGTTTCCAGACTTTTGCGTATGGGAACTTTTATTGATAATTAAAAACATGAAATTCTAGTCCACTCTGAAGTAATCTTCTCCGGCCGCAATGCACTTGTTGTACCATTCCAACAGCTTCTGGAAAGCCACATTGAAGCCCCCTTGTATGAACATGTCAATGACCCTCGTCACAGCCTCTTTCATCTCCTCAATTGTTTCATAACGACAACCTCAAAGGTTTAGACGTGTGTGAGTAGATAATAATAATAATAATAATAATAATGATAATAATAATAATAATAATAATAATGATAATAATATTAATGATAATAATAATAATAATAATGATAATAATAATAATAATGATGATAATAATAATAATAAGAATAATGAGAATAATAATAATAATGATAATAATAATGATAGTAATATTAATAATAATAATGATAATAATAATACTAATAATGATAATAATAATGATAATAATAATGATAATAATAATGATAATAATAATAATGATGATAATAATAATGATAATAATAATGATGACAATAATAATAATAATAATAATAATGATAATAATAATAATAATGATAATAATTATATTATTAAAAATGATAATAATGATAATGATAATAATGAGAATAATATTAATAAATACTAATAATAATAATAAATAATAATAATAAATAATAATAATAATAAATAATAATAATAATAATAATAATAATAATAATAATAATAATAATAATAATAATAAATAATTTGATTTTTGAATTAAAGTCTTTAAATGAGGTTGTAGTCTTTATTTTTTCTTTAAGGCGAAACTTGTATTATTCCACTCTGTAAATATAGTACATAAATTATTATAAGTTCTAATCACTAGGTCTATGAAAAAAGAATATTCTTTTCATTATTTTCACTTTAGAGTATATATCAGTTAATATTTTGTATGTTTTTAGATAGAGTGATTATGGTTCTCAATTGATTAACTGTGTCTAACCGTGTCGGATATATACTTGAGAGTCAAAACAACGAAAAGAATATTCTCTTGTCACAGCCCTACTAATCGCCGAATCCATAAAAGACAAAAAAGCGAAAACAAAAAACACAAACAAAATCAAACAATAATTAAAAAAAAACACTCATCGTTGTATATGTATTGTATAATTAAGGATTTGTTATGAAATTAATTTCACAAAGTCGATTAAGTCTAAGGGAGTTATCTGACTTACTACTTACGTGTTCGCTCCTATTCGCCACTTTAAATGGTATCTTTCGAGGACGGGCTATAAATATTAAATGTTTATCTCACTTATATTGCGTGACGGATCGAAATTGCATAAATTTATTTGTAAAATATTTTAAAATAAAATGTATCATTACAATCTCAGTTTGGTGTGATGGTGTTTAACAGGTCTGGACATATTGACTGGAAAGTTTGGATTTGCGCCATCATGTACTGTGTTTTTCCTTATTGTTTGTCATATGGATGCTGTCTCTTCAGCTTTAACTATTTTTTCTAACTGCATATTTTTATACAAATAATTAATATAATGTATCACTCCTATACTTTTTCCCATTTCTTTGTTTTATGCTATCGATAATTATTTATGGACTTTTGACATTGTTTTTAATCGACATTTCCTCTTGTTGCATTAGATTGCTTTGAAACTGGTCGCTCGGAGGATATCTAAGTAGTGTTTTCTTCTTCTTCTTCTTCTTCTTCTTCTTCTTCTTCTTATTATTATTATTATTGGCTCACATGGAGCTTTCACACAAGTCAACAAACGATCGGTTTGGAGACCTGTGGTGTTCTCTGGAAGCTGAGTGACAACAAGTCTCCCCAGACATCTATCTCTCTCCATCTCCTTCGATAGCATTTGCAAATAAATGTGCGTCATCGCAACAGCCTCATACCATTGATTTCTCGCTGGTAGTGGCCATTGGTTTATACTGGAATTTGAGTGGCACTAAGCCTCCCCACGATCCCAGTTCTCTTCGCGCTTGTTCAGCGGAGGTCTGGCCAGCGCTCTCTCTCCTGTCTTTCCATCCTCCTTGACCCTTCTCAGCTCTTTGGTATCACTTTTCTATTGGGGGGATTATTATTATTATTATTATTATTATTATTATTATGATGATGATGATGATGATGATGATGCACATGAGGTTTACACACCGGCCTCCATCACAGATTCCTCTTTGAAAACAACCTCTAGTGTTTCCTGGAGTCTGAGTAACTAGAAGTCTCATAAGATTTCAAGTGTTTCTCACCTTTTTGAACATTTACAAATAAATTTGCATTATTGCAACGACCATTTGCTACTGGCAACAGCTGTTGGTCTTTATTGGAAATTAGTGGACAAAAATAAAAAAAAAACTCCCAAAAGTTTCAGTCCTTTTTTTTACATTTATCTAGCGAATGTCTGGTTAGTGTTTTCTTTCCTTAGTCTTTCCATCCATGTTGGTCCTCTACGACTATTTCGTGCGATGCCAGTTGATGCCAATATTTTTAAGTGATGTAGGGGTGGGGGCGGTCAACTTACAATTTTACAGTTTTAGATTTTTTGATTTCGTATTCGGTTTCTTTGTGATTTTTATTTACTTTTATTGCATTTCCTATATGTTCGGTTAGCGATGGTACCGCATGTGTATTAGTCTCCAAATTTAAGGTTTTTCTTTTTAATATTTAAGCCGTTTTTACCACTGTTATCTCTTGGATCTTAGCAACCACTTTTTTATTTTATAAATTTTTCAATTTTGATTCCAATCTCTCCCATTTTTCTTTCAAAGAATTTTTGGATTGTTCCTAATGATCCTACTATTATTGGTGTTATCTTGACTTTCTTCATATTTCATATTCCTTTCAGCTCTTTGCTCAGTTCTTTGTATTTGCTTCCCTTCTCTGCCTCCTAGATAGTCACCCGGTGGGCGGTAGCTGGAACGGCGAAATCTACTACCTGGCAAGAGTTTTACTTCTTATAACTATCAAAATATAAGGTCTTCTTGCTTGGATGAGTTTTATTATTATTATTATTATTATTATTATTATTATTATTATTATTATTATTATTATTATTATTGACGAGCTTTATTACTATTATTATTATTTAAAAAAATGTACTCAATGAGAGTTTGCATATTGCATTTATCAAGTATTTCTTTCTGAAGTGTGAGTGAGAACAAGTCTACCCATGTTTCGATTACTTTCATCCTCTTTCGATAAACCTTGCAAATAAATTCACGTTATTGCGATAGCCTTCTACCATTGGTTTCACGTTTGTAACAACCATTGGTTTTCACTGGAATTTGGATGGCTAAAGGTCTTCTCAATGTCCTATTTTCTTCGCAAGCGTCAAGGATAGCTTTGCTAAGTGCTTTCTCTCCGGGATATTATTATTATTATTATTATTATTATTATTATTATTATTGATCTGTTCACCTTTTTTTGACTTTGTGTTTTAAAACATCGCTTTAGAGTCAAAAAAACATATCTCCAAAGCAATTCTATGTTTCTCTTCGGGTGACTTTCTTTTTCTTTAGTGATATAAATTCGATACCTCCGTTCAATCTCAAACCGCAAGTGATAACTGCGCGTGTATTGTGAGGCAAGGGTTTCGCAATCTGCAACCACACCTCTCCTGAATCGGCACTGAGTCAAATGGCAAGGAAAGTTCAGGACGACTGAAAACAATGCCGAGATAAGCGGAGAACACATACAGCACCTAGAAGTCCCAAATAGTAACCCATTTAGTACTGACCAAGTTCAACGTTGCTTAACTCCGGTGATCCAGCGAGAACCGGTGTGTCAACGTAATTACGCCGTATGATATAAATTAAAACTACGACAATAAATAAATAATTTCGATTATTGATACCAACAGCATTACGCTTATTATTTTAAGTGCTTATCAAAATTAAGTATTTGCAAAACTTTATATAATGTTAAATCAATTTTCCATTAAGTAATACGCATTCTCATTAACAACAAAGATAGTTTTAAAAAGATGCACTTGGAAACAGAGTTGAAACTGAAAAGCCATAATCAACATAGCAAATAATACTGAAAGACGCACTATATAGTGTCATTCTAATATTAAAGTTGTGTTTTTTTGTAGAAGCAAGAAAAAGAAACCACTCAAAAGCAATAATATGCAGCTCTAAAACGATGTAGCAACGTTATAAAAAAATATAAACGAAAATAAAACAGTCACAGATGAGATTGTTCAAAATACATGCTTCAAAATTAATCTTTAATTGTCACAGCCCCCCCCCCCCCCAAAAAAAAAGCGATTCGGGTAAAGAGAAACGTAGAAAGAAACAGTGGATGCATTGGGATTAAGAATAGAATGAGAACAATTGCATTCGTTCGTTGTTCAAATATGCATGTGTATGTGTGTGTGTGTGAGTTTATTTGTGTTAAAGAAATTTAGTTTCCAATCATTGATTCTTGCACAAAATTTGTGTCTGGTTCAAGCTAAGATAAAAGCGAAGCTATATTACAATCATGAATATTTTATTCATTTAGTATACCAGAAAGAAAATAAATATCCAACTTTATAAAAGATAAAACAAGATACAGCGAGATATTAACAAAAACAAACAAAGACACAAACAATACACTCATATATATATATATATATATATATATATATATATATATATATATATATAATAGGACAACGGCAACAAGAGTATGAAATGAAGTCGGAAAACTATATATTGGTGGATATAGAATGGAACATTTATTGAATAATGGAATACAAACAATATTTGGGGGATAAAAGGGACTCTTTATGCCAGGGCATTTCGAAGCCTAATGCTTCTCATCAGAAGAGTAGAGAAGGTGCTTAGCTGATAGTCGTAAGGGGTAGAGGAGGGATGGGGATGTTTCTGTATGGGTTACGGGGTGGGTTGGGCTGAACCGGGGAGCTTATCTTAAGTTATATTTTCGGTACATTTAAATGTTTTAATGTAAATATTAATGGGATGAAGGGGTAAGTGATAATCTAATAGTCGAGTCTAAATGCGCTGATTTTTATATTATTTCTTATTTAGGCGGGGGCTTGCCAGTGGGGGTTACGGGTGGTGGTTAGATGGTTCTAAATTTAGATCTTAGGTCTTTGGACCTGGGAGAGGGTTTCTAAGCTATTTTTTCATTAGGCTTAGATTTTAGATTGGTTAGGTTATATTCTAGTTGCATTGTGTGCTAATTTCTGGTTTGGTTGCAATTTAATAGGTGGTATTAAGTGTACGGTTTTGCGGGGATAGGGCTTGTTAGGTAAAGTTTCTGAGGGCTTATGATTAAAGTAGTTATACTGTTAATTAGGCCTTGCCAAGATGCAGGCGATTCTAGGTGGATTATTTGTTTAATGTTATGTAATGGTTACATATTCAGACGGTGTGCTAATATTTTATATTATAAAGTTGAAGTTTTGAATGGCGATTTATGTAGAAAGCACGTGCTTAGAGGCAGTTGCAAAAAAAAAAAATGCTTAGATGCGGTTGTAAAAAAAAAAAAAGAATTTGGTTTGGGGTGTTGTCCGATAGCCCTTTACTAGGGGAAACGGTTAGTGAGGGATATTGTTACGTTTTTTGGATAGCAAAGAAGCGCAATATGCTAGTTCCTGTCCGGTGGTGCATTTTCAGTGGGGTTATTTGCATTTACGTACTTGAATTTTCTCTTGTGCCTACAACTGCAAATTATCTCTGGTTTTGAATTGAGGATGTTTAATTTATTAGGTGCCGTTATAATCTCGGTCGCCTCTGCATTACATAGAAGGCAGTATTTAGAGCCTGGGCTGTATGATTTGAATTTTCTTAGTATTTTCCATTTTAATTTAAAGTCTATTTTGTTTTGTTTAAAATTTCTCGCTAGGTTAGATAGGGTAGTTTTTGTTTTAGGGCTCTCCTTAGAGAATGATTGTAAATGGTTCGCAATTCTGGCCTTTATCGGGAAGGAGGATACTCCTATGTAGGTATGTATTATAGGGCTTGTGTGAGGTGTATCTAAAGATTATTTATCTGGGGGTGGCCTGAGTTTCTATGTTCAGGTTCTGTAGAGCTTATACCTATCTGCTGTGTTGTCGGTTGTTTAGTTTGTGTACTTGTTGGGTTATGCGATTCCTCTCTAGTGTAACTGATATTATGGGTTTGGACTGTCAGGTCATTAGTTGTCGTATTAGGCGGGAGTTCTGTTACTGTACATGAATATATGACGTCTGAGTGTACACAGTCATTCTCCAGTGGACAGCTATTTGGGTCGTTACAATTGCAGTTTAGTTGGGCTAGACTTGGGTTGCCATTAATTATTTTCTGTGCTGATTATATTTTCTTATTATTAGTGCTTATAACAATTTGTGCTACATTAGGCATAGTTGAGAAAAATAATTTAATAGAGTTTTTATTTAGGATCGTGCTGTATATGTGAGGATGTTTGAAAGAATCTTCTACTAATTTAAAGAATTCTTTTGGGATATTAGTTTGGACGTTATTATTGTATAGGGGTTGAACCAAATATTGGACTTTCTTCTGATCCGATTTTTTTGGGGTGTCTGCTCATCTTGTATAAGCTTTTCATTGTTAGGAGTATTAGGCATATCAAACTTATGATTCGATCTTGCCGTATTATTTTGTTTAGATTTGCGTTTAGTCATGTTGTGGGTAACTATGCATAAGGGGTTGGATAGTTTCTTAGCATTATTCGTATCAAACTTAATTGTGTCTTTGTACTACCAGTTTGCTAGTGCGTTTTTATAAAAGGCGGAGCTTTCATTGAATATTTTATGGTTTGCCGAAAGATTAGAAATTCTTTTGGACACTGAGGTAAAGATTGTCTTAATGACGGATATATATATATATATATATATATATATATATATATATATGAATATTAAATGTGTATGTGTGAGGACACTCCTCAACCTATATACTCAAGGAATTTTTAATGTACAGACTTGAAATTTGGTATATATGGTATTTAGACATGTGGAAAATTTTAACCGGCTTTCATCCGAAAAATGTTAAGTGGTCAAAATAGAAAAAATTGTACTTGGGAATCATCGGATTTTTATGTGTTTGTCGAGTGTTTCACGAATGCGAGTACGCGGCCGTGAAATATGGCAGCTTCTTTATGTTATGAATAAGTAGTGATTCAGTGTGTTTTTAAAGAAGTTGCCGTGTGAAACACATTGTTCTCTGTCTTTGTTCGACCACGTTTAGGGCGCGTCTTTTCCTCTCGCGCACAGGCCACGTGTTTAACTAACTCTCCAACTTCAAGTGTTCGCGATTTTCTTTTTTCATAATACTTTTCTTTCCTTCCTTGTCGTTGCGTCACCTCGCACACGGCTCGGTATTTAATACGTTGGCTGTTGCTGTTCCGGCTGCTCTTGCTGTTATACGCCCGTCCGCGCTCTGTTACAGATATCTCACTAGTTTAAATTCGTTTACTTTATATTTTCTGCAATTCCTTTGCGAAACAATCATTTCAGCCTATCAGTATTTTATATTCATCAAGAATTTTAATCATAATTTGTATTCATGAGGTATTTTCTGGAAGAGATCGTTGACACTTGTCCGTATGAATATATATAATTATTTTATATCATTATTAAATGAAATAAACCTATATTTAATGTGAAACTATGTTTATCCTAGTAATAACTCTTTAGATGTTTATAACGATTATAAAAACATTGATAATAATTTGTCGTCATTTTGGTTTTGTTTCATCACTTATGGGTTAGGAAGATATGAGAACTATAAAAACAGTACGACTCAATTAGGTGGTGACTAAAATAAGTTTCCAGCCTTATTTTTGTACGACCATTTAAAGTTATCGTAGGTTATTGAAAATTCAGTATATTATTGTTGTACCTCTTATGTTATGACTAACCAATGTTTATGAATTCCAGTTCAAATGAACAGCTAAAGCAGGAATTCGAATACACTCTACTAAAGCTTATTTGTCACAGCTGGTGAATTTAAAAAATGCAATCTTCACCTGAGGATACTTTAGAAGAACGATATGCAAAAAATTATTTTTTAAACTTTGTAAAAATTACACAGAATCATATGTGATGCTTCAGGCTGCTTTTGGACTATCTTGCATGAACCGAGCATCAGTTTTTGAGGGACATAGAAGATTCAACGAAGGCCAGGAGTTTGCAAGGGATGATGAGATCTGTGGGAAGAGTAAACAAGTCAGAACATGAGAGTTGATTGGCCAAATAAAGAATTTCGTGAATAAGGACCGTCGTGTTTCTATACACACAATAAGTGCATAGTTTGATGTCAGTGGAACTGAAAACATGGAAGTTTGTATCAAGGGCGCTCCATCATTGTCAAAGATTATTTTACCAAGATGGGCATCAAGACAGTTTCCCACCCTCCCTATATTCCAGACCTTGCTTCCTATGACTTTTGGTTATTCATTGAGCTCAAAGTAAACCGTAGAGGCTGTCATCATAAGACAATTGAGGAAGAGAAAAAGTCTACGACGAGGGTCATTTACACGCCCACACAAGATGGCTTCAATGGAGTCTTCTAGTTGTTGAAACGGCAGCAGGAGAGGGTTACTACTAATTAGACTATAGTTTCATATATGTACTATTAATAAAAGTGCCTATACGAAAAAGTCTGGAAAATTATTTAAGGCACCTCGTAATTTTCAATCAGATCTGTCTACTCTCAACGCAACACCCTAGCTTAGTTCGTAGAAACTCGGAATATGACAAGTATGTCTTCCTTTACTTTTTTTTCAGTCGACCACGACTGTAAGGTCGTCAGCTATCAAATTTATTGAAGACATTGGACGGATGATATTCATTTACAGTAACGAAGTATTAAAAGTGTTTGGCTGTTGCAACGTATTTTCCTCCGAGATAACACTAATGTGCAGTATGACATTGTCTGTAAATGTCTTAGTTATTAACCTTGTTTAAGTGGTAACAACTTATCAGTTGTTGAGGTTTGTTTTTACTGGCGCCCTTAGGTTCACATATATCTATAAATATATTTATAATCTATGATAATAATATGAGCGGATGGTTAACAAGCACTATAAAATTAACACAACCAGCACTACATGCGGTTATCCGTTATAGACCACAAACTATTTTAATAGGTTTTACCTGCAGTAAAATAAAGTTACGATTGTGGTTTATTTATTTATTTACTTTTTGCTCTACCGTATTACGTGACGACATGGACACTTCAAGACATTATGAGTAACGGAATTTAGGACAAAATTTTAAAGTGCTCTTTCCAAATCTTTAGTTTCTCAGAGATTTCTGACCGCGATATACTAGTCGGAGATATGTTCTTGACAATCAATCCGGCAGAACCATGAGGATTCCGGTGGCCGTGTGCCTGTCGGGCTGAAGTATTCTTCTTAAGTAAAGTAGTAGGAGCTTAACCATTCAAGTCTTTAACCCTAACCCTAACCCCACCCACTTTAGAGAAGAAGTAGTTATTTGCTCTTTTAGTTAATGAACTTAAAAATGTATGTATCCAAAATGGTTTCACGTTTTCAATGCGCGCGAGTGTATATTTGTTTTTTAAATAAATGGGAGATTATCGGTGTCTGTGAAAACTATGGCGTTTACTTGAAAATTAGGGCATGTGATCATGACGAGGAATTAGATGACAGTTGATGTCGACGACGAAAAATTACACACAACCGCGTCTGTTGCTGGCGGACATTCTCTCCATAACTTCTCCTTCTGACCCCATTCATTTTATTATCATTACAGAGGTTGAAATTGCCATTGTTTCGTTGTTTCATTCGTTCTATATCACCGGTTACAAAGTATAACGCTTTTACTTCAGAGTTCGTTCTTTGAACCATTTGTTATTATTCAGAAACACGGTATTGCCCGGTTCCATTATCCAACATCTAATTGTCTGAAGCGTCCCAATTGAGGAATGCCGACGAAATTGCCTAATTAAGTAGTTTTTCTGCGGGTTAATTTATTTAAGGATTTTTGACAGCAACATGCAGGTCTAGGATACGGTCTCGGCGATACGTTAAACGGGAATTGGGGCATTTCGATGTTCTTTCCACGTTGGGTCGTGGTTGGTCTTAGGTAGAGCAAGATCTCTAGGTCTTTCATTCCCTCTTTTGGATATAGGCAGCTGCTTGTGGCGTCCTGTCCTAGAAATGCCGGGAGAGCTGCACAGGATATTCCTAGGAAGTCAGTATCATTTCTTAAGAGCCATAATGTATAAGATTAAAGAGATAAAAATAGCAATTCTATGAATGCATTATTTTCTCCTTCATTGCACAATGATTATTCTTTTGATTACAAACAAGTAAAAATAGTTAAACGTTTATCGCAAATAAATCTCAACAAAGACTTCTTGAGGCAGCGCTTATTGCAAAATCAAGCACAATTAAACAGCGTGGGATTCCTATAATTTATTGTATTTAATAAGTAAACTCATAAAAAAAATTACATTTAGACACAGGTTTACTTACACAAACTATAAAATATAATATCTATAATAATAAATCAACACCCCCCCACACATATATATACATGTCCCTAGGGAAAGGTGGGGGGTAAAATTATTATTGTATAGAGAGTCGGCACAAATATTAATAGTTTATTGCAGTGGGAAATTTGTAAAGAAACTAGAAAGTCGAATGAGCACTTAAAGTTAACACCGTTATTTTAAACACATTTATTTTCAATATTTTATATAAATATAAATAATTTATTTTATTCTTGTTCCCACCAGTCTTTCCTTTTTTCTTCGGTAAAAATTGACATGAACACCTCATTAAGTCTCTGCTCTTACGAGATATTTTATTTATTTTTTATTTCATAGATCAATGATTAACTCCTGATGAGTTTGTTGCAAGCTATTTTCTTCAAAACAATATATATATATATATATATATATATATATATATATATATATATTCTACAAATACATAATTTTAACAATAAAAACGGTTGTTTCAAAGTCCATACTCTTCAAAATTAGTCCGAATCTTACAAACATATAAATATTAAGCTTTTATGAAACAAATGACTTACTTCAGATACTTTTATCAGAAAAAATACTTTTTCTAAACAAACTGCAAATCTAATTTGCAGTCAGCCATTTTTCCACATTAAACAGTTAATATTGAGATATTTCTTAAAATTATATGCTAGGGAACTGAATGAAAATCAGAATAATACGATGATTCCAATTACAAAATGATTAATACATTTCAAACTATTATAATCTCGAACCGAATTAACATAATTGGATTACTTTAATTGATTGCGAAATTATGAAACAAGTTCCCTTCACATAATTGTTTTTCTTTGTATACTCTGTAAAAATAGCAATAATCGAAGTTTTAGCTGAGAAACTAGCTCGTTTCAATAGAAATAATTTAAAAATGTCTGCACACCTAAACAAATAAAGACCAGCGTTATAATACTAAAAAAATAAGAAAAATTGGTAGTGATTAATTAATTGGAGAGAATTGAGTTTTAGTAAAGTTTCAAAATAACGTCTTTATCTTAAGTGGATATTTATATAACGTTTCTACCCGACCTGAAAATATATCATGAAAACAGTCTAATTTTATATATACTAGCTGTACGCCTGATGTTGCTCGGCCGTAAAATACGCTCAAAATACCTCTCTGCAAAATTGTAATTGATGGTCATTCTTTGAAGCGTATTAAATCCTTTTTCTTATCTATAAAGCAATGGGATCACATCAGCATCGCTTGATGATGAGATAATGAATAGGATTTCAAAAGCTACAGACGCCTTTAGCAAAATACGATCTAGAGGTTAGGGATGAAAAAGAACTAAAAATTCTGTTTATCTGACCCTGATAATCTCGACATTGCTGTATGGATCAGAAACATGGACCCCGTACCGGAGGCATATCGTCCAATGGAATTATTTTTATAAACGTTGCCATGTGATTCAATTTTGAATTATTTTAGGGGTATGATGTATTAAGCATTATACTAATGAAATCTCAATCTTGATGAACAAGTAACCGTGCCCGCATAGAGCGTGAATTAAAGAGGACTTCCAAAGAAATTCACTTACAGAAATGTAAAAGACGGTAATACGAGTGTGGAGCGTATATACATCAGGAATAAAACTACATTGAAAGAGAATATTAAACTTGATGGTATGGAGGCAGACACTATTTAAAATGATACCCCATATAGAAAGTTATGAACGGTAAACACGCTGCAGGTATCACGACGAATATAAAGACACAGTTATCAAAACAAGCCAATATACATAGAGCGCCAACAGAAAGTGCCTTTACTAAACCAATGACTTGTGAGTCATGTGACATAGTTTGTGGGAACAATGATGGCCTTGTGTAATACATGCGACAGAGACATTTATAGCAGAGTATAACAGGGTTGATTTATGGCCCTCATGCGCTGACAAAAGAGCCATTCACACACACACACACACACACACACACACATATATATATATATAATTATATAATTATCATGATACTGACAGACACTAGTGCTTCATTCTTTCGGGAATCATCAGTGCAGGGAGTTAGACTACCGCCGCTCAGGAGATTGGAACCCGGCCACAAAGCCATTTCTGACTCTATTAGCAAGAAACAAACCACTCAACCAACGTATACCATGGCGAGATTATAGTTGAAATATATATATATATATATATATATATATATATATATATATATATATATATAGACATACTAGCTGCACCCTACCATGCGTTACTGTGGCATAATTTAATGAAATGGAAAAAAATCCAAAACCAGAGAAAATGCATCTTTCTTATATGCTTAATTTCCCTGTACTTGTGGATACACAATATTTTTGCGGTTCCATTGTTTGATCAGATATATAGATTCTCTTGCTTGTCGTTCTAGAAAACGCAACAATCAATTGTACATGTTAGAAACAGTCAGTGTGTCGATGGAAGCTACACAATTGTTAAGATTGTCTCTTAACTTTGTTGATAGTGATTGCAAACGACAATTGAATCGAAAATTGCAATCTCCTAAATTGAAATGGCGTATCCGATGGAATCATCGTAATGCGTGGAATGAGGAGATCTTCACCTTTGAAATGCTCTATACAGATTGTTGCGCCTACGGTGTTGTTCATAATTTTCTTTTTTTTACTTCAAGTGGTTTTGCATTGAAAAGATTGGGCTGGTTGAAATTTCGCAACATGATAATTGGTACGTTAATTGTTAATTGCAGTATATGCGGTGGCATCCCTGGCAAATCTAATAAATACAAAAATTCTGTTGGATAATTAACCGCTCAGTCTGCTTCCACAACAGTGTCGACCGACTTGTATGTGACTACCTTACTTGGTATTTTCAACTGAATATAATCGCTAATATCATTGACGTCTTTGTTTTGAGCTGTAAGAATAGTTCCTTCACTCAGCTAAGCTGAATTCGTATAATTAATTTGAATATCTGGAAAATCCTTTTTACCAACTCTCTTTTTGATGTAACTAAATTACAGAAGCTATGAGGTAATTAAATTCGCCCTGAACTCTGATTAGCCGGCAATTTTCCATTCATTATTTCCAGGAATTAATGCGAAAATATCTCTACGTATCGATCGTTCTGCAGCTGGACACGCATGTTGTGAGATATGTAAGTTTCATGTCTTCACATGGCGCCAAAAAGTAGAATATTAGAGGCAAGCATTTAGTTCATTTGCTGACGTTGATCAAGGAATGGAGTGTTTTTATTAACCCTAAAACAGCCCCTTGGATCAACCCAGGAGTTATCGCGAAGTATGAACAACAAAATTATACAGAAATCAGTTAGTTACAACTTTTCAGAAAGTTTTATAAAAATCCAAGGCATCCATTTTTTTTATAAGCATAGAAGTGTCACTTTTAGCCATTTTAACCCGAAAGGCACCCCTAGGAGGGCAACTGGAGTTTTCCCGGAAAATTCGTTCTGTTACTTTTTTACTCATATCATGTTTAATGTTTGTGCAAAACTTCAAAAAATTCAAGAAGTAGTTATTGAGAAAAGTGCGAACAGACGAACGGACGAACGGACAAGGGTGATCTTTTTTTTGTCGGGTAACCAATAAATATTTTTCTTATTATATTATTCTCTCATCTTCTACCACCAGCATCCACATGACAACGTTATATGATATCACTATATTCTTTTTCATCTGCGACATTGTTTTGTTTGAATGTTTAATTATTTTCAGCGGAAAATCACAAATCAAATTTTGATGTAAATTATTGCAAAACATATTAATGTTTCATGAAAAATATATTCAACTTACGACCTTGTTCTAAAAGAAATGATTTGCGTTTGAATATTATGAAAATAAAATTGGCATAGAGTGAAATGCGAATATAGATGCGAATATAAATTAACGTGTGAATGTATAAGGTATATATATATGAATGAAGCCTGTTTTTCCGGTATTTTCATTATTATGTTTGTGGTATCAGTCGATGGTGATGCCACCACTTTGAGTGTTGGGGAGCAGTTTATAAGATTTCGAGAATTTTCCCCCCGGGTTCATTCTATATATATATTCGTAGCCAAATTGAATAGAGGAGGTATTTAACCTTTAAAAAAATATTTAAAAAAATATTTAATTTTTATATTTTTTATCATTCGTTGGAAAACTATTTAGTCAATAAGTCATTTAATCAACTGCAATCAATGCATGAACTTACTGTCTTGAATTCACTATATGACTAATGTTAATATAAGGGATCATCAGTTGTTTACCGTGAAACACTGTTTTGGGGATTTAAAAAAAACAGTATGTTAAATCATGGCTCCCCAGCAGTGTTGATCAAACACCACCTTCCTTAATCACAAGAACAAAAAATGATACAGATATGGGATCTAGTTTCCTACTCTTGGTAAATTTGGCTAGCCTATTCGTTTTATAAAAAAATGCTGTCTTTACCTGTGAGATTCGTCGGTTTTCAAATTCAAAATGTAATGTAGTTGTTATATATATATATATATATATATATATATATATATATATATTGTAAACAGTGTTTACAGTAATGTAACGTAGTTGTTAAATATTACAATACTTAGGGGCCCACACGTTGTATGCAAATACTCGTAAGGTAACAAAGACAAGTTAAGAATTCGATTCAACATTTTTTGCAGAGATACAACAGACATTTAATACCAGGTAATTTCCAGAATAACGCTATGTTTCTTAATAAAAAATCTTCTTGTACATCACTGTGCTAAACAAAACTCTGGCGTGTTGAACACGTGGCAAACTGTTTTTTGACTGCCCATGTTTGGAACGCGTCTTTTCCTGTCGATCCCGAGGCACGTGTGAAACACGTCAACTTCTGTCCTCCCCTGTCTTTTTCATAATCTTTTTCTTTATATGTTACTTGCCGTGACGTCACCGTGCACACGGCTCGGTTGTTTGCATATGTTGGCCGCTGTTACTGCCAAACGCATGCACACTCTATTACATTGACAGCCTAAACAGATTTTTTTTTACATTTTTGCAGTACAAATATTTTCATATTTCGCTCACTTTTATGTATTCATCCTTGCTTTGCTTTGCTTGTATTTATTATTAAAAATTTAAAAAATAAAATAAAATCTTACGTAAATTTCCGGAATAAAAATAAAAATATTTATACCGAAAACAGACGGCAATGGTTGAACAAGTACTTGTGTTTGTTTAATAAGTAATGAAAATAGATATTTCGGTAAATATACCATCATTATCTTTTCCAAAATCAGAAGGATACAAATTACTTGAGTCCTTCATGATGAATCGTTCTCTTGCGAATACGATCGGGATCTTTAAAGTGCTCTTCACTTGAAGAATATCAACATTCTCATATTAACTAGCTCTTATGCATGTTCACTGGCGATCGCATTTCACGGAAATGTCCTATATATAGTATAAAGAGATGAAACATATAATGTGGTCGGTTAGACAGTATGGTTGAAGCGGTTTGGAACCACATAGAAGTAGCGGATGGATGATTTTTGTGTGTACGTATATAATATAGAGCGTGTTTCAAGTCAAAGCCAGTTACATCAATATTTTTGATTTTAAATTAATCCGCAATCTATTGTTTGTGGAAAAATATGCGCTTATATCAACGTGTGAGTGATTTATGAACTATTATTCTTAGTTTAGTAAATGGTTAGTAACTTTAATTAGGTACTTTTCTCTGTGTGTATGTGGACGTCTGTGAGTTCGTTCCCAATACACTCCCAAGCGTGTAATACATTCGGTTATCTTCATTCCACCCCGGGCAACGTCGTGTCTATCAGCTAGTATTATATATTATTAATTTTCTATTAATCTCAAACCCCAAATTATTAGTTACTAATTTACTATTGTTCCTAACTACAAAACTTATTTCCTATTAAGTCACTGTTAATCTCAAACCCAAATCTATGTGCTACTAATCTCTATTGTTCTTAACTTCAAACTTATTTACTTATAAATAACTATTGATCTCAAACCCACATTAATTTGCTATTAATTAACTATTATTCTAAACTCCAAACTTATTTACTCTTAATTCACAATTAATCTCAAACTCAAAATTATTTTCTATTAATTTACTATTACTCTCAACACCAAGCTTATTTACTACTTGTATTTCTGCTCGGTTTGCTCGGGCCTTATATACTGTTCATAACTTGGCCCAAATACGAATACACTTTATGTAACATTTAAAATGTTGAGCCCAAAATTTGTCTGTGTAATTTCGTATCGACCGCAGAAATCAATATTTTAAAACTTTGACTTTAACTTTGACTCCAATTTTGACCCCTTAGCTTTTATTATTTTAGTCTCAAATCAAAATAAAAAGTTTTATCCATATCCTGTAAAATTCCAAGTCTTTAGACCAAAAATTAGCAGAGGAATATGGTAGAATCCGCAAATGTCAACTCTTTCAACTTTGACCTCTAGCAGTAAAATTTTCGCCCCAAAACTGATTAAAATGCTTGCCACATGTCTGAATACTTGTTATCTATAAATTCCAAATGTTTAGACACAAATTGGCTGAGTAGTTTGGTAGACACCGCCAAGGTCAAATCTTTTGAACCCTGACCCCTTAGCAGCTCAAATTTTCGATCCAGGCGGATTAAAAAGCTTGCCCTATATCTGAATACCCTTTAGTTAAGATTTCAAATCTTTAGCCTAGAAATTGGCTGAGTAATTTGGTAGAGACCGCAGAGGTCTAATTTTTTAAACTTTGACCACAATTTTTACCCCTTAACATTTATTTTTTGGGCTAAAATCCGATTATAAAGTTAGATCCATGTCCAAATAACCTACATTGAAAATTCCAAGGGTTTAGACACAAAACTGGCGGAGGAGTTTAGTAGAGTTTTCAAAGGTCTAACTGTTGAATTTTGACCCATTGACAGCCCAATTTCTGTCCGATGACTAATTGAAACGATGTTCTCAAATCTCAGTATTACTTATGTAAAATTTCGAGCCTGTCAACCGAAACTTGACAGAGTTATTGCCTAGGGAAATGTACACAGACTGACAGACCCACAGAAAGACAAATAGATATTTTCACTTATATATATATATATATATATATATATATATATATATATGTGTGTGTGTGTGTGTTTCTGTGTGTGTATGTGTGTGTATGTGTGTGTGATTAACGTATAATTATAATTGGTAAAATCTTGATATAAAAAGGGACATAGAAGCAAAGCATTACAATTCATAATTACATATTTTATTATAGTTTATAATGATAAAAAAGAGTAAAAAATTCTAGCTTAAAATATTCTGCTTCATATATATGCTTCACAATATACGCATTTTGAAATTAGATAATACGTTAATATACCTTTTTATGATACATGCTCATACAGAATTGCACAGTCTTTAACAAATGAGACCACCAATTTATTTTACAGTATTACTCTTTCTAGAAGTAATTTAAATAAGTTCGAGGGTTTTGCGCCATAACTGAACCCATGTGGTTGGTTGTTTTTGTTTCCAGGTTATTTAATGCCGAAACCAGTGATTTTCAAGAAATTTTTTTAAATAGAATATATTTGTTGTTGTTTTTTTCAACTCGGTTTTTATTTAACCTATAGTTTGGACCCTACCACGTACTACCATTCCGGGTCACAGTTGATCTGGGAACAATGGCAATAACCGTGGATCCATACTCCCCAAATCCCGCAAGCTGGGACCTGACTATCAGATATAGTTTCATGTCATATCCAGGACCCTGAACCCACGTAGAAAAAATATATAAATACATTGATAATATATGTTCTACCCCGGTGAGAACTCGTCTTTCTCAGATAATATAAAATCTCAGAGCGTGTGCTAAATCTTAAACAGTTTGAGCATCTCAAGTTGAGTAGAATTTATTCATGTCTTTCCCAAAGCTTACAAGTTTTGTGTACATAGCGAATTTGAATTACATATACGAACTATTTAAACAACACAAATATCTTAATTTGAAATGGAATAAAATAATTTTACAAAATTAATCGTTTTCCAGGAGTTTGAAATGTCGGTTAGAGATTACACAAACAAAAACGAAAACAAAACAAAAACGAAAAAACAAACAAAAACAAAACAAACAAACAAATGCTTAACTTTTCAAGCGGAACGAACCATATGCTCTTAAGGTTTTTATTTTAAATATATTTTATTTGTCGATCTTAATAAAAATATTTGCTAAATTTCTTCTTATTGTTTGTTTATATTATAGGTATATTACTTCACTCTATCCGATGTGAATATAATTTATGCGGCAGAAAAAATGTATTCACTAATGGTCTATGAGATAACCCATCAGCGGGCGACTTATTGAACAGAGCGTGTAGGTTATAGGGAAGATTGTTTGCTCCTTTTGACTTCCGCTTTTACTCCGCAGATGGAGCAATGGTTACAAGGCAGATATGGTATCCTCGGATTACTGATTTTCTTTATCCCAGAAAGCATAGAAGCTCATCACTTGTCCGCTTGACTATATCTAATAATCTTACAAAATGGACAGTAAAAGTCAGAAGTCAAAAACAGCAGACAATTTTCACTTTCGTCAACGTTTTGTTTTCATACAAAAATCGCTAAACATGAGAGAATTATTGAAGTTTAATTAAAAGTCAAACATTTATTAAATTTCTAATGAGAGTTCTATAGAAGAGCCGTACAAAAAAAAAAAAAAAACAACAACAAAAAAAAACGAAACAAATGCGTGACCAAAAACAGAAAAATGCGGGTCGAACAAAAACAAAACTCGTATAATTTCGATTCTTCGGACTACTGTTAAGTGCCATTTTCACAACGTTTCGGTCAATGTAACCTCCGACCTTCTTCATGTGTATCTTGTCGAACTTGGGAATGTTTCTCTCGAATTCGGGAATTTGGACGGAATCTCGAACGGATTCCTTTATTTATGCCCGGGGGTAGCATGCTCTCGTACTCTCTCAACATTGTATTGAGAGAATTCACGAACTGGCTTTTCGAATGATATGAACCTATCAATGAAGCGGGTTTCTTGGTAACAATACTAAACCTTCCTATAATAAAGAAGCATATTTTCCCGAGGACCACGGTCACATCCGATATGTGTAAAGTTAGATGAGCATGATTCCAACACCTAACAGTGAACCACAATCCTTATTTTTTTTTCAAGTTTGGTGGTAATAGGGCAGAAAAAGGGAATGGGGTGAGGTTGGAGTCATAATGTCCAAACATTTTTGAAATACGTAGAAACGCTTCAAAACGTGTGTGGAGGGATTTTCACTTTTTTTTATTAAGATTTTTATTAACGTTTCACCGTTAAATATTACTTAATCAGTTTATTATTATTTCCTGATAATATAATGCTGCTAACACACACACACACACACACACACACACACACACAAACACACACACACACACACACACACACACACTAAGGTGAGCCTGAACAATGCACACTCCATACTTGTATTTTTCGTTTTTGTTTTTCATTTTTTTTAAACTGATAACATGGATTTTTCAACAAGGATTTTTCATTCAATCTAGGATTTTTTTTCCATTCAATCTAAGAGCAATTATGTTAAGCTCTTTATTATCCAATATGTTCCGTATCGTTTTCACCGGTCGCCACGTTTGCTTTCGCGCGTTCGTGCATCCAATTTTTGCGTGTTTATAAATTGATCCTGTATATCTATTATTCTATAGCTAACATATACTGATCCAACGGGTCACGGGTAGTTTAATATAGGTATAAAAATAAAAGTTTGATTAATATTCTATACTTTCTAAAAAAAAAGACCTTTAATTTCCTTTTGCGTCATTATTTTTGCATGCTTATCATTTCTATTTGTTCATTTTGCTGACGTCACAGACAACGCATTCTTATCTCAGATAGAAAAACAAAGGATTATGACGTTCTTAAAGAAGCAGGTGTAAAAAACGAACAGTATTTAAATAAAACAGAAAGAAAGCGCAATATTATTCCAAGCATTTTCTTCGATAGTATCAAAAACGTTACTGACAAAACAACAAAAACCAACAGTTTTCTTTTGAAACCTGTCACCATTAATGAAAAACGAGAACGAAAAATAGGAAATCTTAGAAAAGATTTTTTTCATTTTCATACGTGAAATAATCATAATCTTGTCTACGTGGTTTCAGTGGACATTTTAATTCGAAAATATAAAACCACGTAACGCCTCAAAACTCGTGGTCACCAACAGGTAGTGTTGTTTACATATATATATATGTATACAGGCTTGTGATATTGAAAAGTAGGAACTAATGAACTCCACGAGGTTGTTAGATAGTGATCGATGACAAGAGTCGTAAATCTTCTCTCCGATATTTCTGTGGATGAAATTGAAATCATCAGAAATACTGTACTACTAACAAAATTGAACACTGAACCAGGAAAGACAAAATAGGCCAAGTTGACGAGTCGATGGTTTTTGGATTCAGCTGGAATGACGGAGCCAGTGGGCTTGTATATTTTATATAACCTAACTAGGACCATTAGAAGAGAAAACATCGCTCTATATAGAGATGATGGGCTTATGATCATAAAAGACTCTAACAGTCCTAAATGCGAGAGAATAAATAAAATCACCCCTAATGAATTTCGGAGAATCAAGTTAACAGTTGATATTGTTTCTAATATTAAAATAGTTAATTTCTTCGATGTAACCTTATATTTAAAGAAGGGGTGTTATGAACCATATGAGAAGGATAACGCTAATCCTATCTTTGCTACCATACAATCTAACTACCCTAAATCTATTATCAAACACATACCTAAGTCAATTAGCAAAAGGATTAGTAACAACTCCTCTACCAAAAGCATCTTTAACGCCCACAACATTTCTAAAATAAAGCCCTTAAGGACAGTGACTATAAAAATACACACCTAGAATATATTGAACCCATGTTCTCCAATAGTAAACCTTAAATAAACCGAAAAAAGAAAAGAATCTGACTAATGCCACCTTTTAATATGATGCTTAAAACTAACCTAGGCAATGGATTTTTAAACCTTATGAAAAGGTATTTTCCTACTGAAAACATCTGCATAAAATCTTTTAATGAAAATGCTATCAACTTAAGCTATAGTTGTAGTCATAATTTAGCAAAAATAATAAAAAAAAAACATAATAACTTTTAATAATATTAATAGGAATACACCATGAAATTGCAGGAGAAAGTCTGAATGCCCCCTTAAAGAAAGCTGCCTAATTAGCTCCGTTGTTTACAAAGCTAACATTTCTACTCAGGAAGACTAAAAAATACTATATTGGCATAGCAAGTAACATATCCAAGGAAAAATATACAGGACACAAATGCTCCTTCGAAAATCTAAACTATACTGATAGAACATCACTATCTAAATATTTTAATGAATTAATTGAACATTTATTGTGTTGTAAGTTGGAATATCTTTAGGAGAGCAAACACAGTTTCGTCTATAAATTTACCTTGCTACCTATGTCTTAATGATAAACTATATATTTCAACATTAAGAAAGAGGGATAAGCTCCTAAATAAAAAAAAAACACATGAAAACTATGTCAATTGAAAACACTATCAGAAATATGTCCTTAATAACCTAAATTTAATCTGAAGATTTAGAAACTAATTGATTACATATAACCTAACATGTCATGTGCATACCCTAAATTTTTATTTCTGTAAAACATTGTGCTTAGTATAGTTGAATGAAATTTTCTACTACCAATATATTCTTCACCCCTTTCACCCTCATCCATGATTCACCTATACTAAGTATCTATCCCGTTATGCACTCTTATATACCCATGGATAACTATATATTTTTATTTCAGGGATTCATTCATATTTGCTATGTGTATACGGTTCTATTATATATACTATATATATGTATCCTGTGAATTCTGTACAAATTTTTTGTCAAATGTCTATATCTCTGTTTTTTACCTATATTGTAAACGTACATATAACTATACTCATCACATCACCTCCTCTAACCTAATCTAATTAACGTTCATGTTATATACGTATATCTACCAGTTTATAACTTCTGCACTTTTTCCCCTTTAGTATATGTTTCAATATATATATATATATATATATATATATATATGTATATATATATATATATATATATATATATATATAGAGAGAGAGAGAGAGAGAGAGAGAGAGAGAATAAATGACAAAAAGCTACATTCCAAAATTCATGATGTTGTCCATCTTATAATGTATTCCTTTAATTCAGTGACGTATACAATTCTTGCCAGTATCTGTTTCGTAGCGCAAAATCGATCATTCAATTGTATACCAATTAATTATTATAATAACATATTATCATTGGACATAAATAGCTCTTATACAGATAGACAATTTCATTAGCTGTGAGATATTTACTGGAGCGGTAGAAAGATTTTTCAGCGGACTTGGACACGGATTTGATGTATGTGTTCCATTTCAGATCGGGAGTAAAGATAAAACCTGGAATCCTGCCAAATCATAGAGCTTCCCCAAGACATTAATTTCAATTGATATCAGACAAGGATCAGATGATGGTAAGATTGAAGCTTAGTTTTAGATGTTTTAAAATTAGCCACCTCTTTCTCATGCAACCTGCTTAAGATCAGAGGATAGATTAATCACTACTCTTATGAACCTATCAGAGAGAAGTGATTTAATAATTAGGAAAATATTTCCAGCTATACCGTATATGGAGATCTTATGGAATAAACTTTTATGCAATAACCTATCAAAGGCCTTTGATATGTCAAGAGCAATTACCCTAGAAATGAATCCTCCGTCGAGAGATTCGCTAATCCTATGAGATATAAGCGTTAGCACATGCTGTAGATCTAGCAGAACGAAAACACATTGCAGAGTCTATCCATTTACTCATGACGCACAGTAGACTTATTGATCTGTACTGATAAGGAGATCACCGATCTCCTACATTCTTAAATACGGTGCATAATAATGAGATTTTTCAGAGTATTGGGAAGCAGTTTTCCTTAAGGCAACGTTGAAACAGCTTGGTAAGTATGGGAGCAAGTTCTGGTTGTAGTTTTTGAAACACTCTAATTGGAATTCCGTTAGAGCCATTTGCTTTGCTGGAATCAAGGTTATTGATTAGCTTAACAACATGACGCATAGATATTTGTAAGCCGCATAGCTTTTTTTTAAATTTATAATTTCACTCCAAAACACGCGCAGTGTCACTTTGAAGCAAGGCGGCTACTATCAGGGATACAAGCTTCAGGGGTACTAGGTAGGTAGTTGAGCAGCTAGATGTCTGTTCACATTACACTTGAACTTCCGCATGTAAGTACAGTTGGGAAAGCAGGAACCCGGAAATAAGTTCCAACGTCTAGCAGTTCTGAGGAAGAAATTATTAGAGTGGAAGGCTTTCTTACATCTAGGGATCTCTACTGTGTAGGAGTAGGGTTTTGCTGATTTTCAGGTTTGCGACTCTCTTTTTAACCCTGTCCAGGAGCAAGAGACTAGTAGCAGATGAACCACCCTAAATATGAAAACAATACTCCATACATGGGCAAATGGAGGCTTTCTAGAGATACAAGATACTTTCGGGCGTAAGTAACTTTCTAGCACAGTAAAGCGAACCCACCTTCATCGCAGGAGTTTTCACATACAGAAGGAAATGTCGGGGGTTGGCGGCCTTGATCGCATAGGGTAGTATTACCTGCAAAGTTCCTGGTAAAGCGTTTGGTTTTGTCCGATACTGACTAAAGCACAGGTGTTAATTATACTTGTGATTAAGGTTCATGATGATAATTGGGATTTAATACACACGTCTGTTCAGGACCCTGTTTACTATTTTCCAAAATTGGTGGTAACCAAGTCGCTACTCAGCTACTTTGGATTTAACGAACTGAGCATACAACTCTCTCTCTCTCTCTCTCTCTCTCTCTCTCACTCTCACACACACACGTTCGTTATTACTCTTTAACATTGCTGGTAGTCCTTAAACTGCTTTAGTCTCATTACATCTATTTCGTCGGAAGCAATGGAAAAAGTGATTTCTATGCGCAATGTCAGCACCATATTCTGAAGAGAACCACGGCTTGATATTAGATTTTTGCTGGAATTTGTGAAAGAGTATGAAGCAGTCTATACCTACAATTAATCATTCCGCCAGGTCCGAAACTATAGAGCACACATTCTATTTAAACACAGAACGACAAGGTAGATCTGATATAAATGTACGGAAGCTATCCCAGTTAGCCATAGAGTATCGATATACTGTAACGTACGCCTGAGGACTTATTAAATTTTATTTTTTATCTTAACTGATACAACCGATCCCTGTGGAGACAGAATATAGGATGAACATAGTTTAGGTCAAGTTGTGAGAAAAAGGTCTACGAGACTTGCATACTGACTGTCAGTGTCGGATATAGGTTGGTTCGTAAAAAATCTGAGTTAGGTCATAATCTATGGAGAAATCGTGACAGAATCTCATCACCTGTCTTGTTTGAGTGGACAATCCATTCGTTATTGTGAACATTGAAGTCTCTATAGACGCCAGTGTTTGTCGAAGGATGAGCAGACAGGATAGGGTCAATTTTCTCAGATATGCTCTTAAAGATAGTAACTCCGCTGTTGGGGGGGGCGATAGAGGGAAAATATACACACAGTGCTGTGAGCAGGTGCAACCCAGAATCACATATAGGGAATTTAGGGCCTTCTTTGGAGATGTCCTTACCACATAGAAAACCATCTCTAATGTAGAAACATATTCCATGCCCATGGCAATCTTTGAGTCAGATTTTAATGTTAAGTTATAGTATCCTTTAATTACGAACTCATCCAGGTACATAGTCGATCCAGTGTCACTTTAGCTTAGAAATAATAGGTCTGGTTTAGGCTGTAATTGGATTTCAAACTCTGGAAGGTTGAAACGAAGACTCCTGATGTTGGAGAAGGAGACATGGTAGTGGGGGTCTACGTTGGAAGTTGGAGATCTGGGTTTAATCGTGTATTTTTTTCTGGAGACTTTTCCGGATGGAGTTCGGGGATTTCTGGAATAGGTTGACAGCGTTTGTTAGCTCAGGATAGAGAGGGAAAGTAAGGGAGAAAAAGAAATGAAGAAATATTTTATCTGTAGCCCATGATAAGGTAAAACCATAACAATTACCCACTAATATTGCATCGAGAAGCCCCGCCAGAAACTACTGCATGGTCCATAATCCGTTCACCCAATGGTAATACATCAGTTCCAGTACATTGCACCTATCTGTAGGACGGCCTACTTAGTGGTTAATTTAAGGCTCGGGTCCTTGACTATCAAGTGGATAACGTCAGCCCAGTTAAAACATCCTTATTAGTGAGATGGCTACAAGGATATACATAGCAACAAAAAAAAATCGATCTCAGACACTGTTTACGCAAACATCTTGCCGATCTTGAATACAGCTTTTTCTTCTCTATTTGTTAGATAATGACTCATTCTAAATAAGGAATGAGGGGCAAATTAGGAGAAGTGAGTGTTACAGGAGCTGCCGATAACTCATCCACAATGTATTATCTACTTTTCATTAAAAAAACCATAATAATATATAGTCAGATCTAAATTATATATAGTCAGATCTAAATTATATATAGTCAGATCAAATTATATATAGTCATTCACAAGAAAGTTGTTTGGCTGTATCATAGCTCCTCAATTTAGTTCTAAATGTGTGGGGAGTATGTGTATCGATGCATAAGCGAGTTCATATTTTAAATTTAATATATTAGTTATTGGCATGATTATGCGGTTATTTCCCTTTGCTATCCGTTAGATGTAAACTTTTATTTTCTCATTAATATCAATACAATATAGGTATAGAGATAATAGTCTGATTAATATTTCATTCCATACTTCTTTTGTGTCATTATTTTTGTATGCATATCATTTCAGTTTTTATTCTTCTGTCGCCACAAAGTTTTGGTATTTCAGATCAAAACAAAGAAATATGATGTTAAAAAAAAAAAATGACGGAAGTAAAGAAAAACAATATTTAAATAAAACAGAAAAAAATGCGCAATTTTATTCCAGGCATATTTTCTGTAGCATCATATACGGAACTGTCAAAACAACGCAAACCAACAATTTTCTTTTGAAACCTGTCACCATAAAAACAGTTTATTTACTTAAGTTAAAAAGAGAACAAAAAAAAAGAAGAAAAAAAAACGAAATATTATCAAAATAGTTTTCTTTTCTTACGTGAAATATTTGTAATCTTGTCTGTATGGCTCCGACGGACATTTTGAATTATATTATCTTCTTAAAATATGAAACTAACACTCGTTTTTCTTGTTTGTTGATGCGCCTTCCTTTGACGTCATATTAAGTTTAACCCTGGTACGTTATTGACGAAAGTAATATGTTTAGGATCCTTTGGGACTAAGATTTTAAAAAATATCTATCAGTTCGGTTCGGTCTCAGAATGCGCTCACCCAAGTATTAACCTGTTTTCCTTACATAATTACATTGACATCAGTTCTCGGTAGATCATCGAAGTTACGCAACACTGATGGGCGAACATTTAGGAATTCCAAGCACTATATAGGAGGACGTCACAACTCTGTAAGCTCCTGTATCACATCTGGCTTCAAGTTTTATCGAATCTGCCCTGCCGGTTGATCGGACTGTTAAACAGACTCCCAGCACGTGTGATGTATTATATCTAGAACGATCAGATGTTTTTCGTCTTTCCGTTGGATAAGTATTACACCGTTTGAAAAACCTAGATGAGTGGTTTTATCACATGTTATTCAATGCACTTCTATCATGAACATTCTGACGGCGCAATTTGTAGAGAAAGGCGAAGAAGTCACTAACAGGCTCACTAATGCGGAGGAGATTTTATTGGTACATGTTAGTACATGTTCGCGTAAATGACGACAGTCCCCTTTTATCAGCATGAGTGATGTTGTTGATTTTGCGATGTGTGAGCTCTTTGATTACTTCTGAGTATCTCATTGGTAAAGTTCGTTTACTCAGTAGGACAAGTGCTATTTCTATAAGGTCCTAAATCAACTCTTTTTTTTTAAGTCGGAGTAGGAATGTCTGTAAATTTTTGGGATAGTATGTCTCTTGCGTGACACTGCTGTCCGGACTTTCACTTTTTGGTTACCACTTGACGCGTCTTTTCTCCACTCCAAAACGAACTTCTGCAACTTTAGCGTTTCTCTCCCCGAATCCGACTTTTCTCTTCTACAAATACAACTTCTCTGCTCGCAATCTAACTTCAGAATGCCTTCCTTCCCCAAATCACTCCTCTTTTATCTCCAATCAGGAGCATCTCATTTGCATACCTCGTGGTCACCCTGTAGGCATATAAAGAAACAGGGCAGCCATTTTTGTTTCTTTCTTCTTCATTATGAACACGAGGTAAGCCACACAAAAACGCGGTCGGTCGTTCTGGTTTCTTTTTTCTTCATTTACACCACATAGTATCAACGTTGAGGCTGTATATAGAAGAGCTTCTTATTGTGTTCGATTTTTACTTGAATAGATTTTATTTATCTTACGTTAATTGCAGTTTAACATAATTTAAGGAAGACAGTTGAGATTTGTCTGTAACAAATGACAAACATGAAAACGTTTGCAATATGAACTGGCCTTTACGTTCCCAATACTTGTCCACCCTAATCTATTACCCTAACTCTGACGGAATCTAACTAAACATCTCCAAATATCAGGTTTGGTAATTTTCTTTGCATTCTGCTGCCAATCTCTATTCTAGAAGAAAATATAACCCACGGAGAGATAATCACCATTGGATGACATGGATGAAATATCTGTATACTATAAGTACCGCTGTTGAAGACAGGAGATATGATTTAATTGTACTGTTATCTTTTGTTGGTTTACATTCGATAACAAACATATATTAGAATTTGATCATTAAATACGAAACATTATACTTCATTTTTAAAAGAACAGTAACGCAACTCTAGGTCAGGCTGATTAATCTATTTCTAGCCATGTTTTCTTACTATGTTTCCTTCCACTTCGGTATTACTATCATGGCATAATTCGATCTCTCCCTAGACACCTACATCGCTGAAGGCTCTGGCAACGGAATTGCCCGAACAACTTTTGCACGTGACCTCCATCTTATACCCATGTTACTTTCTGTCAGATGCTATGTATTTTCACATACTTAATATTTTTCTTCGCGAGCTTTTTAATTGTCAACATAACAGCGATCTTAGTAGAGTCATAAGACTTATGTAGGATGTTTGATCTCAGACCCAACGGTTCTATGTGTTTAGCGAAACTCAACTGGCTGCTGATGTCCACCAACACCTACAAGTATCCACCATAGGGGAGGATGCTTGCGGATAATGATCTCATAATGAGATTTTGCTGCTCTCCAGCAATTGCAAGATTATTTTCTTCTTTATATGCCGTAAAACAAACATAACAAAATAAAGCGAGCAGGGTGTATTACGAGCTACTACATGAAAAATACAATACGGAAACAAAATTAATAGAATAATTCATATTACTATTCGAAATTTTTCTTTAGGTAAAGATTGATGATTTGTATTGTTTGTATTATAAACTACTGTTTCATCTTTAGTGTTATCTAAAATATGGAAATCTATATTGAATTTCTCAACAATATTTAATCGATCCAGGTAGATTGTTCTCGTTTACTCAGCCCTAACCAGATTATATTTTTAAGTAATTTTTATTTTATTACAAGTTAGTATCGTCTGTAGTAAGCTTTGGAATTCAAGATCCAGAAGATTGTCATCTGGAATCATTATTTTATATGTAGGGCCCACGTGCCTTGAATATATATAGGAAAAATTAAATTACGGGCATAATCTATGCATCAATATGAATATTGTAGCAATTCAGGGTGACCCACTTAAAAATATCCCGATCTATCAAGTCTTTCTCTAATCATTTCTTTCCAGATTAAGGGGCCCACTTATCCAGATGAAGGGCCCCACTTAAAAGTAGCCAGATCACTTTGATCTTTCTCTTAACGACCAACTGACGCCACACGACAAAAGGCAATTCTTTTTCTAACAAGATGGCGCTACATGCCACACGTCTCACAGGTCACTAACACAAGTCCATGACATGTTTACGGAAGAGAGAACAATAAGCAAAGGGTTATGGCCATCATGCCATCATGCCATCATATGATGTGATTTTTTTAATCTTTGGGGGATTTTAAAACAAAATGCTTATGAAAATAATCCTCGCCATCTAGACCATCGAAAGGAGAACATTACAAAAGCTATCAGATGAATCTCTAGAGGGGATCTACAGGCAGTATCTGCAAACGTTGTTAAACATGCCCAGAAATGCATGGATGTCAACGGGGAGCATTTTCAGCATCTTTTATAACACGAGAGGTAATTTAAACAATGGTACGGGAAATTTAAACATAAAAAAATGTTCCTCCTGTTTATTACATTTTTCTGAGTTACATTTAAGTGGGCCATCCTGTATATTTAGATAATTAGCGAGTATATGTTTACCGGTCTTTTTTAATGAAGCATGTGCAGTGCTTTAAAATATTTAAATATATGTGAATCCTAACACGACTTTACTACTGTCTGAGAAAAGTTATATCTCGCTGAATATTCTAAAATCTTCATTATCTTTCCTTGGAAATTCTTTGAAATGAATTATGATTACTGTGTTGCCGCCATTTTAGACGGCAGTGTACATCCGTCAACTGAATTAAAAAAAAGATTCTTTATTTGCGATGCATTGTTATTAGCTTGAATTAACTGCGGGTTGTATTGTGTTACGTTCCACCTATTTGCAGATAAAGGTGATGTACAACACAATGAACCGCATGAAAACGTATTCGTCTAAGAGATATAATAAAAGAAATATTGCTTGTTTAGCGTGAACATTATCTCTTGCAACAAAGCCGCAGCGATATTTTGGACGCATCTGCATCATCAAAAATCGCAGTCGACCGTCGAAGATAGTTTCTATTATGTTTTGCAGTATCTTAAACAGCATTATCGCATCGTATTATTTGGGTTGCTGCGCTTTCTTTAATTCCTTGGTTCCCGAATAAACAAACAATAGCCGACTTTGAGTCTGGTATAGAAAACGGCACGCTTTATGCTGAGCGATTTATTACGACGATTTTTTTTTAAATAGGAACGTAACCGGAAGTTTCGCCATTTGTAAAGCGAGGTTTATGCTCTTCACCGAACACTGAATACCTTGTTATTTCCGAGTAAAAAGCATATAATAATTCGAGATTGTAGTCGAGTAATAACAAGGCAGCGTTGGCTTACTCGTAAAAAGCGATCGGAATGGCGCTTTTATACCGGAAATGAAACAGCGGGTTATTTGTATGAATCATTATTTCCAATAGGTGGGTCACGCTTGGCAGATTACAATACATTTAGTCTTCCAATTAGAATCAATATGTAATTCTGCCATCATGGATAGGAAAATAGGTAACGTTTTCCGTTTTTGTATTACACGAAGCGAACAAGCAAGAGTCGATTGCCCATTCATCTTTCTGAATCATCCGGTTCTTAAAGCACGGACTGTAGCCTTATTACGGCTAGAAAATAAAACGTTTACTTTGATCTTTTATGACTGAAGTTGAACAAAATTATCATTCATAACATTTGATGGCTGCTTGTGCTTTTATAATGAAATATACACATATTGAATTTCTGTAACATGTTACATGATAAGGGCTGTCCCCTGTTCATGTAAGTATAAAAATAGAGAGATTAGTTAAAATGGAAATAAGAGAAAGCAGAAATCGAACCCTGGACATAAGTTTTAAAGAACAATAGGTATAAATGGAATGTCCAGTAAATTGTTAATTCGGATGAAATAAATAATAAATAAACTATTCAATTGTTAAAAGAATGTGGATAATAAAATATGGTTAAATAAATTAGATATGTAGGTTAAATTCCTTTGTGGTAACAACACAAGAAAAATAGGTTATTGGGGAATCAATGTCGAAAACGTGCAAAGTCGCGCATGTTGAAACACGTGAATTTTGCTCACGTGGCCGGGATGCATGGATTTCTCAATATAGTAGGTGGGAGTTAGTTGGTCGGAGAGAGTCAGAGACAGTCAGGGGAGACAGTCAGTGAGAAAACTCAGAGACAGGCGGACGTCTGAAGCGAGACGTTACTTCAGAAACTAAAATGTGAAGGTTTGAGTTCTTAATGAGGAAGTCGACCGGTCGTCAGAAAATAAATTCATCATGTGTTTGTGATAAAGCTCATCTTTGTGTTTGTGATTTCTACAAAAAGGTAAATTGTATTGTTAATTTATGTCTGTGTTATAAAATGTCATTACAACAACATCTCTCTCTCTAAGATACAACATCATATGTAATAAGACAAGAACTCTCACTAAGACTCATACCATTACTAATAAGAACTCACGTAACATACGCGCACAAGTGGTATCGTCTGATAATAATAATACTACTACTAATAATAACTATATAACAACTCTCAATTTGGTGTTCGTGAACCTTTTGCATCAGCGATGCAGAAACCGAACCTGGGGTCGATACCACGAAAAAAAAAAAGAAAAAAAAGAAACACAACGTTTTAAAGGGGTCCAACATAATATAAAAAAATCAATAAATAATACCACGGAAAAAGAAAAATTACACGATCACAGAATTCGAAAAAGAAAAAGAAACACAACGTTTTAAAGGGGTCCAACATAATTTAAAAAAATAAAGAAATAATACCACGGAAAAAAAAATTACACGATCACAGAAATGCGAAAAAAAAGAGAAAAAAAATGAACACACACGCACACAGAGAACAAAAGATAAAAGAAATATTAAAAAGAAAAAGAAGAAAAGGCCGATATGCCGTAAAAAGAAATTCGTAGTCATGGAAAAAATAGTAAACAAGTCACCATGCGTAATTCATTGATAAATGAATTGGTCTGTTAAAAAACACACACACACATACACGCGAAGGCAGATATTGTGTCACCCATTATTATTGTTTTGAAATTTGTAGAAGTGTCATTAGAAAATCTGTGTCAATATGAAATCGTTTGGACGAATTGTTGAATTTAATCTGTCAATCAAAACAGGAATTTCAAAGGTCGCATGTACTCTCTATGAAACAGCGTGTAAATTGTTTTGAAATGCATTTAGTGTTCATAGTGAACTTTTCGGCTTTTGCGTGTTCATTTATTTTGTTTTTGAAAAAAAAAGGGACAATTGTTTTGGACAGACTGTTGAATTGTTGTTTGTTACAGATGATTTTTTTTTTGTTGGTAAAAAAAAAAGTTATAACTGTTGCAAAATGTTTAAATGTATTAAGGTATTTTTTTTTTTTGAAAATGTTTTTATGATGTTGAACAAATATTGTAAATTGTCTTATGTATGTAATGTTATGATTTTCACAGCAAGAATTCAAAGTTATCCGTAAATATACATTAGATTAAAATGATCTAGTAGAAAATAAGTTAAGACGTATGGTTGGCTTACAGATTCAGTAAGAATTTTAGAAGGGGGACAAGAATTAAAATTACGTAAACGGGTATTTGGAGTTTTTAGATGTGATAAGCCGTAAGAAAGGTGTTTTGTTTTAGCATTTGGTTTTGTTGTTTTTTTAGAGATCCTAAAAGTTTTTCTCCAAGAAAAGTTACTTGGTAGGGATTGATAAGCACAAGAAGTGCCCCTATACGAAAAATTTGGGAACCTGGTTAATTAAGTGCTTAAAATAAGCTGGTTGCACGTTAACGACTCCAAGCAAAGTAGTAAGTCTTGGCTTAATTAATAAACAGGCGTTGGAAAGAATACGAAAATTCTTAAGGGGACCAGTAAACCGATGAGAGGTAGTCCCGAGGCAATCACATATAGCTTAATGAAGTAAGAGACAAGCAAAAATATGCCGTAGATTACGTAAGAAAGATATAACCTTGTATTTTTTTTTAGAGACGCATGAATGTGGGATATATCTGCTGGATCTTGGAAGCCCTGGTGAGAGAAAAGAAAAATCACAAAAAAAAATCGGGCAATTAGATAGAATTTAGGCGCAATTAAGGTGTTGGGCGCGAAACGTGTTAGTTAGTTAGGGGTGATATTTCTAAATCCTCGTCGAAGTTTCAAAAATCCAAGCAAGGAAATCCGAGTGAATCCGTATGAGAGAAAAAAAGGTATATCTTAAACTTCTGAGGCCAACCACAAAGATTTAAGTATATGAGCTTTGGTATGCCCCGTATGAGATAGTTATAGAATAAAAAACAAAAAACAAAGCCATACTTGATAAGACTAACCATGTGGAAAGAGAGATCAGAACACTTTTGAGACGAAGGAAGTCGTCCATTTCGAGAAAGGTGAAAACCTCTAGTCTGCGGCATATGGGTGGCTGGAAAATAGCTGATGTGTATCATAGGTAAATATCCTACACCCAAAAAGTAAATGCCACAAAGATCAGAAAGGTCCTGATCTTATAAAAAAATAAATAATTGTGAAGTCGGCCGTGAAGGGCTGACTGAAAGAGATTTTTTTTTTTTTTGGTGTTTTTTTAGCCTGATCTTTCTAGCCGTGTGGTTGTGTAGATGTAGATGTAAAAATAAAAAAAATGTACTAAAGTTAAAAATGCATACATTTTTTTTGTGAAATATGGAAGGGAGGGATGTTACATGATAAGGGCTGTCCCCTGTTCATGTAAGTATAAAAATAGAGAGATTAGTTAAAATGGAAATAAGAGAAAGCAGAAATCGAACCCTGGACATAAGTTTTAAAGAACAATAGGTTTAAATGGAATGTCCAGTAAATTGTTAATTCGGATGAAATAAATAATAAATAAACTATTCAATTGTTAAAAGAATGTGGATAATAAAATATGGTTAAATAAATTAGATATGTAGGTTAAATTCCTTTGTGGTAACAACACAAGAAAAATAGGTTATTGGGGAATCAATGTCGAAAACGTGCAAAGTCGCGCATGTTGAAACACGTGAATTTTGCTCACGTGGCCGGGATGCATGGATTTCTCAATATAGTAGGTGGGAGTTAGTTGGTCGGAGAGAGTCAGAGACAGTCAGGGGAGACAGTCAGTGAGAAAACTCAGAGACAGGCGGACGTCTGAAGCGAGACGTTACTTCAGCAACTAAAATGTGAAACTTTGAGTTCTTAATGAGGAAGTCGACCGGTCGTCAGAAAATAAATTCATCATGTGTTTGTGATAAAGCTCATCTTTGTGTTTGTGATTTCTACAAAAAGGTAAATTGTATTGTTAATTTATGTCTGTGTTATAAAATGTCATTACAACAACATCTCTCTCTCTAAGATGCAACATCATATGTAATAAGACAAGAACTCTCACTAAGACTCATATCATTACTAATAAGAACTCACGTAACATACGCGCACAAGTGGTATCGTCTAATAATAATAATAATAATAATACTAATAATAATAACTATATAACAAACAGAGCGCGTATGAACGCCTGTGAAAATCATCAGCAGCAGACGTTAAAGCACGTATGCAAATTAACAGCTTTGTGCGAGCTTGCGTCATAGGAAAAATAAAAAAAGGACGGCACGTGGTCGGAGAGAAGCTCAGTGCGTGCCGGAAAGATGGACGTGTAAAGTCGAAGTCGAGAAATGGGCAGCTTGCGGTCAGTAGAAAGAAAAACCGAGATAGACGTTTAGCCCGGCGGTAGCGGTGATAGCCTTTTAAGCTGGTGTCTAAATGGCAGGGTTTTGCTATTCTCGTAGCAGAAGAAATGAACAGTAACAAAAAATAAGAAGCAGGCACTGTTTGGAAATTAATGGTAATAAATACCTTTTACTAAAAGAGAAAATAAAATCAGAGTCCAATTTCTGTTTTTGTTTGTCTATTTGTTTGTGTCTGTACGTTACATTTCTTTCAAATAAGTTTCCATCTCTGAAACAGAGTTACGCGTAAGTACTTCACTGAAGACTACAACACGGCTTTCATTAAATCCAGTGTTTATAAGTTTATAAACTCTAGTTCTACACCATTCTTGAAAGCCATCGATTTTGTTGATTTTATTTATTATTCTCAATTCTCCTATAATTGTAACGTGGTCGTTATTCTTATTCAACAGTGTCGTTATGTTTTTTTTAATAGCAGATATGTAAGACATGTTTTCTCTGCTTTCGTAAAAATTAATTTATTTTTGTAAAATTTAAATATTCCAAAATCAAAATTTGTCTGATTGTATAACGCTTATGGGGGGGGGGGGAGGAGAAACAAAAACAAAACAACACAAAAGAAAAACACAAATAAAAACGGCTGTAGAAAATTGTCTTAAAACAACAACGTACGAAAATGACAAGACTTTATAGTGGGTTTGAAATCACATATTACTGTATGTATATCAAAAAAGTGTAAAAACCTTTGACCTTTTGAATAAAACTGCGCATATATCAACACATGCATATGCATACCTGTCTTTTCTATTGATGGATTCGTCTCATTCGAAACACATGCTAAACGAAGCAGTAACTTTGTTTAATTTACACTCCTATCGTTCATCGACCAGACAATGCGCTTCGGGTTCTAATTTACCGATATCAAATCAATCCGTATAAATTTCAACGCAAGATAAAAGAATACAGACAAAAAGGGAAAAAAGCAGGGAAAGATAAAACAAGAAGCTTTCTAGCAATATAATTTCACTTGTGTTGCGACATTTTAGTATTTAAAATAATTTGCCTTGTAACGACACACCGTGTCGTTGCCAGTTTTTCTCATCATTACCGACTAATAAGATGCCATTGTGTGTTCTTATTCCGATGATTAGTGTTTTTTTTTCTTTTTACATAGGCATAACCACTTATCAAGGCCCAGAGACCACTAAAGGATAAGGGTGTAAGAGTGTACAATAGTCAATTGGACAATATAGTAATCATTAGTAATGGAATTCGGTAAATTTGTTAACTTATATGGAACGGCTAATCAAGAACTTGTTTACGTTGGACTTGAACACAACCATATTGTAGTCAGCTGGAAAGCAGGAAAACGGAAGACAATTCCACACGCGTGCAGTTCTAAGAAAGAAGCTTTGTTCATGGAATCTACGTTTAGGTTTAGGCACAGATAAAGAGTGGGGGGAATTATTGATAGTTTTCAGCTAGACGAGTGTTTCTTGTAAAAGTTTGACGAGGGGGACCATAGATTGAAGCTCAGTCGAGCATTTGCCATGAAAATTACGATAAAGCAGAGACAAACTGGCAACGTCTCTTCTGTGAGTAGAGGTTGTAGGGAAGAGAAAATGACATCTCCTACGAGGCTACGAAGTCTATTTTGAACTATATCAAGGCAGAACAAGTCCTTTCTAGCAGCTCCTGTCCAGATGTGGCAACAGTCCTCCATCCTTGGACGTACCTGGCTCTTATATAGATAGAGAATTGCACCAGAGAGTAAAATATCTACTGGATCGATAAAAGGATCCCACCATTTTTCCAGCGGCCTTGGAGTAGTTCATTATAAGTTCCACATATCTCGGCATGTAGTTCAAATGAAGCTTAATTAATTTTGACGCTTGTTTTCTTTTTGTTCGTGCAATTAACAAGATGACGGCCAAAGCTCAAAACTACAGTACTATTTACTTAGATGAAAAGGAAAAAAAGAAACCAATGAAGTGTTCTTAAATAGTATAAACTCGATAAAATAGGCCTATTTGTTTTAATTATTGTGGTAAAACCCTTGTTGATTTCCTCCCCATGAAGAGACGGTTAAAGTAAAGGTTTATTCTTATGTAGAGGATATGTCATTTCCCCAAAATAGGAACTTCGGATAAAACAAAAAATAGAATTACTTCAACCAATATTCAACTTTTTCCTAATCGACTACAAAGCAGGTACTAAATCATCATCGACATCTTGGATCTAAACAAATTAGTACAACTAATGGCAGTATTGGTCATCATCACCACATCGTATGGAACCGAAGAGTCTATTGGTAGGATTGGGTTCCTCGATATTTTTCTAGTCAGAACAATGTCTAGAAAGACACGTGCTTCTAATAGGAGAACCAAGTGAAGATTGCCAACATCCTAAGTAGAAAGTGATTTTATGGAACGAACTTTTAATGTGCAGATAGTCGTTAACAACCTGACCGCCTCACCCCAAGTAATCGATTAATATACGTACAGTGCCGGCACTTTTAATTTTTTCAATAACTGCAAATTTAAGCTAAATTTAATGTAAATGTTTAAACAACCTATACCTCATTTGATTCGCTTGTTATTCCTCTATAATTTTACATCTTTGTATTTGACTTTTATTCAAAATATTCTAGTGTTCACGTCAGTTTAAAAAAATACTTCAAATTGAGGAGGAAAAAAGAAAGTCCGCAGCAACAAATTCGCTTAACACCACCTTAAATTATCGCTCCTAAACCAGTTTAAAATATCCAATAACAGGCAACAAAGCATCTCTAATCGTAATTGTTGTTGTTCCAGGTTATACAATGTAACATTTAGTCCATATGCTACGACTTTCTCTTCGTGATCGTCAGGAGCTCATTAATCTCCAACTTTTCTGGTTTATCCAATCGAGAAATCGGCCACAGATTGAAATGTGATGAGAAAACTGTCCGCAAAACTGTGCAAAAACACCAAAACACCGACAGTGTTCGTGATGCCCCTTAATCTGGTCGTACTAGAGTTACTTCTAACAGAGAAGACAATGCTATCAAGATCCGCAGCCTAAGAAACAGATTTGAGCGGGTTCCCAAATCCAACAACAGTGCAATTTGCTTAAAAATTGCTCTCTTTCTACTGCCAGGAACAGATTAAAGGAATTTAATTTGTGAGAATATGTTGCAAGACGCAAGCCAATGATTTCTGCAAAGAACAGAAAGCGCCGTCTGGAGTTCATCAGATGCAATGAAGATCATGACTCTTCATATTGGTCAAAAGTGCTTTTTAGCGACGAAAGCAAGTTCAATAGGTAAGGCAGTGATGGTAGGCAGTTCGTCCGTCGGAGGAAGGACGAAGAATTAAATCTTAGGTGCAAGGTGTTGGTGTGGGGCATTATTAGTACTTATGGTCCGGGGCCTATAGTTTGCTTGAAAGGTCGAATTAATTCGACAAAGTATATTAATATGTTGACTGGTCATTGTCTACCCTACTTTAGTCAGAATTAGGATGATAATCCCTTCTTCATGCCGGATGATCTTCCCATTTACACAGCTGGCAATGTCAAAAGGTTACTGGAAGAGCATGATATTCCATGTTTGGATTGGCTTGCACAATCTCCAGACCTCAATCATATCGAAAACGTGACATTACATCAAGCCACAGCTACGCAATAATAAAATTTCAAATTTGGAAGAACTTTGGACAAAAATTTTAGGAAAGTGGGATGCCCTTTCCCCGGACTATTGCTGCAGTCTAATTCAAGGAATTCCCAAAAGATTGCAGGCTGTCAAATTGCAGAAGGGCTATGCTACTAAATATTAACTATTTGATTGTGGTCCTGTTGTATTTCTGTTGCATTAATGTCCTAAAATAACATTTAAATAACAATTTTCTATTGTGCACTTCCTCTTTGCCTCATCAATTTGACGTTATTTTTTTAATTGACGTGAACACTAAAATATTTCACTTAAAAGTCAAATATGAAGAGATACAATTATAGAAGAATAAAAGGCCAATCAAATGAAGTATAATTTGTTTAAACAGTTACATTAAAGTTAGCTTAAATTTGTAGTTTTGGAAAAAATAACAAGTGCGGACTTTCTTTTTGCCGCATATCAAAGCACTAGCAGGGCGCCCGGCGTTGCCTAATAATTAAATACGCTTAAATATTATATTTTAATTTGTGCCTTTTTCGTGTTTATTATCATAGAGTCCATTCTTTATCGTATATAATATTGTGCCTAATATACAGTAGTGGTTTCAAAAGTAAAATGAAAATGAGTTGTGTACCATCAGAATCAAAACCAAAACGTACTGCTCTCTAGCCTTCTCTATTAGAATATATCCTAAATCCATGCCAACGCAAACCCCGAAAAAATAGCGTTATTAAACCTATAACTTTTCATTATTTTGATTCTAGTCTTCCTAATATTTGGTAAATCCCATTTAGTCGCATTGATTTTTTCTAACCATTGAGCCACGATACCATAAGGAATTGACTCTTTAATAATAAACACGAAAGAGACTCGGGAAATTTGGAGTTGGATACTTAAGTAGTAAGTTTAATATCAGGGTCCGAGTTTTGGGTAACAAGTTTTGAATTCAGCGGAATTAAGAGTTTTCGAGTTGCTAGTTTTTGAGTTACTAGTTTTGAGTTTGAGTTGTGGAGTTAATAGTTTTGAAGTTGCGAGGTTTAACAGAAGAGTTACGAATTTTTTCGTTGCTAGTATTTGAGTTTGAATTGTGAAGTTGCGAGTTTTGGAGTTGTGAGTTTTGGGAGCAGATTTGAGTTTTGTAGTAGCGAGTTTTGACAATAGTGTGTCAAGTTTAACCCCAGAAATTGTTACTAGACTATTTAACCACACCAAGAGTAGCTGCTTATTATTGAAAATCCCCAATATAACAACTCATCGGTGTCTGCAGTACTGGACCGACTTGGACAATTTGTACTTACAAAGATTTGATGAAATTTAACGTTGATGTCCAACGATATAGTCAAGTATTGACACGATTAGATATAATTTAGACGGAAAGAAACCAATATTCTGACACGATTTGATATAATTATTTCCAAGGAAGGACCTGCTCTTTGTTTCAATCATTAAACATGAATTAGAAATAACGCTATTTTTATCATCATGATGTGGAGGTTTTCTTTGCCCAATATATTTTTGTGCGTGATTAAAACATTTTCTTCTCTTGTTCAGGTTTAAGAGTCCGGGTTAGGATCTCCAGTTTCGTGCAAAAACGACATAGGAGAGATTAATTAATTAATTAATTAATTAATTAATGATGATTTGTTGCAATAATCTTCGTAAAAGTCTTCAAGCCATTGTTTTTTAACACGGTGGTCACAACTTATCAAGGCCAGGAAGCCACTCGGGGATAAGTGTTATTGCGTGTACAGTAATCAATGGGATAGTATCGTAGTAATCGTTAGTATTAGAGATTCTGCAGAAGAACAATTTTATAGAAAAAAACATCAGAAGAATGTGCTCACATTCATTATAGGTTTGAAACGAATGGCAGTCGAAAATGCACCTAAAGGTTACTATACTATTCTATGTCTCGTCTAGTCGATAAGACAATGTCGAGGTCGAATATTTAATCTGAGAAATGTTGCAAGTACTTTTCGCCAAGATTTAATTTCGCATATGAGATGCACGTGAAATATCACTTTTTCTCGTTTAAATATACGTTTGTCGGTGTTAAGTGCTCGGTACATAGAATGGCACTTTTATCGAGGACACTTTCGATATTACATTATTCATACACGCGAACTGCTGACACGTTGACCTTCCCCCAAAGCCGCCGACGTGTATAGATTGCATTGCAGTTGAGTAAATCGGTAGATAAAATATTGTTTTTAACATTTCTTATTCACCATACCGATTTATTTAGCTATTTCACTATGTTCCTATCTATGTATCTGGTCAGATCATGTCATATGCTACTGGTACCATGTAACCCAGTACTACCTGCCTCATGGTCGGGTCACCGGCGACTAAAAAGGTTCCCCCACCAGACTTGTTTGGTGAGGAGGGCGGCTAGTCTCCCTGAAGGATTAAAAACAAGACCTTCCAAAGGGCGAATGAACTCTTTTCTGGGTCAACGGCCAACTAGCACTGTGTATATTTGTGTGTGTGTATATGTGTGTTGGGGTGGAGAGGGCTCCCGTAAGCCGTGGTTAAGGCAACCTTTCTAGGAGAAGCAAATCTCTGATTTAAAAAAAAAACATAAAGCGGAAGACCAGTACCCGCATTAAGCTGGTCTGCAGTTTAATTTGTTGCTGGCTATCTTGATCTTGCTTGTTGCTGGATCTCAACATTTTGAACCGAGAGAGAGATTAAGCTGTCGTGCAAAGCTAAGACTCTGTAACATCATCTTTGTATAGATACTCCCTCAGGCATTTGGGCTCATGAATTTTAAATATCTGAGGGAGTGGCACTCGTCTGACAAGACGTTGCAATTATCATCTGGTCAGATCTATCGATTCCTGAAATTCTATTACACAACATTCAATCTGAAATGCGTTCTTTATATTTATTGCATATTCTTTCTATCCGTCGTCAATTCATTTTTTTCTAATTATCTGTTATATTTTCTCTCTTTCTATATTTCTATTTACTAATTTATCCTTCAATAAATCTATATATTACACTTTATATCGATCATTTCCACATTCTTTCGTACCAACACTCTCTCTGTATTTATATATGGACAGTCGGAGCTTCTGACCGTTTTGTTATACGGTTGCTTCTATGCGGGCAGTGAATTAACAATCATTTGACATTGTCCAAATACCTAAGCTCAATTTGTTTACACAAAGAGCAACGGTATTTTTCTTTTCGTCTTTAAAAAAAAAAAAAAATTTCAACGGATTACACCCCTCTTATAGAAACAATTTTTCATGTAATGCAAGGACGATGATTTTAAGACCTTTATTATCCAATATATCCTGTATTGTTTGCACTGGTCCCTATGTTTGTTTTCGTGGATGCATGCATTCAATTTTTGGGGCGCGGGCGAAATTGCATAATGTTTTCAGTTGTCGCCACGTTTGTTTACACGCATGCATGCATTCAATTTTTGCACGTGTATACAATGATTCTGTATACTCACTTGCACTTTTATATAGTAATTTTGTATACTCATTGTTCTATAGCTAGACATAACATATATTGACCCAACGAGTCACGGATAGTCTAGTCTAGTATATATATACACACCCCACATATATATATATATATATATATATATATATATATATATATATATATATATATATATATATATATAAGACCAAGTAGTTAATAAAGCATGTTAAAAAACACTTTGAAAAAAAGTTAAAAACATAGTTAATTTTAAATTATATATTTTATATATTTATTGACGATAATATGGTTGTTATTATTATTGTTATTGTTATTATTGTGGTTATTATTATTATTATTAGTAGTAGTAGTAGTAGTATTAGTATTAGTATTATTATTATTAGCTGCAGCAGCAGTAGCAGCGTCTCCAATCTTGGAGATCTAGGATTCGTTTTGTCCTTAGAAGATCGCCGATATTTTTTTGGACGTAAATATTAGTTATTTGTTTATTTATGTATTTATTACTAGCTGAAGTACCCGGCGTTGGCAGTTGTATTTGATATATTTAATATACTGTCCTCATATATAATTGTCTTATTGATTAAACGATATATTAATTCATAATCTCTTCTTTTCCTCATCCACCATGAGTTAAGAGCAGTAGGTGCGTTTTATTTTGTAGAGTCACGCCAGTAGACCTAATCCCCTTTTCTAGTTTTATCGTTTATATTTGATTCTTTCTTTCAAATAATGATGGAAGAATTATTTTATATCATCCTACATATCAGGTACTGTTAATCTACTTTCATTTTAACTAATTAATGTACATAATATAGAAAGATGACATTAGTAGTTTATTCTGTTAATAAAATAATTAAAATTTAGTTTTTTGTTGTTTTTTTTTTACATGGGCATCACCACATTATCAAGGCCAAGAGGCCACTCAAGGATAAGGGTTAAAGAGTGTGCAGTAGAAATTGGACATTATAGTAATCATTAGTAATGAAAATTTGGTAAAGTTGATAACTTATATGGAACGGCTCATGAAGAACTTATTTACGTTAGACTTAAAGACAACCATATTGTAGTCAGCCGGAAAGCAGGAAAACGGAAGACAATTCCGCAGGCGTGCAGTTCTAAGAAAAAAGCTTTGTTCATGGAATCTAGGTTTAGGTTTAGGCACAGATAAAGAGTGGGGGGAATTATTGATAGTGTTTACAGCTAGACGAGTGTTTCTCGTGAAAGTTTGGCGAGGGGAGTTGATATCGTAACACTGTACCTGTAGCATTAAGTTTGAAGAATATTTATATAAACCAAATTTTGAGTGCTACTATTTAAATGTAGAGTTTTTCAGAACTTTCAATGTATGTGTAACCGACATACAACTAACAATGAGAAAAAGCAAGGTGCCTGAAGATTAAGTCTAACAAAAATCATTTTTATTGGAAATTGTAAACACTTGAACTGAAATGGCATGTCAGAAGGAATAACGGAAATCCGAGGAATTAACACAGTTCACATTTAAAAATTCCAGTTATTATAATGACTTCTAATACATGAATTTTCAAAGATTTTATTGCAAACTGTGCGTTATTACACAGGTTAGGTGAGTTATGATTTCTTAATAATACAAGGCTATTGTATTGAATTCTATAGGAAATTCTACTCCCTAATATTCATCAACAATACAATTAATGGATTGATAACTCTTGTAAAGAATTATAATTTATCATAGCAACAGCATCATTTTTATAGGCCAAGATTGCTCTTTAACGAAGCTATCCAACATTGCGGAAATTTTAAGCAATATCTGGGAAAACTTTAGTCATCAGATCACCAATTGAATTTACCGTCTGTCCGCACATTATTTCTGCAATTGAATGTCTCTATTCAGTGTTATTGAACCAGTGCCAATGAGCAGGAGATGCTTTTAGAAAAGAGCTGCAGACTAATCATCAAATAAATGTGTCCTCATAATGATAATAATCTTTATGTCCCTTAAAGGAATTCATCTTTAATATTTTCTCTGCATGTGTTATTTAGAAAAATAATTGCCAACCAATATTAGCATTTTGCTAGAATTTTTCCTCTGAGAAGATGTACTTACATAGAAAATCTATGGATTAAGGACATGAATTAAAACATTTTATTCTTTGGTTCAAACATTAAATTGAATTTTTTTTTCTTAAATTGACTTTTCTTAATTTAAATTTGAACATATAAACCCCCCCTCTCTCTCACTCTCTCTCTAGACACACACACACACACACACACATACATATATATATATATATATATATATACATTATGAGAATAATAAAAATATAGGTATTTATAATAGATCCTATTCTCATATAAACATGTTCGATATAATAAATTTAGAATTAATATAAGACAAAGTAAAATGAATGAAAAAAAATAAAAAGACTTACATTTTGTATTTATTTGTGCCAATTAGCAATTCGGAAGGAATATTTCAATTCTCTTTTGCTCTTGAATCCATTTTATATTTTTGAAACTCCATGGAATGAGAAAAATCTTTCATTATATTTCTTTGATGTTGAACATCTGATGAATAATAAATTATATCATTTTTTGATTATTTTATTTTGTCATATATATATATATATAAATATATATATATATATATATATATATATATATACCTACTTATCTATTTATATGACTATCTATCTAGCTCTTTCTACATATAATATGCAATATATATATATATTATTTTAAAAATATAATTTTTAAAATATAAGTGGATAATTATATTATATTTTATTTATATTATATAGATTATTTATTTATATTTTAATTATATTATATGATATTTTAAAAATTATATTATAAAAATAATATATATACTGCTCCCTATGTGGGGGTACCAAGTTGGTTAAAGGGAAAATTATTCTGAACTCGCATTTAGGTAAAATGCACTTTCGTAAATAATTGAATTCATTCAAAAACAAAAACCAATAACACACACACACACACACACACACACACACACACACACACACACATATATATATATATATATGTACCTACCTATGATAAGTAGATCTGGTAAAGCTAGAATCATTAAAGCAAAACTATGAAGATAGTAAAAACTCTAAACAGCTAAGAGGAGTAATTCATATAATAAGATGAGAAATAAAAGTTGCCTTAGACTTTATTATATAATCAGAAAAATAATAAAGTTGAAGAGGATAAAAGAAATTTCTTTAGGTCATGGGATTTTGAAGCTACACGCTTCTCATCTGAAGAGGTTGGTTGGTTGGTTGTTTTTGTTTTACGGCATATCAACCCTTTTTGGGTTATTTAATGCCGAATCCAAAGATCTTGAAGAACGATTTTTTTAATAGAATATATTTGTTGTTTTCACGTCGGTTTCTATTTAACTCATAGTTGGGACCCTAACAGGTACTACCACTCCGGGTCAGAGTGGCGCTGGGAGCAATGGTAATTAAAGGGTGGCTCCACACTCCCCAAAGCCCACAAGTTGGGGCCTCACCACTGGATATAGTTTAAGGTCATATCCAGGACCGCCATTGAGTGACTTTTACCCTCTACAGGGGGGGGGCAGTCGGCGTATTCTAATGCCCCACAGACAGAGGAGATGAGCCAGTGTTATACAGATATAGAAAGGAAGACGGGCTAAAGAGCATTTACTTCAGCTTCGAAATGTCATGACAAAGAGGTTCTTTTACATTCTTTACTGTTTATTTATCGGATTATAAAAAAAGATTTATGCAAGTTTATTCTTCATCCTTTATTTATTGCATATGGTTGGTTGGTTGTTTTTTTGTTTTACGGCATATCAACCCTTTTTGAGTTATTTAATTTCGAATCCAGTAATTTTGAAGAACAAATTTTTTATACAGTATATATATATATATATATATATATATATATATATATATATATATATATATATTTAGGTCGGTTTCTATTTAACCCATAGTTGGGACCCTAAACAGGTACTACCACATCGGATCAGAGTGGTCCCGTCAGCAATGGCAATTAAAGGGTAGCTCAAAACTCCCAAAAGCCCACAAGCTGGGGCCTCACCATCGGGTATAGTTTAAGGTCATATCCAGGACCACATTGATACAACGAAACAGTACTGTATGGGGATGACAATTAAAGCCCCCTCTTTGGGTCGAGCACTTTGTAAATACATTTTCACCCGACGCGTATTTAAAGCGATTAAGCGAAGCCCACTATTAATTTGTTTGTAAACAAGCTGATGGTTTGAGCACTTTGCGACGGGAGGGTGTGGATTTAATACGCACTCTAGGAGAAATATTTACGGCACTGATTCGTAGCCGAATGGTGAGAGTTGCCGACTGTCAATATGACGGTTGTAGGTTCAATCCACGCCTGTGGAGGGTGTTTGTCAAGCCGCATTGATGAGTTGTGATACAACGAAACAGTACTGTATATGGATGACAATATATATGTGTGGGTGTGTTATTTTTACAGTACACTATACATATATTATATACATTAATTTCATGAGCTGGTATTCGTCTACATTCATCAGATTAAATCCGTGGACGTACAGTTCATATATTGCAAATGAATCACGAAATAGCGTAGTAGTATGAAGATCAGTGACAAGTTTGATGAGAAACACGTAAATCACATTAAGCTCGCGAAGCAAAACTTTTTGCATACATAGGGAGGACTTTTAATAATTCAACATATACATTGTTTCCAGGAATTTAAAATGGAATAATAAATGTGATCAGTTTATGACAGGAAAACGCTGATGTAAGCTGATATACATTCTGCCCGATCGATAACGTGTTGGTCAATAAGTGACACTGATGTGTTAACTAAACGATTTAAATTTTATGGCTAACGGGGGAGGGGTTACGTCTGGCTTTGCCCGGCCTGGCTCGGTCGTAAAATGTGCTTGAATATGATATTTAATTTCTCCAGATTAAGTATATATCATTATCGTGTGGTTACAGTATTCTTGGGCGTCGGGTCGGGATCAAAGTGTAGCATCTGTTCCGGCAGATACTGCAAGCAAAGACCATATGTGGGGGACACCCCACATATAAGTTATTGGTCAATGTAGGGGCAACCCTTCATAACAATTGTCACTATCCAGCTCCCCTACTCCCCGGGGAGTTGGTCCCAATTTCCCCTTCACTCCTCACATTAAAAATCGGCCTTGTGCCTAATTTGCTCGGTGGGGGAGCAAATAAATACCATTATAGTGTGGTTACAGTATTCTTGGTCGTCGGGTCGGGATCAAAGTGTAGTATCTGCCGGAGCAGATACTGCAAGCAAAGACCCTATGTGGGGGTGACCCCACAGATAAGACCTTGGTGAATGTCGGGGCAACCCTTCATACCAATTGTCACTATTCAGCTCCCCTACTCCCCGGGGAGTTGGTCCCCATTTCCCCCACACTCCTCACATTAAAAATCGGCCTTGTGCCTAATTTGCTCGGTAGGGGAGCAAATAAATACCATCTGTTCCGGCAGATACTGCAAGCAAAGACCATATGTGGGGGTAACACCACAGATCAGACCTTGGTCAATGTAGGGGCAACCCTTCATACCAACAGTTACTATCCAGCTCCCATTTCCCACCTCTCGGTAGCTGGTCCCCCTTTCCCTCCCCTCCCTCTCTCTCCACATTAAAAAACGGCCTTGTGTCTAATGTGCTCAGATGGGGAGCAAATAAATACCTCAAAGTGTAGTATCTGCCGGAACAGATACTGCAAGCAAAGGCCATATGTGGGGGTAACCCCACATATCAGACCTTGGTCAATGTAGGGGCAACCCTTCATACCAATTGTCACTATCCAGCTCCCATTTACCACCCATCGGAAGCTGGTCCACTTTTTCCCGCCCTCTCTTTCTACATTAAAAAACGGCCTTGTGCCTAATTTGCTCAGTGGGGAAGCAAATAAATCCAATTATATTGTGATTACGGTATTCTTGGTCGCCGGGTCGGGATCAAAGTGTAATATCTGTTCCGGCAGATACTGCAAGCAAAGACCATATGTGGGGGAAACCCCACATATAAGACCTTGGTCAATGTAGGGGCAACCCTTCATACCAATTGTCACTATCCAGCTCCCCTACTCCCCGGGGAGTTGGTCCCCATTTCCCCTTCACTCCTCACATTAAAAATCGGCCTTGTGCCTTATTTGCTCGGTGGGGGAGCAAATAAATACTTCAAAGTATAGTATCTGTTCCGGTAGATACTGCAAGCAAAGACCATATGTGGGGGACACCCCACATATAAGTTATTGGTCAATGTCGGGGCAACCCTTAATAACAATTGTTACTATCCAGCTCCCCTACTCCCCGGGGAGTTGGTCCCCATTTCACCTTCATTCTCCACATAAAAAATCGGCCTTGTGCCTAATTTGGTCGTTGGAGGAGCAAATAAATATTTTATTAAATATTCGTGATTTCAAAAGTATTTGGGTGCCATCAACTAGAATCGGAACCGAAAGAAAAACTGTAGCATTCAGAGCTGGTGACGTTAAAAGTGTACCAACGTGACACGCATAGGAACTGATTTACAATAAATGAAAAATGAATGTAAAAACTGTATAAATATTTTTTTAAATTTTGACCCCTTTTTAAACCCTTAAAAAACTATTTTAACCGGTTAAAGACCCGTAAATGAAAATCGAATCGTTTGAGGCCCCTAACGGCGCAGTGCAACTTTTACTTTTGGAAGAAATAGAGTTTGAAAATATGGAGACAGATAGGCAGACAGACAGGCATTGTGAGTTTTATAAATTAGATAGGCGGAAATAAATTATTTAAATTAAAACTATACATTATTCAGGTAAAGCTTCGTAAGCTCGCAGTAATAGACCAGAGTAAAAATAATATATTGGTGGGTTCGATCTTTGACAAAGCCAAGCCATGCTATTGTCTGCTAGTAAAAAAAAAATGCGCGTTCCTGGATTATAGTTTATATAAAAATACAATCAATATATATTTAAAGTTCGTTTATAAAAGCTGATAAGTATATTTACATGCATATAATTTTCCATGGCATTTATATCATGTAAAGTTTTGAATCTTTTAAAAACAACTATTTTGGTAAATGAATGTAGATGATGATTCAGATTTTTTTGACTTGAACTTTAGAAAATATTTTGACTTTATCATTTGTTGCTATAAATTGACAATTCATATAATATAATATAGATCCGGACCTCTATTTGGCGCCAACTAACATCAACAGCCTTCGTGTTGAGGAAGCCTCCTGTTTTAGCAGTCTTCCCTCCAGACCTAAAATGAAAGACTTACATCAGATCCGTTGCCAATATCGCTGGTAAAATAGTTGAATCATTCTAATGTTTCAAAATATATCTTACTCCAGACTCAATCCTCTACTTACATAAAATGAAGTATTGTTATCAAACCTTATGAGGAGAACCTACATTTTGCCGCCTTGTCAGGATACAAAATCGGCTTCAAAATTAAGTGGGTGTATCACTCGTTTGCATGCTACTTTTTCTTTCTCACAAAAGAGACGTAACGAGTTCATTTGTACTCTATCCCTTTTTTCATGGTAGAAGCTCAACTGAGCTTTTATCTTTCTTTAAAACATTTGTAGCAGACACAACTGACAACAATTTTGTTTATTCTCGATCTGTGCCCCAAACTAAGCGAAAATTCTAAGAGCAAAGTTTCTGTCTAAGAATTAACCGTCTGTGAAATATTATATCGCGGGTCAGTTTTCCAACCTTCTTTAAGATGGCCTTTTTTTCAAGTCTAATGGAAACACGTTCTTGGTTAACCGCCTTTTTAAATAATTAAACACAACCCAATCATCACGATGCTGTCCAACCGCACACCTGACTAAGCTTTATCAAGTGATCTTCAGATTCACTATCGCCATTACTGTTCCTCATAGCCATGATGCCTCTGAACAATATACTGAGAAAGTGCCAAGCCATATACAAGTTCTTAAACACGAGGGAAAAAATGAACCACATGATGTACATAGACGATCTGAATTTTTTTCGCAATGACCAAAAATGAACTAGAGACATTAATAAATACCACCAGGATCTTCAGCCAGGATATCCAAATGGAGTTTGGTATGGAAAGGTACGCACTACTAGTTATAAGAAAGAGAATACTAGAGACGACAGAAGGCATGCAACTACCCAACCAAACGGAGATGAGGGCACTAGATGAACAAGACGCCTATAAATACCTGGGAGTTCTGGAAGCAGACGCCATCGAAACAAAAGAAATGAAAGAAAGAATCAGGAAAGAATACCTCAGGAGAACAAGAAAATCTCTGGAAACTAAATTATATCGCTGAAACCTAATAAAAGGTATAAATACATGGGAAGAATCACTAGTAAGATACTCCGTTCATAGGATGAACTAAAGAACTGAGACAGCTCGATCAGAAGACCATGAAACTCATGACCATGCACAACTCACTACACGCGAAGGACGATGTTGACCGACTCTACGTGAAAAGGAAAGGCGGCAGGAGGGAACTGGTCTGTATAGAAGACTGTGTGAATGACACATAAAAATAACAAGACAAATACATAATGCACAATACTGAAAGAAAAAAAAATCATGGCAGCGAGAGACAGGAAAAAAATCAATAAAACAGAAAACAGAGAGATAAAGGATAAAACAAAAAAAGAAAAATGTGAAGAGAAGCAATTACACGGAAGATTCATAAGAATAACAAAAGATGAGATTAATGAAAACACTTGGACATGGATGAGAAAAGGACATGTAAACAGAGAAACTGAATTTCTATTAACTGCATCAGAAGATAACTCGATAAGAATTAACCACATAAAAGCAAAGATCGACAAAATAAGAAAACAGCAAATACAGACTCTGTGGACAAAGGGATGAAATTATAAAGCATAAATAAGTGAATGTAGCAAACTAGCCCAGAAGGAATACAAGAACAGGCATGTCCAAGTGCGAAGGACGGTATACTGAGAATTGTGCAAACAACTGCATCTCGAAAGTACAAACAGATGGTACAAGCATAAGTCAGCAACGATAATTAAAAACGAGAATCACAAAATCCTATGGGGCATGACCATACAAACAAATAAACCCATCTAAGTACCCGATGTACATAGACGGTCATAATAATTAACAAGAAAGAAAAGTCTTGCCAAATCTAAGACTTTGCTGTCCCAGCTGATGAAAGGATAAATATCGAAGAAAAGGAGAAACGGAGCAAATACACAAAGCTAGCCAGAGACCTGAAAGGGATATGGAAGATGAAGAAACTCAATATAGGACCTATAATAGTAGGAGAACTAGGAACAATTCCGAAACACTTTTAGAAGATAATAGGAGAAATTGGAATGAGAGGAATAGCTGGAAAGATACAACGAATAACAATAATGAAAAAACTTGAAATACCAAGAAAAACCCTGGAATGCGGAGGCTAATACTTGAGCCACATGCGCGGGCCAGACAAGCTACTGCAGAGACAAAACACGAAACGTTACATGGAACCAAGAACATTGAAGTTGCATATCTATAAGTTCTCCATTCCCATCCCTATTATCCAATCACCACCCTCAAAGAATGATGCTAAATAGCCAAGAAGGCTCAAGGGGGATGGAAAGACTGAGGAGAGAGCGCTGACCAGAACTCTCCTGGAAAAATGTCACTGAAATTCCAGTGGAGACCAATGACCGCTGCTAGCGAGAAATCAACGGTAAGCGGCTGTTACGATAATCCAAAGTCATTTGCAAATGTTATCGAAAGAGGTGGAGAGTACTGGAAATCTGGAGACACTTGTTGTCACTCAGCTTCCAGGAAAACCACAGGTTGTTCTCAAGAGGAAATCTTTTATGACCTGTGTGAAAGCTTCTTGTGCGCCGCCAATAATAATAATAATAATAATAATAATAATAATAATAATAATAATATTAATAATAATAATAATAACAATAACAATAACAATAACAATAATAATAACAATAACAATAACAATAACAACAACAACAACAACAACAACAACAATAATAATAAATAGTAGTAATAAATAGTAATAATAATAGTAATAATAATAGTAATAATAAATAGTAATAATAAATAGTAATAATAATATTAATAATAAATAGTAATAATAGTAATAATAGTGATGATGATGATGATGATGATGATAATAACAATAATAACAATAATAATAACAATAATAACAATAATAATAATAATAATAACAATAATAACAATAATAATAATAACAATTATAACAATAATAACAATAATAATAATAATAAAAATAATAAAAATAATAATAATAATAATAATAATAATAATAAAAATAATAATAATAATAACAATAATAACAATAATAACAATAATAACAATAATAATTAATAATAATAATAATAACAATAATAATAATAATAATAATAATAATAATAATAAATAAATAAATAAATAAATACATACATACATACATACATACATACATACATAAATAAATAAATAAATAAATAAATAATAATAATAATAAATAATTGCCCCACCCTGTATAATTTGCTGTACATTTAAGATAAATTAATGCCTCCTAGTATTAATGGTCTTAATTGAAACAATCATTCCACAAGTTTATTGACATTTATTTTAAAAGTTAAAACCGTTTTTTTTAGTCAATGACATTTAAGTAACATTTTCTTGAATCAAGTGGCTTTATATCTTATCTGGAGCGATTTCAATTGAAAAACATCAGCAATAAGTATTTTCTTCATTTTAATTAATTTCCATGAACATGTTTGAGGAAAATTCTCAACAGTTCGCCTTATTATAAATTTGCTTTTGCTAGAATCGCATCTTATCAACGTGTAAATAATTGTTATCATGTCACATAAGGTATTTTATGTTTTATTGACGCAATAAAATATGTCATACCACACGTTCCTTCCTCAAATGACATTAAAACATTAAGTGGCTGCTATTAAATATACGCTTGCCAATAACGTTTCGATTTTGATAAAAGTATAATTGGTGTCTTCAACACTACTAAGAACCATTACACTTCATGCACATATACATTTTTGTCAAATTAGTGAAAATCCTTTAAATCATGAAAAAATAACTGCTGCACTCTCTCCGTTGTGGGAAAAATACCATTGAAAATGAGAGTACAGTAAAGATTTGTGAGAGGATTCAGTTAAGGTAGTCAGGGTCGTGCTTTTTACTCAACTGGAATTTAATTGTTTCCCCCCTGAGAGCAATGTGTGACACAACGTCGTTTTTAATGTGGGAGAAAAGTAGTTTTCAACAAGGGGCACTCTGGAAGTAGGCAAATATTAAAATTGCCTTACTATAGATGGGTTTTCCCTCCATTGACTAAGGACACATTGGTTTAAGTACAACATCAGTAGAGATACTACTCTTGGATCTTATCCCGAAGGCCAATGCTTTTCTTTGAATTTGTATTTATTTGCTTCCTAGCAAAATCTACATGAAGGTCGTTTTTAATGTGGGGGGGAAACAGCTCCCTAAAGGGAGGCACTATGGAAGTAAGAAAATTTTTTTACAATTGCCTTAGCATAGAAGCGTTTCCCGTCCATTGACTAAGGACCAGTTAGTCTAAGTGTAGAATCAGAACAGATGCTACAAATTAATCTTAACCCGAAGGCCAGTGTTACTCACTTAATTGACAAGGAAGTTAATTGTATATGAAATATTAAATGAACCATATGTAAACTTTCGTTAGTCTCGGAACTCTAATCTATTTCTACCCTCTCATTTGCACATTCCATGGGCGATGTTTATAAAAAGAATGAATAATAAGTGCTGTTTTCTGGTTTGAAATGCATCCATATAATACGCATCGTTTCCTTGGTTTTGGCATTGAAGTTGCATTTATAACTCCTTATATCAAAATACTTTATGCATCAGTTTTCATAAAAATATATTTAATTGCTCGCACTAGAGATGATAATATTGTTTTCGAAGGCAACTTTAGTGAGAGTAGATGGGAATAAGTGGACAGTATCTTTTCCAATTCCATTTATAGATAAATAATATAATAAAATACTGATCGGGATTAAATATTAAAAATGAACGTTTTTATGATTAAAAAGATAGAGTAATATTTGCTTTATGTAGCTTAGATGGCAAACATTACAAATGTACGGATGAAAAGAATCATCATTTATTTTACTTCTATGATATTCAATTTCCTTATCTCTTCTTGGATCGGATGTTGCATGCATATTGATGCGTCTAGTTTTTCACTTCTCATCCCTAGCAGTGTAAACGTTTCCATATTATTGTACTAGCTGAAATCTTGGTCGTTTTATTAGCTTTACCAATTTATTTTGCTTTATGCAGATAGCTTCATATCGTTTAGATGCATGATATTGTCTATTCGTTGTTCTGTAAATTGTATTACATTTTCTAAGTATATAAGTGAGTGGAGCCATCGCTACGACAAACATTTGCGGTGATAGAGAATATTTTTGAAAACATCTCTCTGTAATTTTACATCAGACATATTATCATCCAGCTAATATCCTAAGTTTACACCATAATTTAATTGTCTTTTTCGAAATATTAATACTCTGGTAAAATATCTGGTACATTCTTATGCTGTTATATATATATATATATATATATATATATATATATCTGTGTGTGTGTGTGTTTATATACATTTATATATATGTATATAAATAAGATGTAGTTTGCTTGAAGCATTGTGTTAGGTATGTATATGGAAGAGATTAAGATACAATACAGGAAATGGAATGTAGTCGGTGTTTTGGAAGAAAGACGAAAACAAGTGACAATTTGTAAATCAACATGTATATATATATGTATGTATGTATACGTATATATATGTATATATATAGTTATGCAATTGTTTTATGTACTGATATGTCTTACTCGAAGAAGTCTACTGTGTGTGACAATGTTCAATTATATAGTATTGTAAAAGTTATAATAAAAACAACAGTATTATAAGAAGACTCACCCACAAAAACCTAAATGTACTGCACGAATAACGAGGAAAGCGATGACTAAACAATGTTTACAAATGAAATAAGACTACTACTACTACTACTAATACTACTACTAATAATAATAATATACGGTCAACAAAAGAAACAATACGAAAAGTAGGAAGTAGATCCTCTTGTCTCTCTTTACCTATGTAAACAAAATATATTTATAGAATGGGTTATTTATAATGTAGAAACTCTGACAGTTTTCTTCACTCCGTTGGAGCATTATTAGAGTAATCGTGATAAATAATGGTCTCGTTATTTTGAGACAATATTATACACTATTCAGGCCATGTTAATTTTAATGGAAAGTATTCTATCCTCTTTGCTAAAATGAAACTGTAAAATAAATGATTATGTCTGTGTAGCCCATGCGTTATCTGCTCCAGTGAATAATGGGAGACTGAAAAGAGATAAGAATAAGCGAGGAAGTACCCTCGTACTACCTGTAAATATGATTTGTTGTGGAGAGCGACTATCCTTGAGACTATTATAGAATTTCATACTGAGTAATAAAAGAAATGTAAAATATCCACAATACCTAAAGCAGGTATTCGAGGGTAGTGTGACCATATCGAATATATATGTGGCATCTTAGATTGTATTTCTATAATGATTTTTGTCTAGCCCGGAAAATCTTTTCTATTTTCTTAATTACAGAGATGAAAAAGGAATAATTTATTAACGCAATTCTTTGATTATCTTATATATAATAATATGATTCTAAGATTCTCCTCTAGAGAAAATAACGTAGGTTTGCAACAGCAGATTGCACATGCAAATTTATTTAGTCTACACTAATACTCCCTATCTTATGTAACTTTAGAACCACATTATATACACATTAAGGCGCTATTATAGAATTTACGTTTCTTCCGAGGAGCCACACAATAACAATCTCACCATCTTTAGAGTAAATAGCTCCTATTTTTCTCTCTTATTATTTTCTACTCCCACCGCTTCCAATGGACACCAGCACCATTTCTACATATTCCTATCTGCTGGGTTTTCTCCGCTCTTAACTGGCTATTCGCCACATACTCATACTTTATAATCTTTACATATTCCTATGTAGAAAATAATTTCTCCTTTGCTGAAATCAAGCACAGTCGATTGGCTGCTTTGAAGACATTCTCATAGTCTGATATTCACATCTTCCACCATTAAATAAAAGGTTCGACACTAATAAACCCACCGCCATTTGTTTACATATCCATTCGTTTCTTTTCAAACATTTTGCTCGAGATTTATGTTTTTATTAGCTACATTAACTTTGCATTTTTGGTCTTTTCCAATATTATATTAAACCATTAAATATGCTATTATATTTATTCATCCACTTTGCGACACTAAACGTATCACAGTTACGTGAAACTGCTTCTACTTTCACACACTCCCGTCAGTACTCGCTCCCCCTCTTTCTAACTCTCTCCCACTCTCTCCCTAATCGTTTATCGTTTAACCTCTTGCAGTTTGCTTGATTCGCGCTCCACTTTTCTTTTGAATACGTTAATCTGCTCGCATTTCGAAGCAGCTTGCAGTTTGTATCACTTGACACAGTGATAGTGAGCCGAAATGTGGTGAAAAACAAATATAAATGATGAAGATAACGATTCGCAATTATATAATTATTATACAATTATATACCTTTACATTTGATCTGAAATGAAAAACGTACATCAAATCCATTACCAATGGCGCTGGAAAATGGTGGGATCCTTCTATGGATTCAGTAGATATCTCACTGCTGATGGAATTCTCTACCTATATACAAGTCAGGTACGCCCAAGGATTGAGTATTGTTGCGCCATCTGGGCAGGAGCTGCTAGAAAGACTAATTCTTCCCTGACTTCGTAGCCTAGTAAGGAGATGCCCTTTTCTCTTCCCTGCAACCTCTTTCTCATAGAAGAGACGTTGCAAGCCTATCTCTTCTTTAGCGTTATTTTCATAGCAAGTGCTCGTCTGAGTTCCAATCTATGGTCCCACCTCGCCAAACTTTCACGAGAAACACTCGTCTATCGGAAACCACTATCAATAATTTCCGGCACTTTTTATCCGTGCCTAATACTAAACGTAGATTTCTTGAACAAAGCTTCCTTCTTAGAACTGCACGCGTGTGGAATTGTCTTCCATTTTCCTGCTCTCCTGCTGACTACAATATGGTTGTGTTCAAGTCCAACGTAAACAAATTTTTGATGAGTTGTTTCTATGATATTGCCTCATTGACTACTGTACACTCTTTTACCCTTATCATTGGGTGGCCTCTGGGCCTTAATAAGTAGTGACTCCTATGTAAAAAAATAGAAATAACTAAACTGTTTTCTTTGTTTAGCCACTTATACGTAAGAGTTCTCCCGAGAATTCACACTTAAATAAGTATGGCTACATATGCAACGCTTTCGGAATAAAGACATGTGAGAAAAATAAAAACGCTAGAACAATCGAAACAAAGGTTTCACTTATCTACTTTGTATAGGCTTCGTGCTATATTACCTGTGTTCATTACTGATACACAGATAATTTACAAATCAAAAGTATTATTTAAGATTTTCTACATTTAACATTCTTTCATAACTTCACGGGCAACGTCCAGAACCGAGTCCTGATAGTATATGAATATTTTAGTGATAAACCTATATAACAAAAGAGTGCTAACACTGACGACGCTTGCTTTTCTCTCGTTTTTGATGGAGGCTGTACAATAGGAAAACAATAATTTCATAGTTTGTTGTGAGTCAACGTAAAAATAAAAACAGTGATTTTTATATTAGTTTTACTCAAAAGTCGTCTCAGGCAAACAGAATAATATTGATAAACTGCATCCAACAATAATGCGACATAATCATAGAATAATCTTATGAAAATGGCGAATTAAAAGTTGTTTGCAACACGCATAGAAACGAAAGAACGTACACCATATATTGAAAGAATTTCTCAAATACATATTTAGACATAGACTACTTCGTATTTCCATGATTATAATCTTAAAGATCGTGAGACATTTTTCATTAACTGAATTCGTAGAGTTTTGCATCCTACCATTATTTCTTATTATTCGTTTTCTTATTATATTATTATGCTCTTTTTATCAGACTGAAGAGATAGGGAGAAAAATTACATGATGCCCTCGATTCAATTAAACTTGGTGGCCCAAAACAATACATATTAAATCAGTACGAGTGAATAAATGATAGAAAATACAATAGAAACAGATCACACGACAAAATGGAAAATCCATTGATGAAGAAAGATTAATCATTCTCAAACTTTATATAAAAGGAATATTTTATATATGTTATGTAGACTTCAGGCATGGAATGAAAAACGTAGATTCAATGTGTCGCTAAAGTTGATTGGAAACCGGTTGACGAATTCTGCCGGCCCGGAAAGTACCTGCTCTTAATGCAATCCTCTACCTAAAAAAAGAACTGCATACTTCTTAAGATGGATTACTGCGTCCACATTTGGAAAGTTGTCGCCTAACGCAACACTTTTTTCTTAGCTTTGATATAGTATAAAACCGAAAAAAAATCGAGTAAGATTAACTAATTTCTTCCTTACAGTCCCTATCCGATACAGAGGACGGTGCTAATCTATCTACACTAAAATTGGTTGGACTAACAAGAGTTATCGACATTAATACTTAGTCCTGCAAATAAAGCTTTCAAAAATGTTATTTTAATAGGGGTGAGGTTCGTACTACTCTATTTGAAATACCTACTATGACTTTTAGATTATCTATCAAGAATAGATAAAGTTTTTGAACTATCTTATTTAGTAAGTAAACATGGTGTTCGAGCTACCCTATTTAGTAGAGACAACAAAACTTTTAGACCACAATTAGATAGAGGGACCAAATGTTCGGACCACATTGTATAATAGAATAAGTTATGAACCACAATATAAATTGTAAACTGATATATATATATACTAAAAACTACATTAAACTTTACAGCAAACAAAAAGACATATATGGATAATCTTCTATAATATAAATCCCACCTTTCTGTTTAAATGTATGCATGCATGTATTTATGTCTGCGTAAAACTTTCGACAGAGGCGATGTATTTTCACGAGATTAATATCATTTTGAAGCGTGACCCTTCGGACGACAAATATCGAAAAATTGGCCAAAAACGTTAATTCCTTCCCCCACAACTGGGCACTTCTACGGGGAGGGGTCGCTTTTCTCGCCGATATTTTTTAAAGTCATCCCTCTTTTCTATTTCCTAGCCTTAATTTAAACATCCGTCACTTCCGGTATGACGATGGACGAAAAAGCAAACACGTCACGTTTTTTTAAATTTTTTTTACGTTTATTTCCTCCTTTGCGGTACAGGTTCGAGTCTGCCTACTACCACTTTTTTTTTTTTGCTCAACACACACCTCCAAACGCTTGGGCAACGCCAGCCACCCAAGCTAGTTTAATATAAAGTCGTTCTATAAGCACAAACATAGTGATTACCATGATTGATAGCAAACTTATTGAGAGCTCAACGTTTAAATTCCACGGTCAAGTGCGTCTTGTCGAACTCAAGAAGCTATACCGAATTTCGAATTAGATTTTGTCATTTAATTTAAGGTTGGATTGCTCGCATTTCGCCAAACAAAAAATATATATTAGTTTCGCTTCTCCATATCCTGAATTGACGGCTAGAATGGCGAAATCTACGACTTTTAATTCTTGTAAACTGTGATCGCATCTTGTCTCCTTGCTTGGGTGTGTTTATCCCTTTGTACGTTTATATCCAATTGTTAGATTACACCGGGGCGACATCAGGTTTAGGAAAATCGACTATGAAAAATTACGCCGGGGGGACATCAAGTTTACGAAAATCGACTATTATTATGAAAAAGTTAAAATGTTAGATAATGAACATTATTATTTTTTGTTTACTGTTATGTAGATAAAGATATGCAGGAGAATGTTTTGAAAAAAGAATGTTTAGTAAAATATTTAAGTTAAATTAGAAAAAAAATCAAGGAAAGAATGTGATGGATAAACATATATAAAATAGGTTTTCAAGCCAGGGAATTTAGTGTTTGACGAACCAGAAACGAACAGTTTAATGATTTTAAAAAAAATTCCTTACGTATGCTTTAGAAGCCTTTAACTGTCTATTTCTGAGTCTTTGACTGATATTCTTTCTTTTTACGCTAAATAAAAAATAAACAGATTAAGCAAATAATATAATCGAGACACGGATTTTGTCTAAAACTTACCCAGTGACCTATATTGCTTGACTCTAACATTTAATCATAATACATATCATCATTGATATTCATATCAAACACTTTCTTTTCGATTTATTTAAAAAGAAAATCCAACTTTGTTATATACGTGCCGTTGAACTTAATTCATCCGCAAAAAGTTCAAGCTAATAAACATTCATTTTAATATATTCCAGTTTATTTTTTTTTTGGGGGGGGTCTAATAGGATGATCATCTTTAGTTAACTATTACGTGTAATTATGATTATACACATGTTCTACATAATTTATACATGCGTAATATTTGCGTATAAGGTTATAATAAACACAAAAATCTTTCTATATCACCGTGTTTGAATATTTGGTTAAGTGTTAGTTTTACTCATTTTAAACTGCTTTAAAGCTTCACTGCTCATTCATTTTGCGAACAAATTTCAAACAACTTTTACAGTTCATAGGTCACCTTTTCAGCTATATTTTGTTTTGTAAATTACAATTTTCGTTCAGTAAAAAGAAGTTATAATCACATTACAATGTTAAAAGTTCTCAGTATCTGTAAGGAACGAAGAGACGATTTTTATTGGATGTTTCTCACAAGCGCAACCATATCTGTTAGGCTACCTTAAATTGGCAGGGAACGGCGGAGATGATGAGGTAACAGGATTAAAAAATGTCGCTCATAATTCACCGCTGTCTCGATCTGTCGCTCAGCTCTACCGTGGCTTATAAAGGTAACAAGTCAAACAGAAAGAGAACATTTTATTTCAAAACAAATATTGGAAAATCATGCATTGCATAAAAAAATACGAGCATGAAAAGACTTAAACATGGAAAAGTAAAAGGACTAGTTGTTAAAACTGAAAAAGAAAAAGACAAGATATTTTAGCAAACAATATAAAAAAAAGTATCACTTAAAATATTGCAGTCTTAATTAAGAATTGATTTTATGATGATTTAATTAAAAAAAAATAATGCTGCAATATTTGATGTGTGTGTGGGTGTGTGAATTCGTTTCCTATGGACTCGAAAACGGCTGGGCATATTTTTATGAAATTTTACGACAATGTACTTTGTATGCCGTACAGTGTTCCTAGATAGGTCATGTATGGGAATGTCTTCAATAATATCGATAATCGATAATCGAATAGATTATGTGGAGTAGGAAACAAGCTATTTTGACCAAAGTTAACATTGCGTAACCTAATATCACATGTGCATTTGAAAAGTGTTCTCATTACACAAGGCAAAAAACCGACATATAAAATACACAGTAGGTTGTTTGATATAATAGGGGCCTGTTTGAACTGAATACTTCTATTTAGGGCACAATTGAAGCAAACTACTTGGCTCTTTAATTTTAAACTTGAATTCAATCTATTATACATAAAATAGTTTTATAACATCAAGAGTAGGTTCTCTACAGTGCAATGTAGACAACAATATATTGTGGTCTAAGTCACTGCACTAGACATGTGAAGCTTCCTTTTGATATACCGTCATGGGAATCTAACTAGAGCAGGCACTCAATTGATTGGCAGAAAAATATGGGAGTGTAAAACATTCGGGGATCATCATTCAACCCCGGCCAAGGTCGAGTCTCCCTGCTAGTTTAGTATACAAAAGCTGGATACACTAATCGGATGAAACAGGGATTCTTCTTGTCAGAACGCAATAATATGTAATGTCAGCCTCAGAAAAGATATGTATAGGGGGAAGATTATCCTTATACAATCGGCTGGTATTATACAACGGTGATATTGTAAGCCGTATGATTAATCAGGCAACTAGACTGATTGTCTTATTGATTTGTTAGGATAGACGAATTCGACTCATTTTCAAAATCGGTAAATCAAGACTAATTTGCTGATCTCGTCTCCATAGAAACCACCGTTCCGGCAACGGAAGGAAACTAACGTCTGTAGTTGTAGTCATGGCGAGAAACAGCGAAGCACGCAGATTAATTATCCGGCCTTTTTTTCCGTTGGCCGAAGATCAAGGCAAAAACTTCGAAACGTTTGCTTTCTCAAACCGCCCCCGCCCCTTCTCGAACATTAACCTCCGGATATTAAATGTACTGTAAACCGATCCATTACATTTACGATTGCAAAGCTGTAAGAAACAAACACTGCCACCCCTTGACATAACTAGACAAATTGAACAATTAATATCAATTACGAGTCGGAACGCAAACCGGATCTATAAGTGGAATTATCGAAGTTTTCTTCGGTTCATTTAGCCACATTTTTAGTTGAGTTATCAAAACTTTCACTTTGATCGATTATAAACGTATCATTTTTTTATATCAAATAAATAGGGTTGAATGGATTCTTCATGGCGCATAGTTATCGATTTTCTTTACTAATTCAATTTTTTTAATCTCAAATTCTTTTGTACGTTGCTCCAAACTTGGCGGTTTAAAAACATAAAAATCTTAATAAAATCTAAAAGGCATTATGGAAGCTATTATAACAATAAATATATTGCGTTAAAATTCACATTTTGGTGATGTGTCAGGCAAGTAGGTTCACAAATTAAAATCTAAACAAATATAATAGAAAATAACAAGGAGTTTCTATTTAAGTATATACTTTTTTAATTTTATTATATATATATATATATATATATAAATGTTTAGAGGTACAGCATTTATATATAGTTTTAAAAATAGTAAACGGAAGTTTCTCGAGAGCTCTTTCGGCTATCATCTCGTCAGGAGAAAATCGATAGCGTACAAAATAATATTGTGTCGAAAAATAAAGAGTTCTAATGGGGAACTTATTAAATGTGCCAAAAGTACGGGGGCAATAAAATAAATTTATTAACGTTTAAAAACGATTAAAATATTGGCACAACGAGGGAAGAAGAAAAAAAAGCGGGAGAAAAGATTCAAAGTTCCCCAAAGAGAAACAATGCGTTGGATGTTTCTTTTTGCCGGCACAAAGAAGGTTGACGCACCGCAATAGAGACAGACTCCAAAATCTTTAAATGGTTTTTGGAGTCCGCTCTATGTAGCACCTCGGACCAATCTATTTTATATCTATCGGCACAGCACGGGTTGTCAACCAAATGCTGGCCAATAGCAGAGTCCAAGGCTGCAGAAGGAGGGAGACCACCAGACCCCATCCTCCCTTGTCTGATCCTCGATGGAACATGCTGGTTTATACGAGTCAAAAGGTGCAAGGATGTTCGCCCAATATAACCAGCATCGCACTGGCATTTGAATTGATATACGATGTTACTATTTTGGATGTAAGGCAAACTATATACATATGATATTTCCTTCGAGAAGAATGTGGATAATGTGTCGAAAACAAATGTTGGCATGAGGAAAAATCAAATGCACACAAAAGGTGCAAACACACACATTTATATATGTATACTGTTGTTGTTTTTCACCTACAACTAATAACCTCCATTACAATGGGCTTTTCTTTATATATGGCTGGTTGTATTTTCCCCTTAATGTTGAACACCGAATCAAATATATACCTATGGATCTATACATATACATAGTTGCTCTTATATATATGTATAGGCACCAATTGGTTATATACCTATATACATCTCATTGACTTTTTCCTCAAAATATTTCTGAAAGAACTTATCGCATGAATTGTTTCCCTAGTTACATTCTTATATTTTAAATATTTTATGACTAAAACTCATAGCTTTTTTAGTTTCATCTTATGCAGTAACCATCAAATTCATTGAAATGCAAATATATATCATTCCTATCTGATTATGTTGCTAATAGTTTTCCTCTGATGAGAAAAGACTGCGATATTGAAATGGGGAAGACCTAAAAACAGAACGTTTCCTCTACTCTTGCGTTAAATCTATGAAGAGAGAAAAAACTTTAAGCGACGGTTGGGGATACGTAGCGTTATTAGCTCGACCACATTTCCAAAGTTGAACTGTAGAGAACCTATTACTGATTTTATAAAATTATATTTATATAATTATTTGAATTAAAGTTTCAAACGCAAAAGTCAAGGATCATGATCCAATTGTGCTTTAAACAGACACATTCATTTAGAACGCACCCTTGTCATATAAAAGAACCTATTGCTGATTTTATATGGCGGCCATTTCTGTATGTGGATTAATAAAACTTCTGAAATGCACGTAGGTGTTTGGCAGTATTAGGCGTTAACTTTGGTCAAAATTACCTGTACCTTCTGTCATCAATTTTTTTGGCATTATCGATCATCAATATTTATCTGGAGAATTTAGATACAAATCAATTTCAAACACTGCCAGGCACATAAGATACCTTCGTGTAAAATGTAAAAAAAATAGGTTAAGCTGTTTAGGAGTTCATGTGGAACTAACTAATACACAAATTTTCTCATGTATATATATATATATATATATATATATATATATATAGATAGAGAGAGAGATAGATAGATAGATAAGATAGATAGATAGATAGATATATAGATAGATAGATAGAGATGAAGTTTATTTTTCTCTGAGCGCTGATTTCGATAATATATGCTTACCTGGGCAACACAGGTTCCAAACTGCGTATAAAACCATAGCAAACATGAAACATTTAAACATTACTATCGCATTATTCTTAGTTAGAACGATTCCAGCTTCCTCCGCCCATCCATTCTTCCATACAATTCGTTCAATCGTGAAGGCTTCATAAAATATTCACAAAGATGCTTCTTATTTTCTCTTTTCTCCTGCGTTTCCAGCAAGATAATTCGCCTTGCACTGAATTTGAAATTTAACCAGAAAATGCTGGGCGATTTTTTTTCTCCCTCGCTACCATCCGACGGTTTCATACTTGGGCAAAGAGTTTATAAATATTTGATGATCTCATAGATCACTCGGCGGTGCAGGCATCCATATAAGACTCGGAATATTAAAATCGCCGCAACATGCCGAAGCAAGAAAGACAATAAAATACGTTTGCATAAAACTCGTTCACTTGCGCATTGTTCAACACAAATACTGTGTAACCTGAAAATTTGGGGAAAAATAGAGTTAATAGCGTGAACACCGGTTTCAATCCTCGGTCTATTATAGTCATACTAAAGACTAATACTCCAATCTGTGGTTCCTCTTTTTAAAACATTCACATCAAGAACGTGTCTCTCTACGACCATTGTAAAGACCTTTTGAGTTTTCCCATGAGTTCAACGCGCAAAGAAAAATAATCTCTTTCCCTCTCTCTCTCTCTTCATTTCTCTCTCTCTATCTATCTATATATATATATATCTATCTATCTATCCATCTATTATATAGAAGGAACTTTGTTTCTGTGTGTGTGAGTGCGTTCCCTCGGATGGGCCGATTTTTTAATTTAATTTCACACAAATGTACTTTATGTGGCTGGCAGTGTTCTTAGATAGATTTTATCGGAATGTATTAGTTAAAACTAAAAAGAAAGTCATTTTCTTATTAACCTGGTGAACAAAATGCCAGAGAATCGCTTCCCTGCACGCTATAACATGGTAGTCTCCAAGTCAAATGTTTGCAACACTTGTCATTTTGTCCCCTAAGTAATTACATTTTCAGGCTGTTTTAAAATTTCCCGCCCATTTTTTTCCCTTCTGTGAGTCGAAGTTTACAGAAGATAATGCGCTCTTTTCTGCGGCTAACACTTGAAATCTGTACAGATATTTCATTATTCTACTAGCAGGCCGCCCGGCGTTGCCCGTTCCTAAAATACGGATGAATATATTTTTATAAATATAGAAAGTTAAACATGTGCGTGCGGGTATTATCTTTTTTTTCTAAACCGTTCAATTCTTGTAAGTAAAAAAAGAAGAAAAACTACTCGAGCTTAGATCGAAACTAAAACCTTAAAAACAATAAGACAAGTACGATAACCATTCTTTCATTTCAATCCTCTCATCATCCATCTTACCATCTAATTGAAACATTCAATAAGTTGCCAGACTTTTTTTGTACATGGATTTAAAATTGTCGTAGACCCTTGAAAATTCAGTATGTTATTGTTATACATCTTATGAGATAACTGACCAATTTTTTATAATTTCAGTTTCAAATGAACAGCTACAACAAGAATTGGAATATACCCCACTAAAGCCTGATTGTCAGAATTGGTGAATTTAAAAAATGATATCCGGAGGTGAGGATACTGTAGATGAACGATATGCAATAAAATTCTGTTTTAAACTTTAAAAAATGCCACATAAACATGGGGAATGCTTCAGATTGCTTTTGGGCAATCTTGCATGAATAGAGTATATCAGTTTTTGAGAAGATTCAAAGAAAGGCAAGGATTCTGTGAGTTATAATTGGAGGTGAGTGAGGAGTAACTATAACATATATGTCTGGCTGGTGATCATCTAGCTATACAAATGGACAGTTATTTCGTTTATCAATGAATACGAGACACTTTGTTTATAATAAAGACTTTGTTTATTTTGCTATATATTTAATATACACACTTCAACAAAATGACGGCGATGGGGTTTAGTGGCAGAGGTGGGTCGATGACTGTGTCAATTTGTGTCTCACTTCTGTTCGTCTCTCACCCTGACTCTCTCTGACTGTTGTTTGTTCCGCTCGCCTCTTTTATTGGTATCACTTCGACCTGTTAACCTAGCTTGTTTATTGCACTTTTGCTGGTTTTTGTCTGATCCATGACCAATTGACGTCATCGATACAGGTCGATCCAAATCCTGGGATTTCCATTGTTTATTTTCGTTTGCCTGGATATAGATTAGGTCACTTTTCCTGGGACCGATTGTTCTTTTGATCGCCTGGAATTTCCATTTTTCTTCCTGCTTGCCTGGAAACAGTTCTCCCGCACCCTCCGTAACATAATTAAGCCAGAACACTATTTGCCGAATAAAGAATTTCAAGGATAAAGACCTATGAGAGACAATAAGTGCACTATTTGATGTCAGTATGGGAACTGTACATAAAATTATTCACAAGGAACTGAAGATGCCGAATATTTGTGCGAAGTCTATCCTAACTATACTAAAAAGAGATCAAACTGTTTAGAACTTGCTCATCGAGATTATTCACGAAGCTCAAGAAAAAAACATAGAGGCTATCGTTATAAGACTATTGCGGAGATGAAAAAGGCTGAGGCTAGGGTCATTGCCACGCTTACACATGGGAAATTTCATAGGGCATTGAGAACTTGTTAGAACGGTACACGTGTATTGCAACCTGAGGAGATTACTTAGAAGAGAACAAGAGTTTCATGTCTCTACTATCAATAAAAGTATCTTTATCAAAAAAAAAAAAGTCCAGTATTTTTTTAAAGCACGTCGTATTTTCAAGTGACCTTAGCAAATAACGCAGCGTATCATGTACTTCAGCCAGGTACCAACACCTTCCTTTGAAGGCGCAAGATTAATGGGAATATCAAATTGAAAAACGTAATTGTAATCTGCGTTGACCTTTTAAATGGTATTTTATTATTATAAAAACAGTACCGGCCGCTTTCTTCTAATAGAACGCAAAAGTAAAAGATGTGGATCAAAGGTAAGTGGAGAAATCCTGAAAAGGAGTGGTATGCTCCCTTATATCTCGGTGTAGTTGTCAATGTAATGTAAGTATTAACATCGTCTTCGACTACGGTCGATCTATTTAATTCATTTATATGTACAGCTATTTGAATTCATCGCATATACGTCATAATCACATTGACACACCGGTTCCCGTTATATCACCAAAGTTAAACAGCATGGAGCCTGGTCAGTACTAAAATGGTTTACCATTTGAAAATACCATGTGCTGTATGTGGTATATGCTTATCTCTTTGTTGTTTCCACTCATCCTGGCTCTCATTGCTACTGGATTCAAGCAGTACCGATTAAACAGAGGCGTGGTTGGGGATAATGCAACCTTACCCCACAATTGCATACGCAACTACCCTTACAGACAGGTATTCATAGTATTTTGAGACAGTACAGAGGCGTTTTTATTTGTTTACCAGGTCTTTCACACGTGAAGATACCTTTCCAGCTAGACGACTTAAGAGAAAATAATTGAAATACAAACATGTTTACGTTTTTCTTTAATTACGATTTTAAATAATCGTTTCAGTTTTCTCTTAATTATTTTTTTATTTCAATTGATATTCGATTAATAATAGATATATATTAATTTCATGTTTATTTATAACACGTATAGACGAGAAATACCGGCACACAATGTATTGATTGAGAAACAAATAATCGGGTTTACACTAGCTACTTGTCTATAAACGATGGAAAATTTTAAAAAGATGTCGCTTTTTATCGTGGCAGAAAATCATACTCCCTAAAAGAGACACTCTGGATTGGATAAAATAATTTGACGCAATTTTTGGAGGCCTCCTCATCTAATTATATACAAAATAAATTAGATAAACATGTAACACAATTTCCCTGCAGATGGATTATAGTTTCCTATAACGGATGTGCTCGGTTATTTAATTAATAGTATTTATTTAGGAATCAGCAATGATGCAATTGAATTGTTTATTTAATTGATAAAATCAATCCAAAAATCAATCGAATCGTTTATTTAATTAATAATATTATTTATTTAAGAATCAGCAATGATGCAATCGAACTTTAACAGTGTAACAAAGTGTGGACGCGCGTATATAAATGTCATGTGCGAAGAAAAAAAAGCGTGTGCAGAAACCGGGGATCATGTTCGAAATCACGTTCGAAATAACGTTCTAGAGGACAGACGTCAGAGACCAATAGCACGATCACGATTTATTAGTGAAATTACACGAAATAAATATCGTTATTACAATAAAAGGAGTCAAATTATTACTTTTCCTATGTTCCTTGCGACGTACTCTGCTACACCGTGTCGGATTTATGTGTGTAAACGTGTGTAACCTTACAATGGTTCTATAACGTACATTTGTGAATAAATTCAGGCTATCGTTACGAAAAGCCGTTTATAACAGGTGTTGTGTTTTGGTTTGAAATGGAACCAAAAATCTTGACATTCCTGAACTGTTAGAAATAAAATAAAACCAAGTCACATATTATTGTTGGCCAATTTGAGTTTGTTTTCCCCTAGCCTGCTTAATATCCTGCTTATGCATAGCGGTTCTTTGCAAGATGGTACGAGATAGCCTACCAATTGCGATTCAACCGTCGAAAGTTAACCCTGTTTAAATCTGAAACCAATCCTTGTCATCTTTGATGGTCTTTTGTCCATGTACTCAGTTGTCTGCAGACGCCATAGAGAAGGAACGCCACGCAAGCAATGCAATTGGAAGGTTTACGTTTTGAATTCAGTTTATCCCTGATCGATGATCTGCTGTTTAAAACTATTGAATACCTGGTTGAAACACGATATATAACAGAGACTTAATGTTCATGAGTTGGTGATAACAGGAATTGACACACTACGCGTCCATCGGCAACACAAATGTGAACGGAAGTCATTATAAAATATTTCCAACTTTCAACTCTACTTGATCAGGCCATATAACGTAATATAACTTCTTGCTGAGGCCAAACTTTATACAAATAGCACCAGATCTGATCTCAGGCGTAAGTGCATAATATATAAACTATAATATAGTGCATGATTGATTAACAAATCGGACTAAAATCATGAGTCGCAAGGTTCAAATCAAGTTCGTTCCACAAAGACACTTTACTCTAACTCACATCTGACGGTTTGTCTAACCTTGTGAAGGAGAAGTAAATAAATACAATAACTGGTCTGGTTGATACATGTGATATATAAGGCTATGCCAACAGATTATTCTTATCATTCTTTTTACACTCGAGTATATATCCGACACAGTTAGACACAGTTAATCAACCGATAACCACATCATTCTATACAAAAGCATATAATATATCAACAGATACACACTCGAGAGTCAAAAATGAAAAGAATATGCTGTTGTCCTAGCCCTAGGTATATGGCCGTATGCCGTATTGCAAATAAACACGAATACAGATATCAAACATATCATTATGCATTGATGACGCCATATATGATGTTCTTCTGCTAGAATCGGATACAAGCAGTTAAATACTACTTTTTGATTGTATTCATCGACTTCTGATAGAATAGCTTACTTATTAAATAAGATTCTAGACAAAGAACACAAATAAATTAAAAACACACAGTGCACAATTAATTTGGATAACATGTTGTATCTTAATTCATGACATGCGAACAATTTTTGTCGTTGTTAAAATGGCATTATAGTTTATATTAGAAAGAGCTTCAAGAGTCTAAAGAAGACTTCGTTCGTTCAGAGCAACGCCTGGTATTTCTGCTGGTAACCTATATATGCAAAACACTTATAGAATAAATAAAAATAAGTAAAGACCATCTCTGCGGCAGATGTCGACAGATTTAGAAAACAAAACCTTAGAAAAAATAATATTTAGAAAATCGTTATTCTTTTAAAAAAATTATCGATATTTTTCTAAACTGTTGTTTAGATGATTGAACTCTTTTTGTGTATAGTTAGTCTGTTTGGCCTGTCTGTTTTACGGTGCGCCAACATTTTATGTGTTATTTAATGCCGAAACACAATGTCAATAAGATAACAGCAAATATTCTTGATACCAAACAAGCTATTATATAAATAACCGTTATTTTCACTTTAGCTCAGCAAGTTTTTAAAAATAAGAACCCATTTCTGAAGTTATCATTGCTTTCTATATGAAATACATAGGTACACGAATGTTCAATCAAGATTTTTCTTTACCTCTCAGATGTTGAGTCAGTAAAGGCATGAAGTGATTTTCTCGTTCTCTACTTGACCATTGAACTATGTTGCAATTTATATGTAACTAGCCAGGGTTTTTGGAGGTGTGTGTTGAGCAAACAAAAAAAAAATGGTAGTAGGCAGGCAGGCTCGAACCCGTGCCGCAAAACATAGAAAGAACGTGAGAAAAACCCATGACATCTTTGCTGTTGCGCCCATCGTCAAACCGGAAGTGACGAACGTTTAAATTAAGGCTAGTCAATCGAAAAGAGGGGATGACTTTCGAAAATATCGAAAAAAGCGATCCCTCCCTGTAGAAAAGTGCCCAGTTGAAGGTGAAGAAATTAATGTATTTGGCCAATTTTTTCATATTTGTCATCCGAAGGGTCGAGCTTTAAGGGATACATATCTCGTGAAAATCGGTCGCCTCTGTGGAAAAATTTAGGCAGACATACATACACACATATATACATTTAAACAGGCAGGTGAGATTTATATTATAGATGTGATCTAATTTGAATATTGTTGGATTGTTGGTCAATAATCGATCTGGTCTGGTGGAGTATTCCATAAAATAGTGTAACTTGAAGTAATGACACTAGGAAGTACACCGTCAGTGTATAGCTGTGTCTAAGACATCTGCTCCGAATACTGTTTATTTTGAACATTTTGTCAAGGTCTACTTATAGGTTGAAGTATCGTTATGTCAGGTTGTCCTAGCAAATCCATTATACAAAGAGACCGAAGCTACTAAAAGATGGCGTGTCCTATAAAGAAAAACAGAAAAAATTCGAAGATTGTGTCTGGTAAATAATTTTAATGCTTTTTTTTCTGTGTCTGAGTCTAACAAAACGTTTGAGTCTACACAATATTCATACAAAACAGTGATACATTATTTTTCTGCATTGCTTCAAGCAGGATATGGGCCTATATTTTTTAAAATATACATTATTTAGGAGTTAATACGAACAAAAGTAGTCAGAATGGTCGATATTTAGAGCGAGTATTTTTATCCACTTATAGTCTGAAAGGATACTTGAGATAAAATGATATAGTTGTTAAGAAAATGAGAGAGGCGGCAGGAGGTGAAGGACAGGAAGGTTAGGATAAGAAGAGATGAGGTTAAGAAGAGTACGAGGAAAAGGACGGATAAACAGAACGAGGGGAGAGAAAAAGTACAGGAGTATAACATTGAAACAGATAATAAAGAGATAAATAGAGTGGGACATGGGTTAGGGAGAGAGAATTTGCACGAGAAAGATGTTTTTTTACATGGGCATCACCACTTATAAAGGCCAAAAGGCCACTCGAGAATGAGGGTTAAAGGGTGTACAGTAGAAATTGAACAATATAGTAATCGTTAGTAATGGAAATTCGGTAAATTTGTTAACTTATATGGAACGGCTCATCAAAAACTTGTTTACGTTAGACTTGAAGACAACCATATTGTAGTCAGCTGGAAAGCAGGAAAACTGAAGACAATTCCATAAGCCTGCAATTCTAAGAAAGAAGCCTTGCTCATGGAATCTACGTTTAGGTTTAGGCACAGATAAAGTGTGATGGAAATTAGTGACAGTGTTTTCAGCTAGATGAGCGTTTCTAGTGAACGTTTGGCGAGGGGGGCATAGATTGGAGCTCAGCCGATCACTTTTCATGAAAACAACGATAAAGAAGAGACAAACTCGCAACATCTCTTCTGTGTGAAAGAGGTTGCAGGGAAGAGAACAGGACATCCCCTACGAGGCTACGAAGTCTATTTTGAACTCTATCAAGGCAGGATAAGTCCTTTCTAGCAGCTTCTGCCCAATTGTGGCAACAGTACTCCATCCTTGAACGTACCAGACTCTTATATAGATAGATAATTGCATCAGCAGTGAGATATCTACTGGATCGATAGAAGGATCCTACCATTTTCCCAGCGGCCTTGGCAACGGATTTAATGTATGTGTTCCATTTAAGATCAGGCGTAAAGTTTAAGCCCGGAAACTTGTCAAAACATGATGCCTCCCCAAGACGAGAGCCATTCATTTCAATTGATGCCAGATGGAGTTCAGAGCGTTGATGATGTAAAGATAGGAGCTTGGTTTTAGATGCATTAAAAGTAACAAGCACACTCTTTCTCCATTGTATCACTCAAGATCAGAGGAGAGAGAATCAGAGAGAACTTGGTCGTTCACAGTCTTATATGTGCTACGAGAGATAGTAGTGTCATCAACATAAATGCTACGTAACATCATCTTTTCTCATAAAAATGTGTCATCAGCATAAATGTTGCACACAATTTTAACTAATACAACGACATAATGCGAATTCCTATTTTACTATTTCTCTCTATATATAATATCATGTTTGGTCCTTCTTCACTTAGTCCGTAAGTTACGCTTTAAAAAGAGCAAATACAATTTTTAGAAGGCTAAACTGCTTCAAAAGATATTCTACTTACAGAACTGGAAATAATAATTTTCTTTACTTATATATTTTTTACATATATAATAAATAAATACAAATACTTGATGTTTATTATCTAACTGATGTACGTCTTTGCATACATAAATATTCAAATGCGCTGATGGATTTTCCAAATATTAAAGAAAATTACTTCATAGTTACTTCCGTTTGCAAATTTGTGCCGCGGATATTTTCAAACGGTCACACATTAAAATATTTTAGCAGACTCGGTGTTGCTTAACCTTGTTGAACGGATGCGAACCATTGTTGCAACAAGATTTATCCGTAAGCAATACTTTTGATGCATCCTTATAAATTGCGGCTTTGATCTCTTTGGATTGGCAACGGAAAATGTTATTTTCGATTTCTGTGATTTAGATGCATAATTCTAAAGAGATCTGTCTATGTACGCTTCATTACGCTTCACTATTGAAAAGAATCGATACTGGTGCTCGTTCTGCCGTACGTGTACAATATATCTGCTTTTTTTCTAAAGTGTTAGCGTATTTTAAATAACATGAGCTGTTTTCATACATATGGATATGGCTATCCTTGTAGAACAGCCGTCCTTGAAGTATGTTAAGAGTGTGTTTACTCCTGCCCTTCTTTCGATGCTTACATATGTTCGATTAAATACGCATTTGTAATATTTTTATTGTTGCTTAAGCACAGGTAATTTTGTTGAATTTACATTTGAAAAAAAATCCTAATTTCAGTTGTCTTGTAAAACTAAATATATGTTACAAACCATAAATTAATTTTTAAACGAAATATTGTAACTTTCAACAGATCTTTAAATCAGAATCACAATTAAAATTACAAAAGAATAATGTAAAAAAGTTCATTTAATAGACATAATTATAACTCATGGTATATTATCTGTTGAGAATGATTAAATCGTTCACACATACATAGTATACCCTCCTTCGTAAACCCGTAATGAATATTATATATATTATAAAACTCATATGCCCTTGTAACGGGTGTTGTAACCCAACATCAGGTTTACAACTTTCGGTTGCGCATGCGTACATAAACATAAACCCATAACAGCGTAAATAAATAATTAACCCAACAATAAAACGTATTGTTTTACTGTGTACATTTATAGCGTCCCAATTGTTTTTTTTCGCATTTAAATTATCCAAATAAATAATTGTTAATACTTTCTTCTTTTTTTACATCGCCCATTTTTCCATAACAGCATAAATAAATAATCAACACGACAATAAAACGTATTGTTTTACTGTTTACATTTTCAGCGTCACAACTGTTTTTTTTCGCGTTTAAATTATCCAAGTAAACAATTGTTAATACTTTCTTTTTTTTTTACATCCCATGTTTTTTTTGTTTTTTTTTTACACAGAGATCACCACTTATCAAGGCCCGGAAGCCACTCAGGGATAATGGTTATTGCAAGTACATTACGTTAGTATGGAGATTTGATGAAGTGTTTACTTAAGGGGGCGGTTCATTAGGAATTTGTTAACATTGGACTTGAACACATCCAAGTTGTAGTCCGATGGGAAGCAGGCAGACGGAACAGAGTTCCACAGGCGTGCAGTTCTAAGAAAGAAGCTTTGTTCATGGAATCCGCGTTTTGATTTAGGCACAGATAAAGAGTGGGGGAAATTTTTCACAGTGGATTCGGCTAGACGGGTGTTTTTCGTGAAAGATTGGCGAGGGGGAAACAGAGATTGGAGTTCAGACGAGCACCTGCCATGGAAATAACGATAAAACAAGGATAGGCTCGCAACGTCTCTTCTGTGGGAGAGAGGTTGCAGGGTAGAGAAAAGGGCATCCCCCACTAAGCCACGAAGTCTATTTTGTACTCTGTCAAGGCAGGATAGACTGTTTTTACCAGCTCCTGCCCGGATATGGCAACAGTATTCCATCCTTGGACGTACTTGGCTTTTATATAGATAGAGAATTGCATCAGTAGTGAGATATCTTCTGGAGCGGTAGAAGGATCCCACCATCTTTCCAGCGACCTTGGCAACAGACTTTTACATCCTTCATTTCTGCAGTGTCTTAATTAGTTTTACTGACCTTATTATTAACATATTAATTAAATATTTGACCCAATGGGTCATGAATGTTTGTTTAAAATAAATGAAAAAAAATTACATTTTATTTTCATTTTCTATTTAAAAAGCTATTCTTAGCATGGGGAGAGTGTTTTTAACTATTCTGTACTTTCAACTATCAATTACTTTAAAAAGACATATCAGAATTTGAATCAAACTTTAAGTATTACGGTATCTGTTCAGTTCACATTCACCTATAAGTATAGCAAACCATTTATAATTCAATGGCTGTAAGTTTTGTTTTTTCAAAAATAAACAATTATAAAAAGAACGACTCATAGAAATCTATCTATATTCTTTTTTCATTTTAATATACTTTCATAGAAATGTTTCTGTTATGTCACAAAAAAATATTTTTTACGTCATATGTGCCACGCTCATACGTTAATCCCATAGCTAATATAACATACTGACCCATAGTCTAGTATATAGTAATAATGTGCGCGCTTTCCATAGCGTTGTACGTTGACTATAAGAAAACTTAATGAAACTCCTATTATTTTAATTTTTGGAATCCCTTCAGAGGAGACCCATAATTTGTGTATTCATTCTTTTGCAGACTGTTATACTCATTTTCACAGTTGTTGTTTCACTACGTTTCGACCAACTCATCCTCTGGCCTTCTTTAGGTGGTTAGTCGCGACGGGATAGGAATGCTGGGTCTTTTAACTGTATCTCCAGTAATGACTGCTTCCCAACAACGACTAGGGAAGGCATTATTACTGAGAATAGAGTAACAAGACAGCATTCCTCTCTGGTCGCGGTTAATCATCTGAATAAGGAATGGGAGTGAATTAACAGAAACGTTGTGAAACAACAACTATCGAGATAAGTATGACAGTCCGTAAAGAGTTAATACACGAGAATTCCTATATATCATAAGTGTTTTAACTTAATTTTTAAAACGTCTTAATATAATAAAGTAAAAAAAGCTCTGAATAATAGCTTAATCAGCGACACTTGATGTTATTTCGTATTTTATTTATGACAAACACAACGTTAATTAACCAATTAAAATAAAATGGTAATATTCGGAAAAGACTGTTACTAAAATATACAAAAGACATTAAGTTTGATAAACAAAGGAAATTGATTAAAATACAAATATTGTATTTGAAGAACACGCTAAATTTTACGTTATTGACGTGAAGTAAAATTAATTTTGTAGCAGATAAGCTACTTATACTTGGGTCAACTCCCTCTTTCTCTCTCTTTTTCTCTCTCTCTCTCTATCTCTTTCTCTCTATATATATATACATACATACATACATACATATATATATATATATATATTGAAATATTGATAAAACGGGTTGCTTAATTTGACACTTATAAGCATTATCACTAGGCTATCAACCATATATATATATATATATATATATATATATATATATATATATATAAAAGAATGCTTTAAATATTAGCAATGTCGGCTACGTTGTGTGATTTATGACTGATATTCCTTATGGCTACTGCTGCCGAGGATCCTGGAAAATACGTCACAATGATGTCATAATATCGGGGTTAGCCGGGGTTCGGACTCATAAGCAGATGAAGACGAAAATACAGGAAGAAAGAAACAAACATCAAAAAGAGAAAATAAAAAAAAATGAGGTAAGCTTATCCGAATTCTTTCTATACACTAACTATATCTCAAGGATCAATTTAGTTTCATTCAGACGATACTCATCTGTTTTATAACCGGAATTGGAATAATATAGATATATTACAAATCTCGTTCAAATCTCGTTTTTCTGAACAACTTAAAATTCAAATACTAAAATTTAAAAAAAATATTCGTTTAATCTTTATGACGCGAAAGAAAATAAAATTTAAAAAAGTGAAAAAGAAAGGGAGAAAGAAAAAGAAAAAGAGGAATTTTATATTCTTAAAAATGTTCCGTTATATGTTATTCTTATATATTTGAACTGTTTATCGCGTCACATATGAAAATATGGCTTTTTAATCTATAAATGTTAAACTCTTTTCGGTCTCAAACGGAAACTTTTCTAACTGAACTCTCAACCGGTCCAAATTTAATAATAATTATTTTTATCATTTTTTTTATTTAACTTTATTTTTCTTACTAGATATACCATATACCACGTTTATATTCCTTCAGTCGCTCACTTGTAGTGTTAAGGTCAGTAGAAATTTTTATGCACGTCTGAGTAATTGGAGATACTATTTTGTAATAGAAAGCATTTAAAATGATTTTTCGAAATATTTAAAAATAATAATAATTATTAAAGTCTTTCAAACAGTTTACTTAGTTGTGTAATCTACTTTAAAATCAAACCTTTATATCACTACTACTATGCTACTATTATTAATTTTAATATCATTAGCATCTACATTATTACAAAAAGACGCAAAATATGAGTACAAATTATATTACAATAATAAACACCACTATGAACTTATATACATTCGAAAGGAATCGTATTGTTGTCATTATCATCTATTCTATAAGTCGTTAGATTAATAAAAATTTCTGAAAATCAAAATCACACGCATAGACGCAAGTAGAGAATTTGAAGGGCTTCTAGTTTGATGCCTACTCGACACTCTCGCAACATAATTATTCTTTCGTGGGTTTTATTTTCCAAAAATATAGTTTGCATACAATATAAGGGAGATGTCATAAGCACGATTGGTGCGAAGAAAAAGTCTGCTTGCCACTGGACTTCCTGTCTCTGACGTCATATCCTATCGACTATTGTTTATTCTATTCTTTTAATTTTCAATGGGATTTTCCACAACTCTTAGCTCATGCTAACTCCACTTTATGTTAGACATGTGCTTATTAATGTTAATTTTCAAATCCAATAACAATATTGTTACAGCCGTTTCTTGCATGTAATGTAAAAGTATTTTAGATTAAAAAAAAAAATATTCTCTACTATTTTAAAAGATGAAAAAATAAAAGTAAACTCGCACATCGAAGTCAGACAAATTTTGCGAGGTCTTGATTCAAAACCTTGGCATCGCTTAATAGAGACGGAGTCGGCATTTGTTTGTATGTTACATCTCTTTTGTATCAAAAGAAAATATGAACGAAAATGGAAAGTAGGAAAATAGTCAAAATGAAGAAAAAAGAAAAACACAAAAAAGCAAGTCTGCATATATCTAAATACTGGAATAAATCCTATTTCTATGCTTTCTGTGATAGAATTCGTATAAACTGCATCCCAACGCGGATATTTGGAAAGGCGCCATTGCTAATACGGACGCCATATTGCCAACAGTGACTCAGTAAGGTTTCTCTCTCCATCTTTTTGTAAATCTGTTTTGCCGCGCTATTTTCAGCCCGATTTTTTTTTCTGGCCTATGTGTGATATGCCAGGAATAGGAAAATGTATTCATATTTTTCCATTTTTCCTTCTGTTGCGAAATCGAAAATTCGAAAGACACTTGAAATCTTTGATTTCATGGTAAATTGATTTTATATAAACCATTGTAATAAAAAAAGTCAATGTTCGATCTCTGTTTGCATCGGTTCTTTTTTTCACATCCCTACACACACAAACATACACACACGTATATATATATATATATATATATATTAATATTAGTATTGGGACGATTAATCGGAATCGAAAACGGGAATAAAAAAATCAGAACTTTTTGGAGTATCGAGATCGCAAACATTTGTTCTAATGTCCGATACAAAAAACGATTCCTTTATATGTGTTCTTTTTTTTTAAATTAATTTTCCTTTGCATGTACTAATGATAAATTCATTACTGTGTAATAATTTTAAACTATCAGCAATACTAAAATGTATACATTCCAGTATACATGTACTTTTTAGGTTTGTGAAAATATATTCAAATATTACATGGAGCTTTACGGTAATCCCCCCAACAAATTTATAATTAAATATTTAGACGTTTAGAAAAGAATCGGAATCGGAATCAGTTATTGCGTCGGAATCTTAAATTTAGAACAAAATCGGTAATCGTATCGAAATCTGAAAAACATTTGGAATAGTCCCATCACTAATATGTATGTTATATATAAGTTACTGTTACAGCCATTGAACTATTTTAAAAATCAATATATATATATATATATATATATATATATATATATATATATACATATATATATATAATGAATGAATGACAAAAGTCTATATTTCAAAGCACATGATGTTGACTATCTTATAATTTATTCCTTTAATTAAGTTGATATTTACAGTTCTTGACAGTATCTTTTTCGTAGCACAAAATCAATCGCTTAATTATTATATCAATCAGTGAATCTATTTTGCCCTTAGATCATCAGTAGAAATAGCAACAATCAATCTATTAAGAGGAGACAAAGTGGGTTTGACCTCATTTAAATTCAAAAACTGGAAGATAAGCTGTAAATACCTTATAATATGTTTACATCACGCTAAATGGTGTGCTACGAAACAGATACTGTCAAGAATTGGAAATGTCAACGGAATTAAATAAATAAATTCTAAGAAGATCAACATCATGAACATTGGAATATAGACTTTTGTCATTTATTCACTATATTGCTCTGTAATTACATTGAGCTTCTTAAATAAGGATTGGTATATATTATAAGGAAATAAAGTATATTTTCACATATATATATATATGTATATATATATATAATAAAGTAAACTAACATATAATTGAAGTGAAGTTTCTTTGAAGCATAAGGAAGTACAACACATCGATATGTTCCATGAAATCAGTAACATGAATAATAACACTATCAACAATTATCATCTATTTTGCTATATATGTAATTCCATAACTGTCTAGTTCATAAAGAATAAAGCAGTACCACCCCTCCACTAACATGCCTTACTCTCAACCTCACAAACGCTCTTCATGTGCATTTTACTTAAATTCTTCACTTCTGTATTTAGAAATACTTCATCCGTTTCTCATATTATTTATCTTGCGAGAGCCTTTAAAAGCTTTATTCAAAATATCAATTCAATGTTTGCTTCATTGCATGCGATTTAAATTCCTTTCGATTCATCCTTTATTTTCTTGTATTTTGAAAAATTTTATTCACACTAAACCAAGCATAATGTTATTAAGACGTAAGACGCTATATTTATTAAGTACTAGATTTATAATTAAATGCATTACTTTGGGATAGTATAAAATATATTTTTTTTCACGCGCATAGCAGAGAAATCAGGACGCAGGAGTAAAATTCAAAAGGTAAACAACCCTAGGAAAATGCTATTAGAGGTGAACGTGTTCCGACATCTGTCGACCGTGACAGTTAATTTAGTCCAGGGTGTTGTTGAGTACATTTACACATTTATTGTATTGACGTTACAAGTCCAGAATATTTATCAAAGCATTTTCTGCAGAAATACTTGCAAACCGAGCAAAAGAATGCAGCATTAATACGACGAAACAGGGTCCGGATCCTGGCAGACATTGCGCGATATATTAGCTTAGAAACGCTTGTTTTAATCCAAGCAAGAGGGGGAGACTAGTTGTTTGTGCACCAGCCCAGATGTCACAAGGGAGGCTTTATTTTGATAGATGATTACTGGGCAGCTATGCGAAGTTTTCTAGCCCAATATGATATAAAAATATACAAAACAAAACTTATTATTTTGACCGTTTATATTTTTAATCGGTCTCATATAATTTTTATTTTCAGTTAATGACCATGAAGTCAAAAGTCATATGCGGAATAACATCAATGACAAACTGGTTCTTGTCAGGTCAACTAAGTTAAGCAACGATGAGATTGACCAGAATCAGATAGAATACCATTTGGGAATACAAGGCGTTGTATAAGGTGGCGGCATAGTACCTCTGCCGAAGGAAAAGTAAGCGCCCCCCCTGTAGTCCATTGGAGACCTTTAAATCCCACTTCAGCTTTCCGATCAAGGTAACATGAGGTCATGTAACGCATGTGACTGATGTAACACAGAAGTTATCAGGACTAATTCTATGGTTTCGTATCTCATTGTGCTAAGCAAAGGATTCCTTTGGATACAATGGCTAGAACAATCGCCAAGTATAACACTGCACTAACAGAAAGAAACTATCTGTGCAGCTGCATGGAAAGTCATGCAATACACCATACACGTTAGGGAAACAGCGTGAATGGGGTTCTAAAAAATGAGCAACGATAAATTATTGAATGCCTTGATGGAAAAAGATAGACGGAGAGTCATAGCCATCAATGTATGTACTATACAGGGCACAACTTGAATGAATGAATAACTCAGAAGTCACTTTCTACTTTTTTAAAATTTAAGCATCTCAATGAGATTAAAGAACTCAAACACATAATCTCCGTGTAAGTGTTGTAATTTGTAATTTACTACTGCTTTGGAATCCTCCTATTAAATAATGAAGGTAGACTCGGTTATTGCATTCTGGAAAACGTTCTTTTAATTTACAAGATGTATTATACAAGACGCACATACAAACTTAAGCTCGAATATGTCAGAATATGTGTATCAGAATAGAAATGTATTCGATATCAAATAAAATTGCAGATTATATTCTTTAACAAGTGTAGTTCTATCCAAAACTGCCTGCTATGGTTTGAAAATTGGCATAAAATTCAAGGACACTGTAATATTTCAGATATCCAAACGTTTCTTACTGTGGTTAACGGAATGAAAATAAAACTAAAGATTTCACGAACTACGACATTCATACACGAGGAACAATGGCGAAGTACGAAAATAAGATGTCAGATAAAAAGTTTCAAATCATTTCAAGGATGCATTGTAAATTGAACGGTCCCCTAGAACTCATGTGTAGAGTAAACTTCTGGTATACATTGAATTTTGTAGATTGCTATTCTGGTTTTATAATGTTTATTTTCTTAAAGACCAACTTTGATAATTGACGAGCAACTCATAAATGCTTAACCTATATCTCCTCTTACGCAGCAATAAAATGGAGTCGCGTTGACAAATTAACAGAATTTACTAATATATCCTTTAAATTATTATTAATTAAGCACTGTATATAGCATAGTAATCAGTGCCTCATTCCCTACACTAAAATCACACCGCTGAAATATAGTTACGTACTTTTATTTTAGAAATGGCAAAATGTTTACTTATTGAAGGTAAATTCTCCCCAAACTTACTAATGTGGATTGTATATATACGCAACATATCTTTCAATACCAAATTAAGAAAAATTCCATGAGAAACGGTCTGCAAAAAAAAACCCAATTCAAGTAGAATACATATATTCGGTTCAACTTGCTGCGCATTTATAAGACATGAAAAAATATTAAATATTATAAGTGAGCAGAGTCTATTTTAATGGCATGACAATTTTACGTCGGCATATCTCGTACTTTTTCTCAAACGAAAATACAATACAAAAGCGTGATGTGTAAAATTTAACGACACATTTAATTTCAAAACACGAAAATCTATTAGACAAAGCGGACGAAATTAATACTTCTCCAAATTTTTTTCATATATCTAGCAGCATCGACTAACTTAACGATAGTGATTAGAATGATTTTGTTGTTGTTGTTAAAGTCGAAAACACGTCAGAATAGTACCGAGCAGGAAATAGAAAAAAGCCAACAATTTTTGGTTGTCGAGAATTTTGAGAACTATCAAGTCGATTACAGTTATTACATGCAAAAATACGCCCAACAAGCTTCATTGATGCAATTAATTCAGAAAATTTCCAACATTGGAAAGCGGTTATGAAAAATGAAATTGACGCTTGAACAGAAAATAATACCGATATGCTAGTGCCCCTAACAAAAGGTAATGGAGAACAGATCACAACGTCACGCATTCAAAAGTATAAAAAGATTTGTTACTAAAACACTTTCTCAAATTTATTGGATAAAATATCTTTCAAACTTAACCACAATCAGAAATTTATTAAAACTCGCATCGCTTTATAAAAGTCACATCCATCAAATGGATGTAATATACCGTATTTTAATGCTACGATAGATATATTACTAGTCCCAAAGGATTGAAGATGAAAAATAAAAATTTTTGTGTGAAAACTTTACAAATCACTGTATGAGTTAAATCAAATGTAGAAATTGGACTCATTTTTAAAAAACAAAATATTTGATTAAACAGAAGTTCAAACAATGCCCAGTTGATCCAGGTTTGTACCATCAAAATTGAAGCAAAATTACAGTAGTAAGTAAATGACATTTCAGTCGCATTAATTTGGACGCAATTGCGTCCAAATTTAATGCGATAGATTAAATAAAAGATTCGAAATGGCCAATATTGATTAAATATAACAGCATCTGGGCATACAAGTAACTTTTGAAAAAGATGAATTAATCAAGGTACATTGACAGAATTCTATTATAGTTTTAAGATGCACGATTCCAAATTACGCGCTAAACCGGTTGAAAATTATATTAAAAAATACTGATCAAGAATCTGAAATAATTGACTACAAACTATAGCGAGAGATCATAAGGAGTCTTATATATTTAATAGCGGTCACAAGGATCGATATAGGTTTCACAGTAACAAAAGTATCGCAAAAATGATTAAACTAAAAAGAAAAATATCTATGATTGTAAACCACATAGAATCTAAACAAAATATAGCCGATGTATTTACAAAACCGACGACAAAAACTAACTTAAAATGTTTTGCTCCTTAATTAGTTGGAGTTTGACTTTCAATAACAGTTTTTTTTTTCAGAAGCCAGATAAAGAAGTCGAATTCACAATAATTTGAAACAAAATGAGTAATTTTATTTTATTTATTTAACAAAAGACCCGGAGACCACTCAGGGATAAATTAAATGGGTGTCCGGTAAGCAATGGGACAATATCGAAGTAATCGTTAATAGTGGAAAATTGGTAAATTGGATTACTTAAGGTGACGGCTTATCAAGAACTTGTTTACATTGGACTTGAAGACAACCATATTGTAATCAATTTGAAAAATGAAGCTTTGTTCATATAATCAAAGATTAGGTTTAAGAACAAATAAAGAGGAGTGGAAATTGTAGATAGTGGTTTCTTCTAGAGATATATTTTTCGTGAAAGTCAGGTCAAGGGACCATAGTTTGAAACTCAGACCAGCACTTGCCATGACAATAAGGATTAAGCAGAAACAGGTGCGTAACGTCTCTTCTGTGGGGGAAAAAGTTTCAGGAAAAGAAAATGGTATCCCCCACTAGATTACAAAGTCTATTTTGAACCAGCTAAGCAAGGATGAAATGCTTCTAGCATCCCATTCCCGCATCCTAGGACGTAATTGGCTCTCATAATGATAGAGAATTGTATCAGCAGTGAGACATCTATTGGAGCGGAGGAATGATTGCATAATTTTTTTCATCATCTTTGGCAACAAATTTGATGTACGCGTTCCCCTACTGATCAGGAGTAAAGATCAGACAAAAGAGCTCGTCAAAACATGGAGCCTCCCCAAGACGAGGGCCATCCATTTCAATTAATGCCAGACGGGGATCTGGGCATTGATGATGTAAAGATAGGAGCTTTGTTTTAGATGCATCAAAATTAACCAGCTGGGGATCTTGTGAAGTAAACCTTTATGTCATACCCTTTCAAAAGCCTAGAAAGGAAGCCTTTGCCTAGAGATTCGCTAATCTTATAAGTGTTAGCGCGTTAGCTGTAGATCTAGCATAACGGAAACCATATTACATGTACTGGAAGAGATTATTTTTACTGAGGTGGTTGACTGCCTCTCTATTTAGCACAGATTCCAGCAGCTTACACATGATGCACAGGAGATTTATTGGTCTGTACTAGGAGGGAGATGACCAATCACCTGAATTTTTAAATACGGGGAATACTGATGAGGTTTTCGAGTGGTTGGAAAGAATTCTCTATAAGACAACGCTTAAACAGCTTGATAAGTATGGGAGCTACTTCTGGTTGAAGCTCTTTAGCACTATAATTGGAATGCCGTCAGGGCCAGTTGCTTTACTTTAATCGAGGTTTTTTATTAGCTTAGCAACATCATGCAGCGGTATTTGTACGTCGCATAGCGTGTTTTCAAACACATGAGGAAATACGGGGGATTGGCGGCTTTCATCGCATAGAGTAGAATTTTCTGCAAAATTCTTGGCAAAGAATTTGGCTTTTTCTGATGCTGACGAGATTAATTTCCATTGACGAGCTCCATTGATGATGGTTATGATGGATCACACGCTTTGACTCCGAACCTTGTGTGTTATTTGCTTAAACAGGTGGAAACCAAGCCGCTGCTCAGCTATTTTGGACGACGGACTACGCATACAACTGTCTCGCAATGGAAATATTGATTTTAGTGCGCAATGGCAGAAGCACATTATGGAGAGAACCATGGATGGCTGTTAGTTTATAGCTGGATTTGTTGTTAGGGTATGAAGCTGTCTAAACCTATAATTAACCATCCCGTCAGGTCTAATATATTAGTGGACACGTTTGTTTAAAGCATGGAACACAGAGGTTGCTTTGATATAAATGTACGGAAGCTATCTCAGTAAACTATAAAGTATTGATATACTATACGATAGAGAAGTTTTGTTCTTATCCCAACTGAGACAGCCGAGTGGTCGGAAGATCCCAGTGGAGACAGAACTAAGGATGAACATAGCTCAAGGTAAGTTGTGAGAAAAAGGTCTAGGAGACTTGCATACAGTGTCGGGCACATAGGTGGGTTCCTGATCAATCTGAGGTAGGTCATAAGCAATGGAGAATTCGTAACAGAACCTCAGCCTTATTATGACTTGTTAAAGTGGGCTAACCATTCCACATTGTAAAGATTGAAGACGTGAATTTTAGCCAAAGCATGCGCAGAAAGGCTGTGCACAATTTTCTCAGATATGTTTTTAAAGATAGTAACTCCGCTATTGATGGGGCAATAGAGGGCAAATATAAATGCAATGATGTTAGCAAGCGAAACCCGGAAGCACATCTAGGGCAATTTAAGGTAATCTAACACATGGAAAACCATCTCTAATGTAGACACATAGCTCATGGAAATCTCGGGTGCATCCATTTTCTTTTTCTTAATACTCTTTTCTTAACAAATTGTACATGCTAAATACGTACAAAAGTTTTACTTGATAAAAATACTTTTGGGGGGATATCTTTTCCCTATCTTTTACAAATACATATTTCATATATATATATATATATATATATATATATATATATATATATATATATATATATATATGTATGTATATATATATATATATGTATGTGTGTGTTTGAACCAAACTAAAATAAAAATGAACTTTTCTATATGTACACTCTCTTAATATATAAATAAAATAAAATAAATCTTTTGCACATTTTTTATCTATTTTTAAAATATTATAAAAAACCCTCTGCAATTAAAAAAATCTTCCTTTGAAGATTGTAACGCTGGGTATGGGGCAGTCAAACCAGCTGCCAACAATCCCCCTTGTTTTTTATTGATACCAACCGAGAGCTCGTTTTAGTATCCTCGTTTTTCCCTTAAGTGCAATTGTCTGGATTACTCTTGCACTTGGTTCACCAGAATATTAGTTAGGTAGGACTTCAGGTTCTTATTTATGAGCCCTGTGGCACCTATAATAACTGGTATGATTGATATCTCTCTAAGATTCCAGTTTCTTTTCATACCAGACATGACACCTTGATGTTTGGTCTGTTTCTCATTTTCAGCTCTATTCACTCAGGGATAAGGGTTATCGCGTGTACAGTAATCAATGAGATAGTATTGCAGTAATCATTAGTATTGGGGGGGGGTTGATAGAGTGTCTTACTTAAGGGGGCGATTTGTCAGGAGTTTGTTTATGTTGGACTTGAAGACGTCCAAGTTGTAGTCAGGTGGGAAACAGGCAAGCGGCAGAGAGTTCCACTGGCGTGCAGTTCTAAGAAAGAAGCGTTGCTCATGGAATCTACGTTCGGATTTAGGCACAGATAAAGAGTGGAGAAAATTATTGGCAGTAGTTTCAGCTAGACGGGTGTTTCTCGTGAAAGATTGGCGAGGGGGGACGAGATATTGGAGCTTGGACGAACACCTGCCATGGAAATAGCGATAAAACATGTCAGGTTTGACAGCAGCATTTTCAGGGTAGGTGTTTGTAGGGTTTGATGACAAATAATTTCATCTACATAACGGGAATTGAACACTGGCTTTTGAAAACAAACAAAAATATGACCCATTCTATTCATTAAAAAATATCGCTTTTCAAAGATATCTATAACCGAATTCATCTAGTGGGTTCCCAACTTCTAATGGATTTATGAGTTTTCTAAAGTCCACGAGATGTTACTATGAGACCTATTTTTTCATGGTGAATTCTATTTGCTCCGCTCAAAATAGTTTACGAAATCGATAAATATCTAAACGATATTTTACTTTACCATCGTACAAAAACGCAACTAGTAAACAAAATACACATTTTCTAACGTTGTGTTTCATGGCGTCCAACAACGTTGATATAATAATTATTCCAACTACCATCTCAATCATGACTTTAGACAAATCTCACGAACAATAAACATAATTGCACTGTTACACAGTCTAAAAACTTTTTGCCAGTGCGAAAACATTATTTATTTATTTATTTATAAGAGTTTAATGCTGAAACCATGTTTTAAACATATCATTTTCTTTATAATGGCTTTAAATACATTTTCAAGTGACGATGCTAATATCAAATAATCGTACAGGTTTCGCGTGTGTAATTATACGCGAGCATATGCGAGTAAAAAGACACGATTAACTGATAATGACTTGTTATTATATGCAACGCGAAAATAACGATTTCCAATAATACCTTCCTACATGAACTTTTCTAAAATGGTCAAAAAGCTGCAAAATTGAGAGGATTTGAACATTTGTAAAAGATCTGTTTTCTGTTTAACAAAGGAGAGAAAAGAGGGAATTTAGCTAAGAATCAGATTCTCTGTTTCGATTATTTTTTAGATGACTATCATTTGTTTGTTATTTATTTGCTTCGCCACGAAAGCAAAAACTGATACGAGGCTGTTTTTAATGTAGGAAAAACCAAATCCCTCAAAATGGAAAACTCTGGATGTAGGCAAAACTAAAAATTTCCTTAGTGTTTCCGTTACATTAACTAAGAACAAATAAACTTAAGTTCAGCACCAGAACAGATACTACACTGTAAAATATATTTCTGGCAAAATACAAAAAATTAACTAGTGTTAAAGAGGAGGTTTATGGCCATCCTTGTTACTGTACTTTATATATGTCTATCATTTTCGTAGCTAAAAGCTTCAACCACCATAATAAATACTACATTCACTCAGGGGTCGTCTTACTTAAGATTCCAAATAGATTGTTTATTAAATAAATATGAACACATTGTGATCTTATCCTTGAGGCCAGATCTATTTGTACTATTTCATTTATTTAGAATACTTGTTTAGACTTGCGTGTTATTCCCAACATAAGCAATCTTTGGATACCTCTTATAGGACGCTTGAGTCGATACGGAATACATAACGTAACCCTTTATTCAATCCCACGTTGTTTTCGTTTCGTCACAAATGACCAGGTGGAAGTCTTTAATAATTTTTATTATATTTCTTCACACAGAACTGCGTCGAAAATGATTTTCATTAGTAATTTATACGTTGTGCTAAGAGTAAGTGAGGTTGACAGTTCATTTCTCGGGATAGTTTACTCAATTGCACCTCCAAAAATAATAACATAGTTTTGGTTAGTAAGAGTTGACATGATTGAAAAAGAATAATTCGATATCTCAGAATTTAACCAACAAAGAATCAAATAAATATGGACAATTCCGAATACCTTGCGTCTCAGATATTTTTATTACATGCATTTTGTTTTGGAAAAGTTTGTCGTAATTAAGTAAATAGTTCGTCTTTTTGTATGGCTTCCTCTTGTTCTTTCTTTCTTCCGCGCTCCCTTTCTCGCTATATATATATATATATATATATATATATATATATATATATATATATATATATATATATATATACGTGTGTGTGTGTCTGTGTGCCTTCCTCTTATTCTCCCTCTTTCTTTTTTCCACGCTCCTTCTTTCGTCACATATATATATATATATATATATATGTGTGTGTGTGTGTGTGTGTTTGTGCGTGTGTGTGTGTTTGTGTGTGTGCCTTCCTCTTGTTCGCCCTCTTTCTTTCTTCACCGCTCCCTCTCTTGTCATATATATATATATATATATATATATATATATATATATATATATACATATATATATATATATGTGTGCGTGTGCGTGTGTGTGTGTGTGTGTGTGTGTCTGTGTGCCTATGTGTGCCTTCCTCTTGTTCTCCCTCTTTCTTTCTTCGGCGCTATATATATATATATATATATATATATATATATATATATATATATGTGTGTGTGTGTGTGTGTGTGTGTGTGTGTGTGTGTATGTCCGTGTCTGTGTGTCTATGTATGTGCATGATAATATAAAAATTAGTTATTTCATAAAGATCTAATTGATATATATATATATATATATTATATATATGTGTATGATAATATAAAAATTAGTTATTTCATACAGATCTGATATATATATATATATATATATTATTTTATATAGATCTGATTAATATGATAAAAACTCAATTTTGAGGCACTAACAATGAATCATTGCTTAATTTCCTATCTTTAATACACGAGAGTCGCAATTGCAATTTAGATAACGTGGATTAAACCGAAATCCCCTTTCAAAGCATATAGCTACTTAAACAGACACAGTGAACCATCTGTAGCATTAGTAAAGATTTAACTTTTATTTTTTTTACTAAGTATCCATTTTCTATTTAAAATTCTACAAGAAATGAAGAACGAAGTGAAATCTTATAAATCATCTCACACAGCATGTAATCTCTACGATAAAGCGGATATGAGAACATCCTTTCAGGATTCTCACAAATTATCCCCGGAGTGTCTGTCGATCAACCTTTCTTAGCTCCATATATAATGAAACTAATATCATTTTTTTTCACACGCTATTCGCGGATAAAATACAATATCTTGGAAATGTTATATTCGAAAATAATTATATTTTTGAATACAAACTTTGTTAAATTTGCGTGATTGGATTTATGTTAAATCAAGTAAACTATGGAATCGACTATCCAATTTCAAATTAGTTTATTCAGTTCCAGTAATTTATCGTCTGAAAAAAATGTATCTAACTCCCAAATGTCCATAAATTGCAACGTATTTAAATAATTCTATGCAGTAAATTCTAGATGATTAATAATGTGCTTCTGTATTAACTAATGTAGCAATGTATCGGACGGTTGATGGTTATATAAAAAAGCGTTGATTACTGCTATGAACTCAAATAACGTGTTTAAGGAAAAGAAGTTACAGGAAGAGTTATGTAAGACGTTGAGAATAAACAAGAAATATACCTACAGTTTGGTTTCAACGAAACCAGGCTTATTATTTTTGTAGCAATTCAACATTCGCCTATATAGAGCTGGCTAGGGGAGGCTTTATACTAAAATCTAGAACAATCTGTCTAAGCATGCTTCATAACGTGGATATTACTACTGACGTACAATTTTATAGTTTCAAACAGGAAGCTATATCAGCATTGTATTATTATTCTTAATTATGACTATTTTTATCATTTGTTCGACTTGACTAAATCGAACCAATCTATTATAATCCGGTTTAGCTAACTAAATATTTAACTTCTCGCAAACCAGTTATGCTTTAAATAAATTTATGCAATTGCATTATATCAATCTATAAAAACTCAATATACAATGGATATTAGTGAGAAAAACCTTTTTAAGCATGTGATGACTCATTATTATTATTATTATTATTATTATTATTATTATTATTATTATTATTATGAACAGTAAAACAATAATAGAAGAAGAATCACTATAACTCAAAATTCTAAAACCATTTGTGACTATTATATTTTTAATATGACGATTATTACCACAAAAAGAGAATGAAATAAAAGCACCGACACTCTACAGACTGTGGCGTCTACAATAATTACGAATTATTGGGAAATGTGTACATTAAACCACAACTGGTTATATGACTTGCAACTCAATGGCATTGCGGTCAAAGAAGAATCGCTACATGTTATGACTACAATGCCGCAAACCAGTATGCTGAGTCGTATATATATATATATATATATATATATATATATATATATACATACATATAATAGCATTCATTCCAAGACCTAGCGAGCTTGTGTGTTTTATAGCTCCTTTATATAACTGGTGCCTATTTAACATATCGATATATGTATACATAAGTCTTTCAACATTTTGTGACTTTCTAGTTTCTTGAATGTACGTATAACGTCTATTAATCGTCTCTAGTGTGCATGTGTGTGGATATTTTTATAACATTGTAGATGACAACTATGGACAATGACAACTTACACAGACAGTCTTTAACAAGGGGGTGAATAGCATTGTCATTGGGGACACTAAAAAAAAGACACACATTTTTTCAGAGTATCTTTCGCGCTTCTTGCAATTACAATTGCTTTTCTCTTCGAAAACAGAAACGCCAAGGCGTGAGTTATTTTTATGCCAGGCCAGTTCTTGGAGTTGAGCACGCTTCCTACCAATCTACATTCGGCTATTTTGCTCCCTTTGACTCCCATGGGCGTCAAGTCCAAACTCTGGAGCACAAGACCCCCATCTGTTCGCTAAAGCGTTGGGTATCCATCTAATCTCTTCTCATTGACCATGTGTCTTAAACCATCTCTCTGAAACCATTTTAGGTTCTATGACGTCACCAATAAATCACTTTTATTGTTAATCTAAATTTCTATTTATGTTGGTTATCTGCGTCAAAAACATTCTTTCTGTTATTCAAACATTCTTATATGTTATCCAACTATTTCTACTAACCAAACACTGGCAACCGCTCACAATCGCTGCCCGGCATTTTACGGAACCAACAACAGAGCATTTTTATGAGTTAGAGATCAAAAAAGAATGCATAAAAATAGAATCACTGTGAGATGAATAATGAATCATCGAATGAGTTATAAACACTTGTGGTTATTTCTCTTAAAATAAACTAAATTAAATACCTGATCATCAATAATCTTGAAATATATATTTACGGACATCGGCGTATACCATGGACACATGAATCTTTGTAAACTTTACCAGTAAAGAGGTAGGTTAAAAAAACACAAAGAAAATAATAGCTGGGCATCACATTTTAAGTTATGTTCTTTCTGAAATCTTAAACCACGAACTTCCTATGAAAAGGGGAAAATATATTTTAGAGAATGTTATGATAATTTATGTTCGTTACTACAATCCTAGGTGTCAAAGGAATCATACATCCTTAAAAGAACAAAAACATTAAAAGTGAAAACTAATGCTATGTTAATTTGTTATTAGACAGGACTTCTAATATAAAAAGATATTCATACAAAAATAATATATATATTATTTATTAAATTTATTTAAACAAAATTATCATTTATCTCGGCAATAAATATATTGTTTTAATTTAAAATGATGTTCCCATTAAATACTAGGCTTGATGAATACTGGAGGCTTTTGTTGCCCAACTAGATCTTTTTAAATTGAAATAATAGGTTTCTTGTCGCGACGATTGATAATCGTGTTTACCTTAATTTATTTAAATTATATGTTGCCTTTTTTATTGAGCACTATCAACAACCACGTTAAATTCTATGGTTTTTAACTTTAGGATATTTTTAACCTAGAATATATATATATATATATATACATATATATTTATATATATATTCATATATATATATATATATATATGACTACTTTATTTTATCACATAAAGTAATATATGAAAATATAATTTTATGCGTAAATTTTAAGTATACATAGGCACTGCTAGGTAGTAAGTTATAAAAATATATATGGCAATTAAGTTACACAGAATATTCTGCGTATATTGCCATATATGTTTTTATAACATAGCAATCATTATTTGAGCATGTTTTATTGAAGACGACAGAGTAAAAGAACTTTGTCAACGAAGCAACTTTCTGACTTTCTGTTTTAAAACTGTATAATATGGCTCTAAGTCTTCTACGTTCGTTTATTATACAAGCACTTTCGACATCCTGATACACATCTACATCTATGCGTGTTTGATTTTACATATATAAATATTCATACATAGTTTAAGTTCAAGTTGTCTAGCAGCAGATAAAGTATACGAAATAGATGTAGCTAAGTCTATTATTTATTGTTTTTCAAATACTTATTTATTTTGTACCATTAGTCATTGTTTTAATTATTAAGCATATATATATATATATATATATATATATATATGCATATATATATACGTTTTATTTTTTATTACCGTATTTTTCTGTTAAAACGCATATTTGCTCTACAACAGTATTGATCACTTTCTTCAGGTTTTTATTAATTATCATTTCTACTATATATATATATATATATATATATATATATATATATATAAATATATATAGTTTAATTTTGATGTGCATATTCATATATATATATTTACATAATACTAAATTGTAGAAGACATCGAATATTTATCGTAATGTATTCCACGAGATATCAAATTTAAAAGGAAAAAAAAAAGAGCACGGTTTTATTTTTTCTTCATCTTTAATAGCGTAAGTTTTTTATATGAGAATTATATGATGTACTAATGAGATTTCATAATGCTGAAGAGAATTTAATCAGCTATAAACATCTTGGATTTTAGGCTATTTATCTCTTTCCAATACTAAACAGAAATAATGAAATCAGAAAAATATCTGCTATCTCGTGCCACAAATAGAAACGGCGACGGGGTAAAGGAAAAATCTCCTAGAAATCAGACAAAAGAACTAAGTCAACGCTTTCCGATGTTTTCTTAGAAATGTTCACCCAATGAAAATTGAACGATTCCAAAAGTAATTTATTTTGCATTTTTATTTAGTCTTGAAAAAGGTGATATTTAAGACTTCGTTTTATGCGCGATTGACGAACAATTTAGTTGTCAATCGATAGAAATTGACGGCCTGCGATTCAAACATGTCGAGGCGTTTGGATTCGCAATTTCTAAACCCCCAAAAAATAAAAATGAAAATATTTTTCAGGTATGATAATCACAACGTTCACGAAACTAAAAAAGGAAAACATTATATATATATATATATATATATATATATATATATATATATATATATATATATATATATATATATTATTTATGCGTCTGTTCTGTGTATGTCTGTATTTATGCCCGGAGATGCGATTGTAAGCAAAACCGTATGTAAAAAACGATTCACGTTTTATTGAGTAAAGTTTTACACTAAATTTAATGACTGTATTTATTTTCTATTATATACGAGGTGCCTTTAAATACTTTCCAGACTATTTTTGTACAACGATTTATAATTGTCGTATACACTTGAAAATTCAGTATGTTATTTCTACATATCTGATGAGATGAATATTTATTATGATTTCCGGTTCAAATAAACAGCTACAGCAGGAATTGGAATACACCCTACTAAAGTCTGATTGTCACAGCTGGTGAATTTCAAAAAATGCAATCTGGACATGTGTACACTGTAGAAGAACGATAGGCAATAAATTTCTGTTTTAAACTTGGGAAAATGCCACAGAAACGCATCGAATGCTTCAGACTGCTTCTGTATCATCTTCCATAAATCGCGCGTCAGTTTTTGAGAGGCATAAGAGATTCAAGGAAGGTAAGGAGTCTCTTGTGGATGATGAGAAGTGTGGGAGGAGTAAGGAAGACAGAACACCAGAGTTGATTGGCCAAATAAAGAATTTCATGGATAAGGACCGTCGTGTATCTATAGAGACATTAAGTGAACAGTTTGATGTCAGTGTGGGAACTGTACATATACTTATTCGCTAAGTTTGTCTCAAGGGTGCAGCTCACAAGTCCGTCCTTGTCACAGTCTATTTAACTTATATGGACATCAAGACAGTTCCTCTCTCTCTCTCTATCGTCTAAAATTTGCTCCTTGTGAGTTTTGGTTGTTACCTTGGCTAAAAAAAAAAAAACAAATTTAGAAGCAGTTGTTATGAGATAATTGAGATGAAAAAGGTTATGATGCGGTTCATACACAAGAGGACAAGATAGAGCCTTTCGGAAGTTGTTAGAACTGTAAAACAACAGCATTGCAGTCGGCGGAAATTACTTCGAAAGAGACTAGTGTTTTATATGTGTATCACTAATAAAAGTGCCCATACGAAAAACGTCTGAGTACTAATTGAAGGCATCTCATAGATTATGCCTTTGTACATATGTCACTCTCTGGCTGAAGATAAAAATTGAATCAACATTTAAACACGACTTTTCTATAGTAAAATTTTACACTAGATCTAAATATAATATTAACTTTTTAAAAAGGTTTTACGATGTTGTAATGGCGTTACGATTCGCGCTGAGCACCGGCAAATGCTAAAGACGATTTTTTTATCATTATTTTATTTTTTCACTCATATATAATATGTTGATTGCAGAAATTTTCCTCTGGACCAAACACCGAAGGTTTTCGACAAGAGATACGATATACAAATTCAATACATCTACCCTGATAGCCATTATCATATGTAGCTTACGGCCACCATTCTGCCACATTCACTTGTGATAATAAATTGCTACATTACATCTCCTGAGCAACATCATCACCATCGCCACATCTACAGAAAAAGCAGTTCGTATTTTTCTCCCTAATTATTTAGGCCTAACGCCGCTACCAGTTAGGGCCGGTATAAATTCTACATTTTCCAACGTTATTGTGATTACACTACCCTTCTCGCTATCAGCTACATAGACATAACATAATCTTAAAAATTTCCGATCCAAAAATAATAAATTCTCCCCTGGTAAAGTTCTCCCACTGCGATTTGCTGCGACCTGCATATTTCCTTATTCCAGAATGGAGATATCCGAACGTTTACCAACATTAAACATTGCGTCGCTACGCGACATCTTCTTTCTCCGCCGATGCTTCTGATTTAAAAACCACTTCTGACATTATAAATTTACGTTTCTATGTTCCCCCGTCTGTTTGTTTACACAATCGTACTAATCCAACTCCGTCACAATTCATGGCTGTGTGTGTTCGGCTGAGCGGTTGTGTGTATAGTATATATTTATTTTACATTTATTTTATTTCTCTCTCTATATATAGCAGTAATTTATATATATATATATATATATATATATATATATATAGAGAGAGAGAGAGAGCGAGAGAGAGAAAGAGAGCGAGAGAGAGAAATAAAAAGGAACACACCGGATTATCTGTTCATCAACGTTTCGTCTTTATTTCGAGACTTCTTCTGGATGAGTCTCGAAATAAAGACGAAACGTTGATGAACACATAATAGGGTGTGTTCCTTTTTATTTCTCTATTTTGTCGGAATACTATTTCCATATTTCTCATCACACACACACACACACACACACACACATATATATATATAACAAAACGGTCTTTCTAAAGAAAACAATACATTGTATATAACAAAACAAATTATATATATATGTATATGTATATATATACATATATATATATATATATATATATATATATATATATATATATATATATATATATATATATTGCTGTTATGTCCATGATTTAACGAGACAAAATGATTACGACTGCGGTAAAGACATGGGAAATAGCTAAATTTTCTGATTTCTTCGAAAACTATTTCTTTCATTTATTATTTTATACCTTATCGTTTTGCATTACTTTTCGGATGGCTTCATTACTGAGACAATTCAATTCATTTAATACGGTTAGGGTTACACTTGAACATAAATATTTCAACATTATTTTTTTTCTAAAAATAAATGTGGAGAAATAAACATATTTATTTTATTAAAATAAATAAAAACAGTGTCTCCTACTATTTTCTATTTTCCATAGCAAATGTCAGCAATCTCTCACTTACTTTGTTGGTTCATTCGTTCAAAGTTTCCTTTGTATTTTTTCTAAACGAAGTGTTATTGATAATACACTTATACTTAGATAAAAATATTAAATCGGTGAAGATTTTTTTTCTACGATATACACGTCCTATTAAAATTAAACGCTTATGTTTCCGTCACTGTAAACCTAAGGTATCCACAAGTATTAACAACATAAACATAAGAAACATACATTTTGCCATTTTTTTTTTGCATTTCTATTCCACTTCGACAAACTGAGCCACAGCCACGCGTGGCCGGCTAGAGCTAGTTAAAATTAAAGATTAAACATTTGAGAATAAATGCAAATTAACCTGTATATAAATACGAATAACTCCGTCTCGACATAACAGTTAGCTAGCAAAAATCGTGCATTTTGTAGCTGCCTGTAACGTTGCACAAAATACTAACACACGTTTTGTCCTATTTTAATTGTAAAGAAAATTGATACACATAATAGGAAATAACTCCAACTCCTCTCGTTTTATTTTTTTAGCAACCACACTTTTTCCTCATCGGTACCTCTGTAACGTCACCCGTGTGATTTCGAAGGTTGTCAAGATTTCTCACGTGATCTCCAGCGTTATCTTGTCTCTCATAAGATCTCGAACGTTATAAAGTCTCACGCGACATTAGGACGTTATCTCGTCTCTTATGTGATCGTCCGCTTTCCCTTTTTTATAGTTTCTTTTTTTTTTGCCGAGCGGTTATGTCACTTCGTATACATTTACATCCGCACGATGTTACACGTAACGTGCAACCATTTCAAGTCGTGATATGGGAAGGTATAAAAGAAATTGCAAACAGACAAATCTCGAGACTTCAAATACATTCATAAACAAATCTACTTTAAATAAAAATTCAACGGTGGGTATTTTCTATTAAGTCAGCAAAAAGACGACAATAATGTACGTATGAAAGATTAAACTTCTGGGATAACTCTTTCATCTCATAAATATTCATTCAAACAAAGAGAAGACATAGATGAATTCTAGTCATTAGAAAGGTTTAGATTATAAAATGGACGCAATGCATTAATGTGTATCGACTGATGAAAAGAGTCTATCTTTGAAAGGCTAATAATTCTTTTTATTATAATTTACTTTTGAATTGTGGATAGATTAATAAATGTTGGAATTCTTATTTTTGTCATTAAGCTGTTTTTTCTATCTATCCATCTATCTATTTCTCTCTCTGTCTCTCTCTCTCTATATATATATATATATATATATATATATCTCTCTCTCTCTCTCTCTCTATATATATATATATATATATATATATATATATATATATATATATATATATTAGTGGCCTGGGAAAGCCACAGGGGAGACAACCGAAGCAGTCAAACAGATAAATGTAGGAGGGACAACCGAAGCAGCAAAACCACGAAATAGAGGGAAGGCAACTGAAGCAGTAAAACCGAAGCTGCCTACTAGTAGTAGTGCTATACTATGTATATAAATGTAGGCAAATTTTGGTATATTTTAATAGTTTTAAAATATAAGTTGTTTTTTTTTACTAATAAGTATGACATTTTAACCAAAATACAATCTTTAAAAAGCGTTTAAATTTTCATTTAGTTTCGTCCCATAGAACCAACCATATGAGCATTTCAATATTCAATTTGATTACGAGTATAGATGTATCCATATATAGATATACCACATTTTGGGGGGCAATTTTATAAGTTCGCAATCTCAGCGACTATTGATCAGATTTTAAGAAATAAAAGCTCGTGTGAAAGTTAATGACTTGAATTGTATAGTGGGCTATGTGACAATTGCCCATTAGCGTCGCACATTCTTGTTTCCAAAAGTGAGGGATCACTTTTCTATATTAATTGAACGTAAAATGAGCACCCACTTTATGGCCCCATTTTTGGGTGAGAGGTCTGTTATATTTTTAAGAGTGGTTATATTGCAGTCTGGTAGATTAACTCCAAACTTAACTTAAAAAATGATTTCTATAGATTTTCGTGTGTGCTGAAAACGAATATCGCATTTCAATATTGCGCAAATGAATATTTTACCAGGTATTAAGGAAAATTCTGCGCGCACATTCGCGTACAACTATGGGCAACACTTATAACATATTGAATTACATTGTTTAATACCCGAAAAAATACTTATTTGCAGAAAAATTAAATGCCATATTTGTTTTCAGTACACCTGAATGCTTATTTAAAACAATTTTTGTTAAGGAAGGTTTTGTGTTGGTTTACATAGCCACGATTACCAAATTAACACCACCCCTAAAAAAAGTAAGGGACGACCCCTCCTCCAATGTGGCTATTAAGTGGGTGGTTATTTTACGTTAAATTAATATAGTAATGTAATCCCCCATTTTTAAAACTATAATATCGTCATAGCTTGGAGACTGCTCGTTTCTATGAGATTTTTAGTGTTATTTTCGTTTTCAGCACCCTTGAAAACCTATAATAGTGGTAATCTTAAATTATTTTTATGAATACAAAAATACTGCACCTTTTCCAATATTTCAATCATAGTCATTTGTTTTTCTAGTTTTGCATATGAATTACAAAATATCTGATATTTCCCTAAAATCTCTGGTCTTGATAGATGGGAGACAAAAACTTGCTGCTATGGTTTCAAATGATCTTAAATAACAGCAAGGGGAGGCTTGATTCCTAACATTTCTCACATGTTATATATCCCCTCTTTTGTTTTCATACCTTTTTTTACATGGAAGTCATCACATATCAAGGCCAAGAGGCCACTCGGGGATAAGGGCTATTGCCTGCACTCAATCAATGGGACAATAGGGGGGAAAAGTAAAGGGGGGTTAATTATTAAATAGAAACTAGATTAAGCCCTAAGAGATTCTCTTTTTGTTTGCAAAGAGAAAGTCTCAGAGTCTTAATATATATAGTTTCTAGAATTTTAAGATGGTAAAGAGAGTGCGACTTGCTAAGGTTGGAAAAAAGTTCGCAAACCTACGTTAACTGGCCTTTACACATATTGGGACTCTTTTTGCCCCACCCAACAAAAATATAATCTTATCAACATAGTATCCATAGAGCTTGTATGATATGTTCAGAAACCAAATTAAATGATGAAGTCAAATTTATTACCAAGACTCTTTGCAATAATGGTTTTCCATTGCAAATCGTGGAATCTACAAGTAGAAATAAAATTTCTAATTGCAATAAAATTAAACAGGTATCTGTTGACAAATGCCCTATCTACCTACGCCTCCCTTGGCTAGGTAATATTATTGAAAAATTTGCCAAGCAAATTTCTTCTGTCGTACAACAATGTTACTTTGCATCAAATGCCCGTGTTGTTTTTTCTTGTAAACCCATTTTGTCTTCAATTTGTAAAGACTTTCTCCCCCTCCCCTAACAATTCTATCATTTATTTACTCAAATGTAGCTGCGGTGTGCGCTACGTCGGGCGAACGTCTCAAAGATTAGATAATAGGGTAAAACAACATGTTCCATCCAAAATTCGAAATGGAAACTATCTACCTTCGGACGTTTTGAGCAATACATATGGCTCATCTATAGGAGAGCACCTTATAAATAATCGTATTTGCGCTTCGAATTTTAGTGCGGACTTTTTTTTTCATCCTTAGCAAGTGGCACTCTCTTTAACACATAAAAATTCTAGAAACTATATATATTAAGACTCTGAGACTTTCTCTTTGCAAAAAAAAAGAGAATCGCTTCGGGCATATTGTAGTTTCTATTTAATAATTTGTTTCCCCCTTACTCCCACCCTATTTTTCATCTCCGATTCATTGTTACCCCCTTTTCTTTTTAAAACGTAATTAAGATCGATTTTAGCTCTATAGAGCGAGCTTCGAAACTGACCAGCTGACGCATTCATTTTTAATTTTTAATTTCACAATCTAAAATAAAGAATTTTCCGAACAGGTTTAAATTTGGTCTTTACATATCCTTAATATAATTTTGTACCATGCAATATATATATATATATATATATATATATATATATATATATATATATATATATATATATATGAAAGTGTTGAGAAATTCCAACGAGAGAAAGATGTACATATAAATGAGGGGGGGGGTCAACAACAATGTGTATTTCTTAACATTATTTTATTATTCCGGGTTTTGATTTTCATTAAAATATATGTTTCGATCATTGTAATAATGTTTTCAAATCATTTAAATAGTTTTTAACGCGTTTCCGACGTACTGTGAAGCGTCCTCTCCAGAAAGTATTTAAAATGTAAAATATTTAGAATATACTTAAGATGTGTTTAAAATGTAAACAAATTGTGTATACACAAAATAATGACGGAAATACGACCTTATTACAATTGATACGAGTTTCATAAGATCAGACAAGCATCCTAAGTTTCACATCTAAAACAAGAAACCAATATCTGGTCGCCATGTCGAATTCTCTTCAACCTCTGTTTATAACTGCCTCCCTGGAAATCGACTTTCTCTCTCTTCATATATATATATATATATATATATATATATATATATATATATATATATATATATATATATATATATATACTTACAAAAGTACTCGTCGGTGAGTGGGTTCAAAAACAGCCTACAGAAAATGAACTCTGATTTATGAAAGTATAATAGGCTATGAAAAGGAAGGGTTGTAAAGAGATAGCTTCGAATTTGTGGGTATCAAAACCAAAGCAAAATATGATGAAAGTAAAAATAAAATAGATAAACCCTATAATTTATTATACCATACCTGTTCCCACTGAAACACTTATCACAATATTCTGTGGATCTATATTAAAAAACCTTGTTAAAATTTGTGACATATGTCCATTCTATGGAGGTCAGGTGCGAACGAACACTCCATAATTTTATCATACCATATTTTTTCAAACTGAAACATAATTATCAAAGTATACTTACGCAGATAGATATGAAAAGTCTTTATTAAAGTTCATGCCTATTTCCATTCTATGGAGGCCAGGCGCGAACGCAGACCCCACAATTTTATTATACCATCTTTATTTAAGTTAAAACCTACGTATCAAAGTATTATTATGTACATCTATATCAAAAACACTTGTAAACGTTTTTTTTTAATTTTTGAATTTTTCATTTCCATACTTTGTGGACCAGGCGCGAACGCAGACCCCACAATTTTAATGAATCATCATTAGTCCAGATCAAACATACCCATTCCTGTGTCTCGATAATCTTCTATAATTATACGTGATCAGTTTTCTATAATAGTCAACCATATAGGAGCCTATTCGTGACCAGACACACACACAGACGTTCAGCTTTATATTATACATAGAGAGAGACTATCAAGTAATAAATATGACTGTCCCTAAATAAATTACACTAACCTAGACGTGAAAGTCAACGAAATTATTTCAATATCGATTGTCATTCGCTTTGTAGATCACAATCTCGTTGGGTGTGTTCTTCGGGCATGCGCAATAAGCGTCCTCGTATATCGTTATCAGCGGGAGGGCACTTATCTGTCACTAGGATCGATATGTGTCAAGACAGCGTATAGCTAGCCTTTCTAGCATCAAGTTAGATGCGATGGTTACGAGAGACTGAGAGACGGACGAGTCAACGTAAAGTATGGACGACTTAATGGCAAACACATGATCTATCTTATAAGATTCACGTGACGAAAACATCGTTCATTAGCAGCAATGGTATCTACCGAACCTATTTCTATTTACAATAACTAACATTCAAGAGTAGCGTATTTATCGATCGAAGCGACTTCCGGTTTAAAAACTCGTCGGAAGTAAACCGTGTTGCTAAATCTGCAGACATCGACGGGAATTTAGCTCAATGCATAATAATATCCAGAAATTGACCATTTTGATTTACATATTTTTATTTACATATATTTTTAAAAAGTGCATATGTTTATTTACAGAAAAAAATATGTTTCTATAAATATGTTAAAAAAAAAACAGAAATAAATTATACTGTAACGGATCAAGTGACACCGGTTACTCCCGACGAATTTTAAAACCGGAAGCATCGGCAAATATTTATGATCACCGTAAGAATGTCTCTAGCAATTGTCTTAAACAAATAATATTATACCTATTTACAATGCCTCGCCACGGGACAGAGTTAGCCACCAGGGTCGTTTTTTTTTTAACGCGGAGAAAAGGTACAAAAATAAAAATTTTCTCAGTCGTGAAGGACTGCTCCTCCACCGAAAGATAACAAGAAATGGAAGTCCAGCATCTGAAGAACAGATACTACATTTGATCTTTATATTTAATTTATTTCGTTTAAAGAAAAAATTACAATTAAAAAAAAATTCCAATAAAAATGTAAAAAATTAAAAAAAGTAAATTATCCAAAAGACAAAACAAATTTAGGCACACGGCCCTATAAGATCTGGGGAGGGGAGTGTTGCAGGGTCTTTGTAACTAAAGTAAAAATGGAGTTTTTGGCGACTTTACTCTTGACTGGCAACATTTACCACAATACCTCATTCACTCTGTGGAACCTAAAGCTAACTAATGAAAACCCCAGCGTTTTTACAAAAACGATATATATACAATTTCTGTATGTGTGTGTGTGTGTGTGCATTTTTAAAAAATTAAAATGTGTGTGTGTGTGTGTGGATGTGTGTGTGTGTGTGTTTGTGTGTGTGAAAAAAGTTTAATTCATTGGAAAAAATAAAAAGTTATTGAATTTGGAAGAAAAACAGTTCGTGTTGGGGGGTGGGAAATATAGAAAAAATGTACAAAAAATAAAATTGCCTAGTGCATTGTTAGTAAGGTCCCTCCCTAAGCTAATCTAAGTAGTTAGATCGCCTACTGTTTTCCGGGGCACCGAAAACAAGCGGGGAGATCCCTAATGGGGATTGGGAAGAATTCATATTGGGCGTAGGGAGTAAAATAAATATATTGATAAAAACAAAAAAAGGGGGGAATATATTAGGTGGCGACCTTCGAGTAGGGGTTGATCAGGGGATGATAAAACAAATAGATGGGGGTTAGTGGTAGGGTAGCCTCGGAAGATTCTCTAGTGCAAAAAAAACAAAACAAAAAAAAACAATCGGGGGACAGGATCTCATTCGGACCAACAGTCAAGAGTCTCTTTACTTTTTATTTGTCTAAACTAGCGGGATGGGCTCCGTAGGACCCAGTATCGCATGTGCCATGCCTATGGTGGTAACACGAATTTAAACTTGGCGCCTCGTCGGATGCAAAAGCTAGCGTCATGCACCCACCTCTTGTCAAAGGCCACTCGAGGCAACATCTTCCAATCGCATCTGGTCTTTACTTTAAGTAGATGTTTAAAGTAGACGATCAGACCCCGATCCGGAACAGATATCCCTTTGCGGACTCGCTTGAGGCGTGTGATCCATATGACCATCCTCGCTACTGCTAGTATCACTAGAAAAACATTCTTTTCTCCCTAGGCACGGTGGATCAATGTTCGCCACAAAATATGATTCATCGAGTTCAAGCCAGCGCTTGGCATCGATGCGAGCCGTTACCCCGTTTACGTACCCTAGGAGGGTCTTTATCCTGCTACAGCGGAAAAAGGCATGACCGGCTGTTTCTCTCATGTCTTCGTCACAGCGCAGGCAGTAGACCCGGGTTTCTTTATTGTAAAGGTTGAGTTCCTCAAGGAGGGGCAGTGCATTCTGGACAAGTCGCCAGGTAAGGGAAAATTCCGAATTTGTAAGAAAGTCCCGTCTCGGCGCCCAACTCCACTGAGAGCGGACCTCCTCCAACGACATCCCCGTTCGTTTCACTAGCGGTTCCTTTTTGCTACGCTCAACTAGCTCCCGATAAAGCCTGTTCCTAGACTGTTCGAGGACACTGGTCCCCGCCAACACTCTAAGTGCGGACCGGCATTCGGCGTAGAATGTTTGTTCCCCCCTCGGTCTCCGCCGTGCTTCGACCGATGGGTCACGTGTGAGATTGGAAAACGAGCTTTCAACCGCAGTGACGCATGGAACGTCTACGTACAACGAACGGCTCAGGAAGGCCAACCTCTCTGCGTGCTTGTGACACAGGAGATCGGGCAGTCCCAAGCCTCCCTCGCTCGGAGTTCGAACACAGACCTCTCTGCAAACATAATGCTTATCCTCGTTCCACAAGAGTGTATCGAGGTGCTCCTGTAAGCTGATTCGTCGTTTTGCAGGGAGGGGAAGTACAGACAGACGGTAAAGGATGAGCGGAAGGACGTATGTGGCACACGCCTTCGCCCGACCCTTCAAGGACAAATTCCTTCGAACCCAAATCTTAACAGAGGATTCGATCTTGGCCTCTACTTCCGACCAGTTTTTCTTCAGCTGGAGACCCGGTCCGAACCACACACCAAGGATCCGGACCGGGCCGTCGGTCCAACTGAAGATGCCCGGAAGCGAATTTACTCCGGTCCAGGCACCCAAGTGCAGACCCACCGACTTACTGCGATTGAAGACGGCCCCCGTAACTTCTTCGTATCGAGCGAGCGCCTCGGTGACAACTTGAATGTCCGTGGGGCAAGACACGAACACGGTGACATCATCGGCGAACGATGAAACCCTGGCTCGTGTGCCTCCAGGGAGAGCTATCCCGCACAGGACTGGTGTAGTCGCCTCGTCCCTTAACTTGCGAAGGAGGGGTTCCAACGCCAGGACGTACAAGAGAGGCGACAGCGGACAACCCTGTCGCACCGACCGAGAGACGGCAAAAGACTCCGACAGCTTACCGTTGATCTGCACCGCTACCGTCGGCCTGTCATACAGTACAGAGATCCACTTGCGGAAGTCCGGATTAAATCCGGCAGCCTCCAGCACAGTTCCCAGGAACCTATGGTCCACCCTATCGAAAGCCTTGGACTGATCCAAACTGATCAGTGCGGCCTCGGCGTCGTCTTCTGTCCCCTCTATGAGTCTGGGTAGTTGGGTGAAGCGCTCCGATAGATGCTTTCGAAACCCCTCGCAAATCTCCCGCGTCGACACGAGGGCGTGTCCTTCCAGGTCTTTTACCTTTCGAATGTACCCGTCCGAGCCGCGCCTTAGAGCAGCCTTACGCTCAACAGCGTCTACATTAACAGCCTTGTTCGAGACTTTCATTAGCCTAGCCCTTACTATCTGGCCCTCGTACCGCTCGCTAGCCAAGCAGTAGGGGTCTTGTTTAGCTAGTGCTATCTCTAGGGGGTCCCCATGCTCCAATGCCTGGGTCAACCTATTCTGTATACGCTTCTTGGCCTTAGCCTTATCTAGTGCGAGACGTTGGCTGTACTTGACCGAGAAACGTCTAATCTTAGCCTTGAGACTAACCCACCACTTACTCCCGGTAACCGCCCCCATTAATGCCCGTTGGATTATCTCTGTAACCTTCAACCGATATTCCTCCAGCTCCAACAAGGTGCTTTTGAACTTCCAGTATCCGGCCAGAGCTCAAGTTCAGACGGGCCATAACTAGTTTATGGTCCGAGTGTCCTATCCTAAAAAGTGGAACGTGGGGCTAGATAGGAAATCTACATCGCCTCTTCTAACTAACATCCGATCCAAGTAAGTACTGGGATAGGAAGGCGTATTAGGATGCCACATCCACATCTCCTGCCCCGGATGATCCAGGCGAAATCTGTCGACCAGGTCGCACGAAGCCATCAGGTCAGACAGACTGCTGTCACACCACACCGACCCGCTAGTCCCCCCGACCTTATCTATCCTGGGATCAAGGATGCCATTCCAATCACCCATTAAGACTACCCTCTCCGGATCATCTATAAAGCCCTTCACCCGTCGAAAGAAGGAAGCCCTCTCCACAGCGGAGTTAGGTGCGTAAACTGCGACTATCCGAAACACACTGCTATTAACGGCAACATCGACAACAATCGCCCGCACGTCCTCGTCCGCGTGAACAACATTCACCGACGCTGATAGGGTGCGATTTACTAGCAAGGAGATTCCACAACAATAGGCATTGCCATATGCTGAGTAAACATCGTAATCGTTCACCAGCACCTGACAATCCCCGTCACAAATAAAGTGGGTCTCCTGTATAGCGGCAATATCTACCTTGAGGGACATCAGATCTCTCAGCACGCGCGCGGCCTTGCTTCGACATTTGAGGCCCCTCACATTATAAGTAGCCAAGTTTAAAGCCATGGTCACCTACCTTATTCAGTGTCACACACAGGCCTGAAATCCTCGGTGGTGAGGACGTGGCAGGCTTGTCCAAGGCTTCCGGTTAGTAAGTCAGATGAGGGTAATCCATTCTTGGCCACGCCTCCCACACCCAGGGGAAAGGTTAGTTTTAGTGCCCTGTAAAAGAAGGGGTGGATGTAGACAGAGACTCTGCCCTCGCACTTGAAAACTAAATTGTTCAGCGAAGGATGCTCCGTGTCCACCAGCTGCTGGCCCGGGATTGCATCCTTTGCGGCATCTATCATGGCCCAGAGAGCCTCTGTCCTGGAATCCTTGTTGACCCTAACAAATGTGGTCAACAAGGGAGCGTCTTGGAACTTGGTTGGGTCGGTGACATTATCGCCCCCGACATATACAAAGTTCTTCAGTTGGTTGTAGCGGATATTCTGCTGGACTTTGAGCTCAGGTATAGTTGGCAGACGGCCCGATTCACATATCCTTCCTCCTGGAAGGAAGAGGAGTTTTTTGTCCGCTCCGTGCGGACTGTTGTGATTGGTGTTGGTTTCTCTTTAGCAGGGGGAGGAGGACTAGAGGAGGAGGAATTTGTGATGGGCGCGTCGGGTGTAGGGGTGTTTGGTGCTGAGGGTGTTGCTTTTTTAGGGGGGTTATTTCTTGGGATGAGTTGCGTGCTACAGTTCTGGAGGGTTTGGGGATGGAGGGGGCCTTTTGCTCTGGCTGTTTGGGGGTTGGGGTTGTGGGGAGATCAGCCCCGGCGTATGAATTTTGTCTTTTGGGGTTGGGGTGTTTCCCTTCGTCTTCCTGCTCTTCCTCCTCTTTGTCTTCGTTCTCTCACCTGCCTCTGCTGCCTTTGCTGTTTCTGCCACTGCTGATGTTGTGGTCTCCTCTTCTTCTGACGCGATCTCTTCCTCTGAGTCTTGAAGTTTCCTCTTGTTCGAGGAAGAGGGCGCCGGAATTTCCATGGGTGTGTGGTCTCGTTCGTCGATGGTCACTGTTTGTTCAAGAACCTTTAGGGGACGTCTGCCCCTCTTAGTGACCGTCGATCATCCAGCCTCTGCTGCTTGACCCGGTTTGGCCGTGGCGGAAGTAGATGGTTGGGCTGCAGTCGGGGTTTGGGTTGGCTTTATGGTCGGGGCCAACACTTGCGTTTTTGGAGGGACTGTGGCCATGAGTCTTTTGGGACAGTCCTTGGCCACATGTCCTCGTTTTTGGCAGTGTCAGCAGTAGGGCTTTCTGCCCTCCACTATGAGGGTCATAGTCCAGTCCCCGAATTTCAACATGGCTGGGATTTTTTCAAATTCGGCCTTGTCCACGACCATTCTGATCTTATGTTCTCCAATCATGACGTTTCGTTGGCCGCGGACTGGTGTTACGGTTTCTACATCTCCGTACTGACTTAGGATCGCCCCAACCTGCTTGGCGCCCATGTAGACAGGAACGTTCAGCTTAAGTACTCCGGTTGCAGTCTTATTCTTTTCCCCGGTGGTCGGTGCTTGCGAGCTGTACTGCATCTTCTGGACTGGGGAGCAGCACATCCCACATGACGTAGCTCCTCCTGCAGATATAGCTAGCTGGAATATTTAGCTCCAGGAGGAGTGCCACCATGCTGTCCCTGTCAACCCCAGTCAAACTCCGAGTCCTGAGGTTTAACGTAATAAGCGAGAGAACTCTTTTCTCCAACTCCTCGATCTGACCTGGGAGGGGTTGGATAATGTTGCCCACCGTGTACTCCTTGTACGTGGAGTTAAATAGTTCTCTATATCCCTCTGGAGTCAGGTTCTCCTGCTGCTTCTTTGCGCCCCATGCTGTTGCCGGCTCTGGACGTGGGTCTGCTGGCACTACTTTTGGTTGTTGCTGCTGCTTGGTATTGGCCTTATTGGGGGTCAGAGCTAGCCAGTCAGCGTCGGATGTTGCTTCCTGGCTTTTTTTTTATACCATCTTCCGTTTGGGTGATTGGGTTTCAATCCTGGTTTGAGGTAGTTGCTTGTTTAGTTGCACTAATGAGCCGTGAAACAGCGAAACTTTACTTTCTCTCTCTCTCTCTCTCTCTCTATATATATATATATATATATATATATATATATATATATGATGATTGCAACGTCTCTTGTCAGATGAGTGCCACTCCCTCAGACATTTAAAATCCATGAGCCAAAATGCCTGAGGGAGTATCTATACAAATATGATGTTACAGAGTCTTAGCTTTGTACGACAGCTAAGTCTCTCTCTCTCTCTCGGTTCAAAATGTTGAGATCCAGCAACAAGCAAGAGCAAGATAGCCAGCAACAAATTAAACTGCAGACCAGCTTAATGCGGGTAATGGTCTTCCGCTTTATAGTTTTTTAAATCAGAGATTTGCTTCTCCTAGAAAGGTTGCCTTCACCACGGCTTACGGGAGCCTCTCCACCCCAATACACATATACACACACATTAATATACACGGTGCTAGTTGGCCGTTTACCCAGAAAAAGAGTTCATTCGCCCTTTATATATATATATATATATATATATATATATATATATATATACATACAAACGCACATGTACATATGTATAAAAGGAAAATTGTGTGTAAGTGAGTGAGTTCACTATTAACTCGGAAATTGCTCGGCCGAAGTTTCTAAATTTCACAAAAGGTACTGTTTCTGGGAGCGTTCTTACGTAAGTTTTGTATCGAAATGCGTCTGATGCTTTTAAAGAATGACTACCGTTTTCACCAAATTTAACACTTCTATAGAACATGTATTTGAGAAGTTTTATCACCGCACAGATCGAATAGGATTAGTCCATGAAATCAACTTAGGTTCTTTTATAACACAGAGGCGCATTCTAAATAAATGTTTATTTTTAGAGCACAACTGATCCAGGATATTGACATTTACATTTTAAACTTGAAGAAAAGCGATTATTTGCAGATAATTTCCTACATTCAACAGCAGATTCTCTACAGTGCAATATAGATTAAAATGTATTATGAATTGTAACTTCGAAAGGATATGTAAAGCTTCTTTTTAGTATATAGTCGGTGTAGTCGATAGCTAGAAAAGGCAATTAATCGATTTGGTTAAAAATGGGAGATTTCACTGATTTCCATGAATATATATATATATATATATATATATATATATATATATATATATATTTACCTACCTCGCTATCTCTCTCTCTCTCTCTCTCTCTCTCTCTCTCTCTCTATATATATATATATATATATATATATATATATATATATATATATATAGTAAAACATATTGAGTAAAAAAAATGTTAATTGTTTATTATCAATCAGTTTCAAAAGGAAAAACAAACAAAATCACCGGAAACGATGTTCATTTTAATTAAGATTGACAATAATTATTGACAATAATTGACAAAGGTTTTGTTTTGGAACATAATTTCCTCATCAGCAAAACTAATGCGGGGCGGGGAATTTTAGACACAAAAATAAAACTAGCATTTTAATCATAAGTAAGGCGGATGTTTCTGCAAATATTTAAAACGAAAGTTGTTTATTTTATGTTCATAAAGAAAACAGAAAGTTAGGAATAAAATTAAGAGGAAAAAATATTTTTAATAATAAATAAGAAATACATAATTAATTCCATGAGAAAATGTGTTTTAAGTTCAGTCAGTATATTTTCGGGCTGCTGTATCTTGTCCCTGAATGGTTGAAATAATCATTTAGAGTTTCTTTTAATTTTAATAAAACAAACGCTGTGCTAATGAACAGTTAAACAGTCTTCCCAGCTGACGCATAAACTTAAAATTAAAGATTTAAAATCTAAGGGAAACAACTGCAATTTTTTTTTTTAAATTAAAAAACAAACTTTTAGGGATACAAGGGAGATAACTTGTACTTATTTTAGAGATGAATTATTTTTTATTGTGATGTTTAACATAGTAAAATATAAGAAATGCCAATAATAGTAATAATAATGATATTGGTGATAATATAATAAATATAATAATAATGATGATAATTATTATAATAATAACAATAGTAATAATATTAGTAAAATAAGTAACGATAATAATAATAGTTATTAAGTTAGTACTACTAATATTATTAATAATTATAAACGATAATAATCAGATTAATAATCAGGTTATTAATGTTAATTTATGGGAGTCCAAATCTGTAAAACGCTAATGCATATATCCTGAAAATATCTCGTCTTTACGGTTTAAACATGTCGATTTCTTGTCATTGGATTTTAATATAGGAAGAGCTTCAAATCTACAAATCGTGCAGGATTTGTCACCAGGTTTATATGCTTTACACGAGTCTAGTATTTTTCAGTTTAAATTAAAAGGGATATTCATATCTTTGGGATGCCAAATATATCTGGCTAATGTTGTTTGGTTTTTGAAAGGTTTCTTTTCTTTTAAGAGTGTCTATGTGTAGAGATTTTGTATTTTATAAGTCCAGAAGTAGATCCAAAATATACGACATTTTGCTTAATAGAGTTGTAATAGTTGCTTTCAGTTTGATTAATAGGAGTATTGCTATGAAAGACGTTTGTTGGTACTAGATTGTTTGATCGGTTAATAGGGTATTGTTATTCATTAATTTTGTGTTGGTGTTTGTCTGCTTACTATAATTCATATGGTTGCTATTATTAGAGTTAACATTTGGTATTTTTTATTACTGTGCAGCTGTAAATTAAACTTTTTACTTTGCAAATGGCATGTGCTTTTGTTTCTACAGTTACGGCTTTCCATAGTTTGTATATTTGTATTTTATATTTTCTTAATTTTTTTATTATTGTTACTAATTATTTTTTATGCAGATTTTGCATTGTTGAATGAGATATTTTGATTGTGTTTTTGTTAAATATTTTTCTGTGTTTATGAGGGTCTTTGAAGTTATTTTCTAATAATTGGAAAATTCTCTGGCTATGTCTGTTTTAACATTTTTAGAGTATGGAGGGTATCTTCAGACAATGTCCATCTGGAACTGTAGAGATTCAACGTTTCTATCAACTGCGCCACGGGCCCCGAAGGGCGATCAATGTTGGATTCTCTAATCTTATAAATCCACGTTTATTTATTATCAATCCTACCCAAAGCGTGCCAGAGGTTTACTTGGCCAAAATCGTGGTGAGACGACAACAACTACGGATGGCAGTGATTGCTGAGAATGCAGTTAGGAGATTCGAAGTTCCTATCCGTCGCGGTTACCACCTGACGAAGGCCAGAAGAATAGTTGGCCGAAAAGTCGTGAAAAACAACAACTAATAAAGATGAAAACAACAACGAATAAAGATGAGAATAATAATCACATATATCCGAGTAAGTTTGAAAAAACAATAACGTGAAGAAGCTATTGAGTATTCTATAGTTCAAATAATATCAATACGGTAGAAAATATTTGGAGAGATATTTTCCCTCTTGAATTTAGTTTTTTTTTTCTAAAAGAATTAAATTCCAAACATATAGATAAATATCGTGAGTAGAAGGTCACTACTGTACCTTACCAATAAATACACCATTTTCCACAAACAAAAGGTGATACGGATTTCGAACCTGCAACGCATCCCCTATACATACTTCTAGAACTTTATATTTATAGCTTCGACAATTATAACCAATCTGTAAGAAGAAAAATACAGAACATCCCTGTTAAATAACTAAAAAATATAGAATCATACATAAGTACCATAAACACAACTTTCTATAAGGAACATGTATTTTCACTTAAACGTCCCTTCATATTATTCCATATCATCTGAACATAGCACACTGTTGTGTTTTCACAAATAATTAACAAGAACACGAAAGTAAAGGTATACAATAATATATTAGGAAGAAAAGTTATATACATATTTACATGTCTTCAGATATACTTCAGTTGGAGACATTCCGGCAGGTGGCGTGTTGCATGTCTTACTGGAGGCAGCATAAGCGTCTTGCCTATTTGACGGTCGTTGCCGGACTCCCCCGGTATTGGTGATTGATACCTTTATATATATCACCCACTCGCCTATGTTAATTAGTAGGCGTCTCCACAACACACATAAAACACAAATTCGTTTGTACAAATATATTTAAATTATCGGTAATTCTTGCCTCCTTTCGATGAAAATCTGAGATAAAATACTCTAAAAAAAAAAAAAAACTTATTGCAACTTTGTCAGTAATGTCGCAGCCCCGATTTTGATGATTTTCTACGTAAAGGTTATTTTCTTTATAATTAGACGAGACAGTGTTATCATTAAAAATCCATCCAGTCAACCAGCAGCACTTTCTGAAGCTGTTGAACCAGGGAGAAAGTGTATGAGAATAATTTTAAGTTGGGAGGAAAAAATAGAAATCTCTAGATTGACCCATCATGACCCACTGAACTATTATTCTCAACCCCATCCTACAAATGGAGGGTCACACAACGAAATAGCAACCAAGAACGATTATTCAAGTATTTTTTTCTTTTAGTACGTGCGTAGGAAAATTCTTGGTTTAACATTTTAGGGACTGTGTTCGTACTAAGCGATTTAGAATAAGCAGGAAATTATTTGACAATCTACTTCCCCGGAAATGCGGGACACAGGTAAGCTAGTTAAAGGGTACAACCCTTTCCATGCTAAGTGTTACTTGAAATCGATGTATAATACCGAATTTCGTTTACGTGTGCTCTTTACTATCGAAAGATAATCAGCGACTGTAGGGCTTCATGTGTGTCCAGATGGATACATCACAGCTTATGATATCGAATTCCAATTCAATTCTATGCATTGTGATATTGTATTCACTGATAAATGGGAGGACATTTTGAACATAAATCTTTGTATATTTGGATAGTCTGTCAATCATATACAGTGAATAATTCATGGGAGATGATTGTAGCAATGAGGCTCCTGCCGCAAACTGTCAACTTGATGCACCGTGTCTGAATCGTCTTGGATCCACAGCACTACTTTTATTATAGATGTTGGCAACCTTCAATGTTTCAGTATATGATTGAAATTAAACTGGGAATAACAATCACAAAAGATCAGTAAATGGATGTTGCGTTTACTTTCGACTGTCTCGTATCTCTTGCTTTCATAATATTATCATCTAGTCCTCGCATTCTATAAACGATGCGTCTTACAAAGGGGGCTGCATAATTCCGTATAAAAGATATCGTTGGTTCCGTTTCTCACATGAAGTGAAATTTTTAACCCCTTACATCAAGTGGCTCCGTGCTTTGTGTGAATCAATTTCCATAAAAAAGACAATGGAACGTATGAAAGGAATATAAGAATATATATTATATTTCTCTTCGTCTGTCTGACCGTTCTACTTTTTCTCAGAAACTACTAGGCTGATTCACCTGAAAATTATATATGAACCTTTGATATGATAGGATACATCGACATAAATATTATCTCATACGGTCGATGCGCTGCTTAGAATTAATAAGGGTGGATCTTAATTAGTAGAATACGGTGAAGTAGTGATTAACAACACGTACTGACCACCTGAGTGTCCTGAGTTAGAATCCAGTTCGTTCCACAAAAATCACTTTCACATAACATGTTAGCAATTCTCAGATTGTCCTTCCCAACACCCTCGATATATTTCTAGAAAGAATTATGTCTAGAAAATATCAGGGAAATCAATGTCAGTAATAGGATCTTTGAATTCATAGGATATGATGATGAATAGGAATTAGTATTTAATACAAAAATGAGCACAGATTTAACTCGGATCCACAATTAATTTGATATAAAAACAAATAATTCTACGCCAACGCTTTCAACACAAAAAGACTAGCTTATTATAGCTTATTAAATATACACACAACGGTAAATATGCTGCAATAAAGTAAACAACTAAGAAAAAATCATTTAGTATGCCACAAACACAATTTCCTTAGTGGCGATATAGCATCTAACGTTCTGCCACTGCCATTCGTTTAGCCTCGAGAAAAGTGCTAGTTTTTAATCTACGGCCTATGCAATAGGAAAAAAACCCTTTCAAATCAAGTAAGTACGTGTAGTTTTGCATTCGATTAGAGTGTATATAGATGGTTGTAGGTGAAAATCAATATTTCTTACCGCGTTGATAACGCTTGATGGGCAATTCGGCAAAATAAGACGGCGAATATATTTCTTTCCATAAAGACATTATACGTGCCACTTAGGGCATATCAAAATAGTGCAAACACTTTTTTACAAGATTGAACTGAAACTGTTGTCATTGATTTTCAGAATATATATTTTAGAGGAAACAAACTCGGTAAAAAAATGGTTTAAAATCACGATAAAAAATGTTTTCTTCTGTACACAGGAAATACGAATATTCGGTAAGCCACTCTTACACGCTCTTTTCTTTCTTGCTCTCTCTCTCTCTCTCTCTCTGTCGCACTCTCTTTCTCTTTCTACTTTAGATATAGTACATATATTCATGCATCTCGCTCGAAAACCTCAAATTTATAGTAAAATGTTTTTGTATGTATCCTATAATGTTTATAAGTACATATATATACAACTTTTCTGTATACACACACACATGCACGCACACACACACACACACACACACACACATATATATATATATATGCATATATATATATATATATATATATATGTGTGTGTGTGTGTGTGTGTGTGTGTGTGTGTGTGTACTTCCGTCTATTAATGACAGTATACATGTATATATACTATATGTGTGTATATGTGTGGATTTATTACAGTATGCAAATCATATTCCCGGTTGGATATTGTACTAATTCTATTACGCTATTATTATATATATATATATATATATATATACATATATATATATATATATGTGTGTGTGTGTGTGTGTGTGTGTGTGTGTATGTGTGTGTGTGTGTGTGTGTGTGTGTGTCTGTGTGTGTGAATTTCCTTCACAGTTGAATATTCTACCAATTCAATTCCGATACGATATTATTTCTATATATTTTATATCATTATTTTCATTGAATTGCTTTTACGATGCGACTTTGGTCATTTCAATTTATATTGTGTTACTAATTCAAAGAAAACGTATTGCAAATTAAAAAGTGCTTCCCGCCGGAATACGATGGAGACGCAGAACGCGTCATAAATATTTGAATAGTTTCGTATATCAACTTTTTCGTCTCGGTGCAAACTTGCGCAGACTCATTTATACTATCTTCGGAGAATAGAACTTTCTATACCTGAATATTCATAAAATCTCTCCGCTCACTTGCAAACCATTTATTTTAAGTGTATGTATTTGTTTCATGATCTAATGTACCAATCCATTTGTACTTATTAATGGTTAAGCTCGTAGATGTTTTTTACCTTTTCTTATATAGATCCAATATCCGCAATAAAAGATGTGATAATGATTCAAATGTTAAGTATGTGTTAGTCAACTTGATAGATATTCATTTTTATAAGGAGTTTATTTTCGACTGTGTTCCGTATTTTCAGATTATGAATTTGCGCCTGTATATTCTTACTTCTAATTTTCTTATCATTTTGTTCTGGTCAGTTACAGTCACCTGAAATCTAATACATTCCAACGGAAAGAGCTTTTAAAGATTCTAACCGTCTCTGTCAGTGAAATTTCAAGGGTCACTCTTGCACTTAGTTCACCGGGTATATTTTTCAGGTAGTTTTCTAAGTTCTTTTAACAGAACGCGGACGCGTGTATGCACATGCTAAGCCGTTCGCGAAATGGCGTCACGGTAGGGAAAAAGAAAAAGACTATAAAAAAGAACGTGTGCATAGACAGGGGTGTGCATTCGAGAACACGTTCGAGAGCACGTTCAAAAGGACATTCGAAAGGACTGATATAAGAGAAAAAGAACGCGATCATGTTTTATTCCGGAATGTACACGGAAATAAATGTCGTTGTCATAAAAAAAGAAGTCGAGTCATTACTTGTTTTCATGCTCCTTGCGACGTACTCTGTTACAACGTGTTGGGTTTACATGTGTAAATGTGTGTAATCTTATATTTCTTTTGAGTCTGATTGCTCCTACATTTACTGAAATTATGGTAATCTTTCTCAGATTCCAGTTTTTTTACGAAGTACATAAGACCTTGTTATGTTGTTATCTTTTCCTATCAGCTCTGTTTAACTCAGTGCCAAAAAAGAACCCCAACTTCTAGTTAAGTTGTTTTCTACGTCTTGTCCTATATCACAATGTCAGGTTTAATAATTCTGTTTTTAGATAAACAGTTATAGTGGATGGTGTATTACTTGCTGCTACCTTCGCTATTCAAGTTTTTTGCAGTTCATCAAGTGAAGATGTTTGCACGCTTCACTGTAACAACAAAACACTTACTTACCAGGATTGCTCTTTATGTATTCCGTACATAGGATTTATTCGGCTACAGAAACCCAGCATTCCTATATAACTTGGTTAATAAATCTGCTGTTTCATCAATCATACATATCAATCAATTGTTCATCACCAATGATATCAGTTCGTAGAGACTTGTTCAGTCTTGTTAGACCATAGATATCCACTGTACGTGAGACAATTTCTTTCCTGAGTCGTAGCTGTACGTTTCCTCTGGTAAAGAGAAATACAAGACGATGGAGGATAAATGCGAACAGCGCATACACCACCTTGTATTGCGAAATGGCAACTTATTTCTATACTGAGCAGGTTTAACCCCAATTAACTTCGGTGTATAAACGTTATTATGCCGTATATTTGTACGCAAGTTTACTAAATATACAAGTGCAAAGTAAGATTGAGTACAGCACAATCACCTTGACACACCGGTTCTCGCCAGATCACTGAAGTTAAGTAAGGTTGAGCCTGGCACTACCAGATGGGTGATCATTTTGGATGGCTAGATGCTGCATGTACCCTCTGGGAAAGTTGGGCGTTGTGCCAGCCCCCTCACCCCGAAAAATGAACTCATCGCTACAAAAGCAGCTGCAAAGTTGTGGATGGCGTATACCCTCCAGGAGCTCAAGGCTATGGATGGATAGAGAGTATGATGGTGCATTTTATTTTATCTTGCATGCTACTTCTTTTTAGTCATACAGTACAGAAACACAATACCCCTGAGATACGTGACCCTGTCGGTGGGGCATTAGAATACGCCGTCTGCCCCCCTGCAGAGGGTAAAAGTCCCTCAATGGGGGTTCTGGATATGACCTTAAACTATATCCAGTGGTGAGGCCCCAGCTTATGGGCTTTGGGGAGTGTGGAGCCACCCTTTAATTACCATTGCTCCCAGGTCCACTCTGACCCGGAGTGGTAGTACCTGTTAGGGTTCCAACTATGGGTTAAATAGAACCCAACGTGAAAACAACACATATATTCTATTAAAAAAATTTTCTTCAAAATCTTTGGATTCGGGATTAAATAACCCGGAAAGGGTTGATATGCCGTAAAACAAAAACAACCAACCAACCAAACTAAGATACGGTTCATTGTATACTGATAATTGAACACAAGTTGCTAAGCAACACATATTGTGCATCTTATTTTTATAAACTATATTAATGTGTACCTTAATATAATTGATTTGATTAATCGATCAATCCAATTAGACAACCTCTTATTATTCACGATATAACATGAAATGGGATAAACTCTGAAAACTATATTTGCATAAAAAATATCAAAATATTAAGTAAATGTACGGGGCCTTTCCAAAAGTAATGGCTCCTATTTTTCCCAAAATGTTAAAGTGATACGAAAACGGAAATAGTACAATTAAAACAATCAAGCGTTATGCCCCAGAATTTATTTTTTATATAACCCCTACTATTCTTAGTGCACTTTTGCCACAGATAAATAACATCTCTATCGTCACAATTAAATCGACGAACCCATCTCTTAACTGCGCTGACGTCAACTGCATCTGCTTCGTCAACGTTCATTAGTTGCTAGTAAATATTGATCAATTCATTTTTTTTTCTGCATGGAAATATTTAATGATGAAGCTTTGCTTCTGACGTACGCTAATTACAAGAGTTGGGTGCTTAGGGTCTCATATTGTCTATATCTGCAACAGGGTGATGACAATTCAGTTCATGAATGCATAAGCTTAGTCACCACAACAAAGTAATAACATCTGATCAATTTGAGCGTAATAACAATACGAGGCATTACTTTTAGAACCCCCTGCATCTATATGTAAGTGAACCCTTTTCCAAAATAAAAGAATCAAAATTCAGGCCAGAGTCCGAAAAAAAAAAAGATTCCCGAATTCCGCAAGATACACAGTATTACACTGACTTTAATATCCGCAAGATACTCAGAGGTTACACTGACTTTAATATTGTGAAAATAACACTGAAAATAGGAACACCAGTTGGAAAAATCCAAATACGAATATTCAATCCTCATCTCAAATATTCAGAACCGTAACATGTAAATTATAAAATAATGGTATTTTTCAGACTGTTTAAACGTAATCCATCAGTTTGATGCACTATACCTTAATATCAAGCTCTACTCACCTATTGAGCAAATTGGTACCAACATATCAGGCTGTCGGAAGATACTGGCTTTCTGAGACGAAATTCACCTTAAATTGTTGCTATTTGTTTTTCTACTTTTTTTTTTTTGCAAAACTTAATTATGTTCTGCAAAACCAAAACAAACTCCACATTTTTTCCCGTTTTTGTTCTTCCCATTTCCCCTTTCTCTTTCTATCTCCCCAACTTCCTGACTGGTTTCCTAACTTACAATATATCAATCATTAATACTGTAAGCCTTTTTCCACTCCCATTGCAAATCCCATTCATGTTCTGCATTGCAGGGTACAAAAACGATAAAATCCACTATAAAACAACCAAACCAAATTACCGATTGAAGATACATAGAGCTTGACGAGTAAAAAAACTTTTACGTAATAACTGGGTGCAACATTAATGCTGTTTCCAAAATAACTGGATTCGACATTAAATAACCCGAAAAAGGGTTGATATGCCGTAAAATAACAGCATCGAACACTGCAAATGAATAGTTGAAGTAATAAAGAACTTGAAGCATAAAAATGTTTCCAAATAACTGGATTCGGCATTATATTACCCTTAATGGGTTGATATGCAGTTAAACAAAATAACCAAACAGCTAACAGCAGTACCCGTTGGTGACTGGGTTCAAAACCAGCCTACAGAAAATGGACTGTGATTGATGAAAGTATGATAGGTTATGAAAAGGAGGGGGTTGTAAAGAGATAGGTTTTGATACTCAAAAATTTTACCCTAAGCAAAATATGATGAAAGTAAAGATAATTTTCGCGAAAATATATTTTTATATCAACTTTGTTTCCATTCGTAGCCAAGAGTAACCAACAAAATGATGTTTCCTTAGAAAGAGAAATGTTATATATATATATATATATATATATATATAATATAAATATACAAGAAATAAATGTTACCATAGTAAATAAAAGTTACTGTTAAGGTAGAAAAGTTCATGTTACATGATAAGGGCTGTCTCCTTTTCATGTAAGTATAAAAATAGAGAGATTTAGTTAAAATGAAAATGAAATAGCATATGCGAAATTCGAACCTCGTAATTTAGGTTTAGAAATAGATTACGTGTGAGAATTAGAGAATGGAATGTAAAACAAACGATTGTTTAGAATAGAGATAAAATATTTCAAGAAAAGAATGTGCACTGTCAATTTTGTTATGAAAATTCAATTGAAAGAATGCAGCTATAAGATAATGTTTTTAACATATTGGAAACATAGGTTACTGAGTATAGATTAAAATTCCTTTTGTAAAAAAAGGAAAAGTTTTGGACACGCATGTCCAGAACACGTGAAAGAAGGCACATGTTTAAACATGTGTATGACGTCATGGAAAATAGAAAGTTCTAGAGATAGTTAGAAAAACTTGAGAGTTGAGCAGACAGAAGCAGAGTGAGAAACTCAGAGAGGGTCTGGAAATTTGAACGTCTAGAAGCGAGACGGTCACTTTGAAATTTAATATGTGAAACTTTGAATTCCTGAACGCAAAGCTACCAGCCGGTCAGTGGAAGAATAAATGTTCAACATGTTTTTATAACTGCCGTCTCCTGTGTCCATCATTACATGAAAAAGGTATTGTCTATTTATGTGTACAAACTTTTTGAAATTCATCATCTAAAAAATATATGTGTTAGAAAGTAAATATGACTATTTATGTTATACAAACACTCCCGTTCATACGAACTGCCAAAGCATAAATGCCAACCTGTCAATCCATCGGCATGAATGCTAACCTCTCAATTATCGGTCTGTCTATCTAGATATGAAAACACCTTCTACAAAATGTATTTATATGCAATCTCTCTCAATTATAAACTCTCTCTCTATTTATATATATTTCACTAATGTGTTAATGTCTTACAATATGAACACTTACAACATGAACTCTCCTAAGACTCACATCTCACTTAAGACTATTATCCTTATCATTACTAATAAGAACTCACGTAACATACGCGCACAAGTGGTACTTTCGTCTAATAATAATAACACCCTTATATAATATCCATTGGCTTGTATTTTTAAGTAGTTTGTAAAAAAATGATTTTTTTTTAATTCACGAACCGGTTTATAAAAAGATCAAAATGGCAGCGACTTTGAAATCGAGAGCTCCGTTTTCAATTTGAAGGAGGGGCACCTGAGCATTCCATGTTAACAATTTAAGAGAGTTCCGTCAACGTAAGGAACATTTATAAACAGATTTTAATGTTTTCCGTTATTTTGTGCTTGAGGAATATTCGATTATGGCATTGTGTAGTTTATATAAAAATTCATTTAAGTAGTTATCGCCTCAAATTTCGTTTTAATTTCGGTTCGCTGAAATTATTTCAAGTAAAGAGCATTAAATACTATTTTAAAACAAAAAAATATGAACTGAACTTTTATTGACTATGGTAACATTAATTTCTTGTATATTTATTTTTTCGGGTAGTCGTTCGATGGCTTTTCTGTTAAACACTCTTCCTAAATAATATCGACGAAATATCGAAAAACAAAGAAACAAAAACAGTTTTGAAAAATAATGAAGCTTTACTTACATTAGTAAAATAATCCGAAACAGCAAAATGGTATATGAAAAAGGTAAATACGCAATTACTCTACTTTTTTAAAGCAAATAATCGATATAAATATGAATAAGAAGAAAATGGCGCCCTTTTCAAGCAGCATAGATTCGTTTCAGTTTTACAGTATTGAATGGTGTAATATTGCGCCGTCGAATTCAGGGTTGTACTATTGTAATATAAAAAAACACGCAGAAGGGGTTGTAATCAACTGATTTTCTTCTAGTACACTGACAAAAAAGCTTAAACAGATATATAAATAACAATAAAAAGGTTATGTGAATGTTTTTAAAAAGACACGTAATCATGTGATCAATGTTTTTTTCTTCTTTTGACACGATAACAAGTAACGTTCTAATTTTTTTATTATTTATCTATTTATCTATTTTCGAAAGAGTTCGACGTCCAGCGGAGAAGGAAAAAACAGAGTTATGCAAAATTTGTGTCGAGAATCGTCTAAAGTTCCGACTTTTTTGTTTTGGCTTTCACTTTAATAAGAACGTACATTTATGAGGTAAATTTATTCGACACAATATGATTCAACTAACAAAAATAAATAAAAGCTAACGTGAATTAAGATTAAAGTTAAGGTGTTATTGTGGACCCTCACCCCTTTTAAAAAACCTTGTTAAACTTTGTGACATATTTCCATTCTATGGAGGTCAGGCGCGAACGAACACCCCAATAATTTTATTATACTATATTTCTTCAAACTGAAACATAATTATCAAAGTATACTTACGCAAATGGATATGAAAAGTCTTTGTTAAAGTTTGTGCCATATTTCGATGGAGTACAGGCACCACCTCAACTCTAATTAAGACCAGAATATCTAACAACAGTTCTGCCTTTAACAACCTAGACCCAAATAATAAGCAATGAACTTCTCTGAACACCTTAATTAAAAACTCAAATACACATCTATTTTCCAATTTAATGGTCTATCTTAAAAAACGTTAATCCTAGACCTCAGGCTCTTAATCATATCACCTCTGCACATCTGAAGCTATAACAATAGTTACTTCCATACAAAGTAATAATATAATACTCTCAAATAGCGAGCTAGTCTTCTTTTGTAGACATAAAACAAAATTAAAAAATGGTAAATTTGAAATTGCTTTTTACTCTTTTTTCTCTCCCCATTTATCGGCTTGTAATCCCCCCCCCCCGCGGACCTTGTTAGAATTCTTATGCATGTGTACATATGTTTTTCTTCTGTGTATATGTGGACTTGGACATCCATGCTCTGACGCCGTGACCAATGATTGTATTCATGTGTGCATCTAGGTGTGCTTGTGCATATGTACGGGAGTTCGAGCATAGTTCCTTTTATTTTTATTCTAATTTTCCTCTCATTGTTTTTTTTTCTTCATGGGGGTCACCACTTATCAAGACCCGAAGGCCACTCAGGGTAAGGGTTATTGCGTGTACAGTAATCAACGAGATAGTATTGTAGTAATCATTAGTATTGGGGTTTTTGATAGAGTGTCTTACTTAAGGGGGCGGTTTGTCAGGAGTTTGTTTATGTTGGACTTGTAGACGTCCAAGTTGTAGTCAGGTGGGAAACAGGCAAGCGGTAGAGAGTTCCACTGGCGTACAGTTCTAAGAAAGAAGCTTTGCTCATGATATCTACGTTTGGATGGTTACACTATAACGTCGCCTTTGCCTCCCTCAAATTCACCCTTATTCTTTCGCCAACCCCCACAACTCACTTAAACTCTCAATAAAACTATCCAGTCTTCCAGCTCCAAAAACTCTTTTTCAAATACGTTTCCTTCAATTCCGTTGACTTAGCCTGTGGTTCACCCAAACCGTATCCACTGCCCTACCCTACCTCGCCATTACCCGAATTGCTGTTTTATACAGCGATAAGTTATTATGACAATCAAGTCAACACCCTCCCTCATTCCTCAGCTTTGAACTGCCTTCAAACTTCTAGAAGACCCTCTTCCTTGTACCCTTTTACTTTAAAATCTACTCTAGCTAATATCAACATATAGTTGTCTTCATTTACTACCAAACATATTATACTTGACCCGATTTAGTTGGTTTTGATAAACTCGAGATTCTGACTTCATTTATCTCTTGTCCAAGCCCGAATGTCTCCGTATGACCCTGCCGCCATTCCCATAAATAGTTTAGTCCCTTTCATTTCTTTCTCCCCCACCATTTCTTTCCTTTTTTGGCCTAAATTTTGTCCGGCAAATTTCCACTATTCCACCACACACTTTGACCACTGCAGCTGACCTTATTCCCGAAAAAGGGGTGCATTTCTCATTCATTACAGCCCATGTTCGTCTATTCAAATCTTCACCCGATTTACGGATCTAATACCGTCTCCTAACAGCCTTTTTTGTTTTCTCACCAGAACCGCACAGGATTAAATTGTCACAAAGTGTCCACCATTTTGTATAGTTTTTTAAACCCTGAGAACACTTATTTTAATCTTTCATTGCAGGACATTTACAAAGGACTTTTACACTTGGATTTACCCGAAGTGGTTTGAGTTTATTTTCTCCTTTACCCCTTCCTCTATTTTTAAAAACATTACTATCATCATGGAATGCAGTTTCAGAATTGATGAAACCAGCAAACCATCTATATGGTTTGCTAATTTTCTTTTCTCTGACAAGAAGAATACTTACAGTCTTTGAAACTACACGAAATTAGCATTTTCACCTATATAGGTGTTTCCTTTCCGAGTAATTAATATGTTTTAAAGTCTTGCTAAAGTGTTTATCACCATAATTTATTAATATATATATATATATATATATATATATATATATATAGTGAATAAATGAAAAAGTCTATATTCAAAATTTAATGATGTTAAGCATCTTACAATTTATTCCTTTAATTTAGTTGACATTTACAATTCTTGACAGTATCTGTTTTGTAACACAAAATCAAACACTTAATTATTATATCATTTAGTTAATCTATTTTGCCCTTAACTCATCAGAAGAAATAGCAACAACCATCCATCAAAAGTAAATAAAGTGCGTTTTGACAGGATTAAAATTAGAAAATTGGAAGAGAAGCTGTAAATACCTTATAATAGGTTATATTACGCCATTTTGAATTTATAATCTACAGTCGTAGGATTTGGTGTATATTTTATTCAGACAGTTGGCAAACTTCTAATAGGTTTTCAACATGAAAAAAGGTTTCTAAGCGGTAAAAATTAGTACTTGGGAGTTCTCAGGGTTTTCTGTGTTTACTGTCTTCACGATTTTGCATGCGTGAATAGTTAACATTACATATAGTTAACATTACATATAGTTAACATTACATATACTATATCTTTAGAAGTCAGTTTGCAAACAAACTTTAAGGAGCGTGTAACGCTGGCAAAATGGTTACAGTACCTGACTTAATGTGTTTTGGTTTTATCACTTTTTTTTTTACTTACGAGAAAAGAATTATTTAGAAAAAAAAATAATACTCGAATGCACATGTCTCAATTTCTGTATGTTTTAGAATATAATATTTATGCGTATTTTACGACCGGGAAATGCCTGGCGACATGCTAGTATATATATATATATATATATATATATATATATATATATATATAGTAATTTATAAAATATATATGGCGAATAAGCTACATTGAATATTCTGCGTTTCATCCACTATAGGATTCGTCAGGCTTATGCGCGAATTCTGTGGTTGTTTCTTGTTTTTATATATGTTGAGGATTTTTAGTTAGTCAATCAGCTTTCTAGTATCCACCGCGACCCTTCCTATCATCCAATGGGCATGCATTTTATCGAACAAAGGATCTGTTTTAGGACTATGTTAGTGGTTTAAGGTAGACGTTTTCCCTTTTTTATATATTTTTTCGCTAGTGTTGTTTTTATACGGTGTTTTTTTTAATGTACTTTTGTGGTCATAGTATCGGGTTTTGAAATCTAAGGAAGTCATGCCTACGTAATATTTCTTGTTATTCGGGTTTTCTTTCGCAAATATTGTTGCTTGAATAAATACTGGGAACTCAAAGAAAGCGAACATTCGCCGGTAGTCGAATGGAAAATAATAAGACAAGCTACCACGTGCAGACATTTAGGTGACCCATGTAAATTATGCCTCCATGAAAAATTTGCTATCCTGTACTTTAAAGAACCCCCAAATCTATTAAACTGTAGACGAGAAATAGCAAACAACTGTGTTCACAAAATAAAACTTACTCTAGGATAGCGATACAAAATAGCTTTAAAACTAACAATAACAATAGAAAACAAACAAATAAATAAATTAAATAAACATGAATATACATAAACGATCACACATATATGTATATATATATGTATGTATATGTGCATGTATGTGTGTACACATATGTATATTTATATATATATATATATATATATATATAAAGGAAAACGTCTACCTTAAACCACTAACATAGTCCTAAAACAGATCATTTTTTCGATAAAATGCAGGCCCATTGGCTGATAGGAAGGGGCGCGGTGGATACTAGAAAGCTGATTGGCTAACTAAAAATCCTCAACATATATAAAAACAAGAAACAACCACAGAATTCGCGCATAAGCCTGACGAATCCTATAATGAATGAAACGCAGAATATTCAATGTAGCTTAATCGCCATATATATTTTATGAATTAAAAACTAGCTCTACCTACGTATTGAGCACTTTTGAAGTAAATACTTAAAGTTTACGCATAAATCTATACTTTCGTATATTAATTTTATGTGAGTAAATGAAGTAGTTATATATATATATATATATATATATATATATATATAACGCATACATTACAAAGAAAATCAATTTTTCCGATTCATTAAGTACTAATAAGAGAATAATCTTGACCTTATATGGCTATTTTGTCTGCAATCCGCATTTCATACTCGTAACACCCGACTAACTTAACTCATGGAATTCATGTTGAATGACATTTTATATATACACGTCATTTTTTGTTCAGATATCCAACCAATCAGATTTATTGTTATTTCCATCCATAGCGTCACTTGTTTACGAAAAAAAAAAACGTCTGGTAACATTAATTTAATGCAGTTTAGTCTGTACAGGCTCTTACAACAGTGAGACGCGGAAAATTATATGACATTTTTGTTATATATAACAACAGCTTACCGTCTCTTTCTCTCTTTATATATATACATATACATATACATATATATATATATATATATATATATATATATATATATATATATATATATATGATTTTTACCTATCCTACACCCCTAATTGATATAACATCCATATTGAATAAACACATGAATCTATATGCATTAATATATATTTTATATTGTCGGTTTTAATTTTTTCATATTCTCTATCTCTCTCTGTATATATACACATATATTAAAATAATAAATAAATAAATAAATAAATTAATAATACATCAGTCGATTAAAAAATCACGAAGTGTAATATAACCAGAGGAATGCAATAAAATAAAAAAAAGTCGATTAAGAGAAGAAAAAAAATCACGAAAATGCAAAAATAAACGAAACTTAAAGCGCTTTTTGTACAGACAGACTTTGTCAAGGATTTTACGTCTGTAAAGACGAATAGTTTTTTTTTGTAGTATTGTTGTAATAAAAAAAGGGAAGAACCTTAGATAGAATGTGCCCGAGAAATAGTTCCAATTGCCAGCGAAGGTTTTTTTGCTTACACAAAATAGTTGGGGCTGAAACTAATTGCAAGCGCCCCTAGGACTGACAGGTGGAATTTGATGCGTCCTCTGTGTAAAACAGAAAAACAGTCTGAAGAAAATGTAGAAGCACAGTCTTTTTCATCTACTAAGTGTTGCCCAATAGCCGATTAAACTGACTGCGAGCTCCTGGGAATAGGCTGATGATCTCGGATGTAACGTGGCACGTGCTGAGCGATTCTAACCTGAAGACGATGGGTCGTCTTGCCTATATAGACGGCACCGCACCGACATTGAAATTTATAAAAAATATTACTAGACTGCAAGATAGGCAAGACGTCCTTACGAAAAGAGGGGAAAACACGTTTTGTACAGAAAGCAATTCGAAAGGTTTTAGCACCAAAATTCGAAGTGACAAATGAGGAATCTTGTCTTCAATACGTTGGCCTTCGGGTCCTATCCAAGGTAACTTGAGGTATACGGGACATCTAGATGGACCATGTTTGGGTTGCTCAGAAAAGGATTCTATTTTCTTGTTAACAATTTTATTAACCAATGGAGGCGGATACACATTAGTAATGAAATTTCGTTTAATATTATCGATTTTTAAATCGATACAAGAAGCGAACAAATGGCAAGCGCCCGATGGGTTAAATTTCTAATAATATTAAGCTGCCTAGTTGTTGGTGCGAAAGAATCCCAACTCAGGTACAAACCAGTAAAAGTAGGTTTTCTGTAAACGGATGTTACAAAGGAAGATCCACATTCGAAACTAAAACATCCAAGAAAGAAAGGGAGTTGTCTTTTTCTACCTCCATCGTAAATGAGATGGAAGGGTGCAAATCATTTAATAATTCTGTATATTCAAGGTTTAATCCTCAAAGCGGGCGATACCAGAAATTCTATCTGTATAAGAACCAGGTACGTCCTAAACTGGAGTACTTTTGTTATATTTGGGCAAGAGCTACTCGGCGCGTCATATCCAGCCTTGATAGCGTTAAAACCGGCTACGAAACCTATTAAGAGATGTCATTTTCTCTTCCCTGCAATCTCCTTTACATAGAAGAGACGTTGCGAGCCTGTCTCTGCTGTATCATTATTTTCATGGCAAGTGTTCGACAGAATTCAAATCTATGGTCCCCTCTTACAAAACGTTTACAAAAACACTCGATTTGTTACAACCACTATATACGATTTCCCCCACACTTTATCTATATCTAAATCTAAACGCAGATTCCATGAACAATACTTTTTTCCCAAAACTGCCCGCTTTTGGAACACTGTTTCGCTTGCCTGCTTCCCGGTTGAATACAACATGGTAGCTTTCAAATCCAATATAAAAAAGTTCTTGTTGAGTCTTACTCATAAGTAATCAAATTTACACCATTAACGACTAATATACTACCACCTTACATTCATTAACCCTTATCCTCGAGGAGACCTCGGGCCTTTACAAGTGGTGGCACCATAAAACAATTGCATATTACTTAATATTTTTACTCGGTTATGACTGACCGAACGAAAGAACGCTACCTCCGTTGATCACATAAGAGTGTTCCGTTCGAAATTCCGTATAGATTCCGGGTTCGATAAAAAGATTCTCGCGTTCGACAATATACGACTCACAACGGTTGATTTTTCAGTCTTTCCAAGCATTTTGCTAATAACAAGATCAGAATAGCATTCCAAATAATGGAAATAATACAGATTGTTATTCCCCATCACAAAAATTCAGATGCATAATATTCCGAAATATGAAACAAAATATGTATTAATTTATTACTTTATTGAGAACTATTATCCTCATCTTTTTTTAGTTGTTGTTCCACAACGTTTCGGCCAACTATTTCTTTTGGCCTTTGTAAGGTGGTAACCGCGACGGGATAGGAACTCCGAATCTCCTCACTTCATCCTCAGCAATTACTGCCTTCCATAGTTGTTGTAGTCTCACCAGGTTTTGGCCAAGTAAGCCTCTGGCCGGCTTTGGGTAGGATTGAAACCGCCATCTTCAGACAATGCTTACCTGGAACCATAAAGATTCAACGTCTCTATCCACTGCACCACGGGCCTCAAAGATAAGGATAATAGTCCGCAATAAATAAATAAATAGTAAATAATTATTATCTCATTAATGAATTCGAATTAATTAAATAATATATAAATTATGTATGTATACACTTGCTACGTACCTGGTGGAGAGAGTCGGTTAGGTCCTCCATAATAAATATCGTCTTACGGTTCGGATGGTCATCGCTATGGTCGAAGGGCGTTTACATATTACGGGGATGAAAGTAATTGAACAGATTAACAGAGGCAATCGTATTGCTATATAGATTCTGGAGTACATCCGGATGCATTTAAACTAAATCAATTTCCCATGGATTTTTCGCTCGGTTTTTATTTATTCTTGATATTTTTAAGTCAAGAATTTGCTTTTATTTTTACTTTTGAATCTGCAAAGATTTGCTTTAGATTTTTTGTTTTTGCAATAATTTTGTGCATCATTATTTGTTCTTCTGTGTTTTAAACAGACATTTTTTTCTGTCTCAAGGTTGAACGATTCTCCTTCAACGAATCTTTGTGAAGTATTCGTTGATTCTCTTTTTTTTTTACAACTGTATTTCCAAATTTCTATTCCACAGCAAATAGAAAGTCAAACAAAAAAGAATCCGTATGAAATAAAACCGAAACGAAATCAAAGTTGAATTATTTCTTGGAAGTTTTCGATTCGATTAAGCTTCTCTCATTTTACCAATTCCACTTCACCGAAAAAAAACGAAAAAGAAATAAGAATAAGACTATAATAAATAAATGCAATTGTTATATATATATATATATATATATATATATATATATATATATATATATTCGAAAAGCGTTCGACAAGTAATATCTGCTATTTTATTCCTCTTTAATGAATCAGAGGGATTGAAAATTCCCTCGTTATGATAGCTAAATTAATGCATTCATGACCTGAATATTTTCATCTCTCTATTGCAGGTATAGACGGCATGTAACTAAGAAAGCAACACCTATCATGGACATACCTCAGATATAGAGATACGACATTGAATTTTTGCATTCAGAATAGTGATGACTATGTAGAACCATAATTTTTCTAGTACAGAAGGTCACTCGTGTAAATAATATCACCGAGGTCTTTACAGATCTTTCATTTTTTAAGTAAAAATAGGAGGCTTTACATCCGGAACGACTCCCGTATGAAAATATGTGTTACCGACGCCCATGGACCGTCATTATTCATCACGGGCAATGGTGCATTAAAAATGTTAACGACTATATAAAAAAATAATTTTCTGAGCACAATAAATCGTTCGTATTAATTGTAGCCCTCTCATCTTCGTGGCTCTTCCAATTTCATAGTAAAAAATATGAGACTTTACCTTTGAGACGATTCTCGTGCATATATATATATATATATATATATATATATATATATATATATATATATATAATGTAACCAACCAAGAGACTGTTTCGCTGTCTTAAAGTTACAATTGCAGCTAGAAAACCAAGTGCTTACAGCCGGGATGGAAAGTCAACGGTGAAGCTGAGAGTGAACACGTACACCTCAATGTAAGCATGCAAAAATCTTTATGTCAACAAACGTAAACATATTTTCAGTGGGTCAGAGAGCTTTAATCAGTTTCTCCCCAATGAAAAATGCCTTACGCGTAGTGACCAGGCCGGCAATTTCCTTACGAGAACTATATATATATATATATATATAGATATATATATATATATATATATATATATATATATATATATAACTACTTCATTTACACATAAAATTAATATACTAAATTATACATTTATGCGTAAATTTTAAGTATACGCCTGACGAATCCTATAGTGGATGAAACGCCGAATATTCAGTGTAGCTTAATCGCCATATATATTTTATAAATTACTATATATATATATATATATATATATATATATATATATATATATATACATTACTTATATAAAACCTATATGTTTAGTATTTCAGAGACGTACCATGATTTCGTTGCAGTATATCTGTATTTTAACGCGAAATAAATAAATAATGAAATCGAAGAATGCTGTCCAAAACGAAATCACTGGCAAGAAACAGGTTAAACGCGTTGGGGGTGTTCCTTTTGAAAAGCGCATATGCTTGGTAGAGGTGTACTGTATATTGATATTGGTTTTACTAATAGCTATAAACAATGTTACCAACCAATACCAAGTAGCCTCAAACCTCACTATACACAATATACATAAAGAAGCTATGAACATTGCAGCAAGACTTAAGGCTGATTGTAACGTCAACTAACTAGAAAAATAGTGTCTTTGTTACTTTATTACAAGACTTAGTTTACGATTATACAATCTTTATATTTGTTTACTTAACACTGAGCCGAGGATACTTAGCAAGTTAACATATAATAACAAATATTTAGACATATAAAAAATCACACAGATCTAATGGCATTGGATTAATTTTCAAGCAATTATTAAATAGTTCAAGGCCATTCCGAAAAATAAAGAGCAAAATGGACGCGAGCGTTTGTATATGTTCACGAAAGGCTTTTTGGGGTAGGGTTCTTGCGTCGGTTAGATTTCACGAGAAGTTTTCGAGTAATTCCCAGACGTAATATCTCAGATTCGCAAACGGACATCGTCTCTATCTTTATTTTTTTGATCGAGTTAAACAAAATTCCCACTGTGCCGTTCTCTCGTGTCTTTCTTTTTGTCTTTTTCATATAAATAAACAACACTATTGGAACGCAACCGCCTGGCCTTCCATCCGGGTAGTATCTGTTCTGTAATTGGCCATTAGTCAATGTAGGAGAAAACGTTCATAGTGAGACAATTACTATTTATGTGGATACTGCCAGAGTGCCCCTTTCTAGGGGAGCTGGTTTTTCCCCCACATTAAAAACGACCTTGTGTCTAATTTGCTTTCGTGGCAGGTGTAAAAGCAACGCAAGTTTTGCAAGTCATCTTTTGTTTTTAAATTAACGACGTAAAATTGGAACGCTTTACACTTCTAGTCGCGTCATGGAGTAGCGGTAAGACGTAAGATTTTCTTTCATTTTTTCCCCGCTATCACGTCACGGGTTCAAGCTTGCTTGCATATAACAATTTCTTTTCTTGCTAAACACACACCTACAAACACCTGGACAACGTCGAGCACCCAGGCTAGTTCGGATCAAGAGCAATGAATATTTACGCAGTTCGGCATCACGGACTTCTATCCTTTAACCAGCTGATAAATTCTTAACAAGGCGCTAACCTCCGCCAAATGTTTCATCAAGATCAGTAACCTTGAATTTGAATCCATCATCCACGCAAGAAATTCCTTCTTTGCCACTTAACAATAAAACATAGGTAAGAAATATAACCTGAAGAACCAGGAAGGGTACGACATAGACGATGCGATATTTGCGCCTTTTGTTCAGACGTGAAACTGCCAGTGATATTCTTATCTAACCCCCCCCCACACACACACACATACACACACACGCACACTAACTTCTGTTCTGACTCAAATGGCAATTTATACATTTTGAAAGAGTGACTACACATGTATGAAAATTGTTGCGGAATCTCCACCCACACTCCCGAGTAAGTACAGCTTGATTCTAACTCCCACGAGAATCGAGAACGACTGAAACTGATGCTAAGATAAGCGGATATAACATACAACACCAGGTACTTATGCATTTTCATTCACTCTAGTACTGGCCAGGCTCCACAATGTTAACTTCAATCATCTAACGGGAACCGGCGTGGCAGCGGGATGATATCGTATTACACGCATAGAATCACATGCATATACGCATAGAATCACACGCATATACGCATAGAATCACATGCATATACGCATATATATGTGAAAAAATAAAATATGAAGAATGAAATATATATATATATATATATATATATATATATATATATAAACGACTTCTGAATAAATGTAACAAACTACTTAAGTAAATAAAAATAGAAGCTTTGAGGACGAATGTAGAATAAATAAACAAGCAAGTCCTTAACCTCCTTGCGGTTTAGAATTGTCACAGGAAACACACAGAAAGAAAATTTGAATGAGAGGAGAGAGAGAGAGATAGAGAGAGAGAGAGATGGGATGAGAGGAAAAAAGTGGGGAATAGAAAAGATGATTGAAGGAAGTGAGATGAGCAAGAAGATAGGGTGGAGAGGTATGTGTGTGTGTATGTGTGTGAGAGAGAAAGAGAGAGAGAGAGAGAGAGAGAGAGAGAAAGAAATAATCAAAGGGTATATCAGTAGAGACAGAAAGAAGATCGGCGTATGAGAGATAAGATAATGTTTTTTTCATATTTTCCTGGTCCAAATAATCTATGATGGAGAATTTTTATTTAATTTCTGATTTCGCCACGCAAATTCCGTTCCTTAGTTTCTATTTAATCCGCCTAATATGATCTCTCGCACGAAGATAGGAGACAGAAAGTATAAATTCATAGATAGATATTATTTAAATAAAACGAATACATTCTGTATTTATATACTAGTATGGTGTGTGTTCCGGTGTTGCCATAGGAAAATAAAAAATAATGATTAACTTAAAACAAATATTAATGTAAGCTAACCTGTTTTTTTAATTTATATTTTAAATACTTTAATTCTCTATACACATTTTGATATTAAACCATAGATAGAATATCTTCATTAAGTTTAATTTTTTCTTGTATTTCTGTTTCTGCGAAAGAAGGCGATTTTTATTTTCAGTCGAAAGCTGTAACGTTATGTAGAATATATGTAATGAGTTTAACTGAAATAACTCCGGCGATTTAACAGAAATTCTTAGATATTAAGAAAAAAAATTTCGGTGAATATGATGTAGTGTGAATATATAAAAAGTAAGGAGTGAAAGAAGTTTCTACTTTTTCTTTGGGAAGTTGTTTTCTGATAGTCCGATAATATGAAGAAAGTGTAATAAATAGGGAAAAATAAATCAGTGCAAAATTTCTAACAATACAGGCACGAGGGCTTAAACTAGTGAGGAACTGATTACCATATAGAAGGTTTTGATTAAAAACCTATTGTAACTAAAAAAAAAGGACTCTATTATAAATTTTACAAAGTGTAGCAATTGAATTGCTTGAAGGAAAATGATCAGTCTATATTTACTGTAAAACATACTTGTAAGCGAATTATTCTTCAAATGAACAGAACGAATGTCATTTTGCGAAATCTATTTGTTTAAAGATCATACTGTATGAGTTAATGGGACGGTATATCTTAATAATGTAAAAAGTCAAAATCACCTGAGCGACATTAGATTAATATCCACTCACTGCTGCGATAATGACCCGATTTACAGTTTAACATGCGAAAGTCAAGTATCATGATTCAATTGTGCTCTACTTTAATGGTGAATGCTCTAACGAACTGTAAACACTTGTACCTCCCCGACGTAACTACCCCCGACAAACCCGACAAGCTACTAAGTCTCACCCCTTTACGGTAGAGATCCCTAGGTGCAAGAAAGCCTTTTACTCCAATAGTTTCTTCCCCAGAACTGCAGGTCTTTGGAACTCCCTTCCGGGATTCTGCTTTCCCAACTGCAATGATATGCAGAAGTTCAAGTGTAATGTTAACAAACATCTTTCTACTCATCTCCCTTCATAATGACCCCGCTAATTAAGTCCCTAATAGTAGCCCCCCGCGTCAAAGTGGCACTGTGCCTTGTTTGGGGTGAAAATTGAATTAAAAAAAAAAGGAAAAATAAGAGAAACATTTCGAACGCGTATATAATATAATATGATATAATATATAAACAGAAACATTTATTTCAAACGCGCCCCCGTATGTCAAAAACCCTACTGTTGATTTATTTGTTTGCCATTTTGGTTTGTGTTGTAATAAAACTTCTCGAGTGCATTTGTGAAGTTACGCTGTAAAGTGTTAAGGTTATTCGAAAACATTCTTATTATTTATTATTTAGATCACCGATACTTATCGAAGACATTCCGATACACAGCCCACATAAAGTACACTGCAAGGCACATGAAATACCTCTGTGTGAAAGTTCAGAAAAATCATCTCAGCCCTTATCGAGTCCATAAGGAACGAACTCACAAACACACACACAAACAAAAAGTTTCTTTTATATTATACTAGCGAGGGGTACCCGGCGTTGCCCGGGTGTTTGTAGGGGTGTGTAATGTTAAATAAAAAAGAAACAGGGGGGTAGGATCGAAGCCGAAGCCCTGAGGCGAAGTTTGAAAATACAATCGGCCAGCCAGAAGTGAAAGATGTTTGAAAGTCGTCGAGCGTTACGACGACGACGGCGATGACGATGTAAGCATTGTTATAAACGAAGTAAGAAAAGAAAACAACGTTTTAATTAAGCGGGGGGGGGGGTAAAACAGAAAACAAAATAACGTAAGGCAAACGAACGATTAAAACAACAAAACGAACGAACTTTACGTGAAAAATGGCTTAAATAATACAGGGTTCAATATTCAGATTTAAAAAATCGAATAAAAACCCATCCCACACCACGATTCAAACCCAAAACATTTAGATTATGAACCAAGGCCTTAACTACCTGCGCTAAAGCGGCGTATATTAAGTTTTTCGATTTATCAACTATTTCAAGTAAATCAGGTCACGACGTCATGATGCCATCTGACGCATGCGTTGTTGACCTTCCCCTCTGTCGATTTCGGGGTGAAAAAGTTAACGTTTTTATCGTTTTCTGTTTAGACATCTCTCTCTCTCTCTCTCTGTTTACGTCTCTATCACTCTCTCTCTCTCTCTCTCACTTCGTCTTCCTTACTCTAAAGACTGGAAAATGGCGTCTGGCTGTTTTTATTTTTAAAAACTTCGTTCGTTAATATTTTTTGTAAGCGTATTTTTTTTTTTTACTTCACATGTTTGTCTTGTTATTTTTCGTTTAACTATCGTATCTACCTATTTTGAATGTGGTAATAACTTTGGTAACGTTGCCATAGCGTAGAACCTCATAGTTTAGCTTTAATTAATTATTTTTACCGATAACAACATTTTCAAATTGTAAATTAAGACCGCCATTAGAGGTTGCTGACGTCAAGATCACGTGACATGATTCAGCGGGTTTTAAATACAAGTTGACCCAAAATAAACGGCCGCGTGTATACTTTATGTAGAAGAGTTGGCGGCCGTAATTTTGGGGGCAGTTATAAATCGATTTAAAAATATGTAATGTTTAACATTACAATGTCACTTTTTTGGAAGGCCCCCCTGCAGAAAATCGATCAGTTGACGCACTTCTGATGGTTACTTTGGGCCAATTTTTCGATATTTGTCATCTGGAAGGTTGGGCTTTCATATGAGATCTAGTTTGTGAATTTTTGTTGTGTCTGTCGAAAGTTTTTAGCAGACACACAAACATGCATACATACACACAAACATACACACATTTTCGCTTTTATATATATAGATTGGATGCATATATATGTATATATAATATGAAATTATGTATGTATGTACATATATATATATGTATGAATATATGTATGTATATATGTGTATATATATATATATATATATATCATTCAAACACAGTTTGAATATATGGTTAAGAAGTTGCTTTAATCATTCAGAACTGCTTTAAAGCTCCACCGCTCACTCGTTTTTCGACCAAATTTCAAACATGTATAACAGTTTATAGATAATCTTCTCAGCTATATTGTGAAAAAATTAATTTTCGTTCAGTAAAATAAAAGTAATTATGAATAAATAAAAATTTAAAAAACTGTTTACAAGTGTTTTTGATATAGATGTACATAATAATACTTTGATAAGTATGTTTTAACTTAATTAGGGATTGTATAGTAAAATTGTGGGGTCTTCGTTCGCGCCTGGCCTCCATAGAATGGAAATAGGCATAAACTTTAATAAAGACTTTTCATATCTATCTGCGTAAGTATACTTTGATAATTATGTTTCAGTTTGAAGAAATATGGTATAATAAAATTATGGGGTGTTCGTTCGCGCCTGACCTCCATAGAATGGAAATATGTCACAAAGTTTAACAAGGTTTTTTAATATAGATCCACAGAATATTGTGAAAAGTGTTTCAGTGTGAACAGGTACGGTATAATAAATTATGGGGTTTATCTATTTTATTTTTACTTTCATCATATTTTGCTTTGGTTTTGATACCCCCAAATTCGGAGCTATCTCTTTACAACCCTTCCTTTTCATAACCTATCATACTTTCATAAATCAGAGTCCATTTTCCGTAGGCTGCTTTTGAACCCAGTCAACGACGGGGACTTTTGCTAGTATATATATATATATATATATATATATATATATATATATATATATATATATATATATATACGTGTTATTAGTCTTTCTCTTCGTAGGAACCACTAAGAGTTATGCATTTCTGCCATCGTTTGATGCAGCTCTGGACACCGTTTGTGTAGAACACCCCAAGTTGGTCCTCCAACCACGACGTTACTTCATAAATCAAGGCTGCATCATCTGGGAAACCCTTTCCTTTTCAAAAACAACTTCATGGATAGGAATATGTGAAAGTCAGAGGGTGATAGGTCAGGAGTTGGGAGGATGGGGAAGGATTTCATAACCACACGCCCGTGCTTCTGATCTGGCGACATGCGAGTTGTGGACCGGGGCGTTGTCTTGCAGAAGAAGGGGACCTTTGCTGATCTTGCCCCGCCTCTTGATTTAGTAAAGCATAATAGGCTCCTGTAATAGTGGTCCCCTTTACCAGGTTATCTGTCATCACTACTCCGTCCTGGTCCCAGAAGACTGTGAGCAAGACTTTGCCAGCGGAGGGCTTCACCCTTGCCTTCTTTGAAGGTGGTGAGTCCAAGTACTTTAACTGCATTGACTGGGCTTTGGTCTCTGGATCATATTAATGGACCTAGGTTTCATCCTGTGCAATCAGTCTTTTGAAAAACTTTGACTCATGTTCTTGGCAAATCTCCAAATTCATCTTCGTGCAGTCGACGCGTTCTCGCTTCTGGAATGGTTTGAGCAACGTGGGAATCCATCTGCCAGACACCTTATGCGTATGCAAATGGTCATGAATGACAGTTTCCACAGACTCTGTACTAATCTTGACATCTTGGGCTATTTGGCGAATAGTAATACGCCGATCTTCCAAAATGACAGCCTCAACTTGACGGACAGATGCCTCATCAATAGCAGAAGGGGGGCGACTAGGTCTGGGAGCTGCTTCCACAGACTTCCGGCCATGTTTGAATTCACGATACCAGCGTTTTACAAGGTCATATGATGGGGCATTATCACCATAAGTTTCTTTCATTTCATCAAAAGTCTCCTGTAGTGTGCGTCCTTTCAAATACAAAAACCGGATCAGTGCTTGACATTCAACAGGCTCCATGTCACACCTGACTCAGTTCGAACACCTGTAAAACAGAAACCACAATTAGTTCAGAGCTGTAATTTGCCAAATAACCCGTAGAGATATAAATCATTGCACATGCAAAATTTCATCTAGATCAGACAGCAGGAAGTGGATCAGGGACATTACTTATGGCACGCACCTCGTATATATATATGTGTGTGTGTGTGTTAGCAATATCTCTTTTGAATTAATAAAATGAACGTCACTTTTGATTATTTTTACTATTCAAAATCGTACCATTTTAGTTAACGCGATGATGTAATTTTATTTGGGAACAATTTATAATGAAATATATTAAGGTCGATTCGGTTAGCTTTCTGAAATCGAATAAATAACAAATTGTCGCACGATCTCATGATATTTTAAATAAATGTATGATTGAAAAATAATAACATACGTACAAACACGGAATTCCTAAGTATATTATTATAAATATGGCACATGAGGGTATTGAACTAGATCATGATAAAATGCTAAATGAATATAATATTTGTGTCTTTAAAGAATTCGGACAGCGTGTTTTCTATTCGTATTACAATAGTCTTGAAAACAACGAGAATAATTTCCTTTCAATCAGTTTCTAGTCTGAGTCAACTTATTCCGCAAGGAATATATATATATATATATATATATATATATATATATATATATATATATATATATATATATATATATGAACATGTAAAAAAGAACACGGAAAGTATAAAAGTTTATAACTTTTCTTTATTCGTTTTCTATTTGTGGTGTGCAGGAATACAAAATAATATTATGAAAAAAAAAAAACACTTATTTTTATAAGTACATAATTTATGACCGATCATTCAGTCTTCATCAGTGTAGTGCAAGTGATGATCATACACAGGGAAAGGAGAAAGGAAGAGGATGGATGAGGTATAGCTAATGAGAAGGTGTCACGCCAGTCGTAAATACATATACATATTAGTACGCAAATACACACATGCACACACTACAAATATACATAACAAAAGATAAATTAAAAATTAAACAGTAAATAAACATGAAGAAACGTTCCTTTAATCATCCAATATTTTGAATTCCAACGTTATTATTTATTCCAAGAGAGAACAGAGGACATAAAGAAATCAACAAATTATATGTGTAGCTATGTTAGAATTTGCTAGTTATGACATTAAGTGAAACCGCAATTTATTGTAGTTATAAATTGCCAAAAAAGAAGTGAAAAAATGTTGAATATATAAAAAAAAGTATACAAACCGCGCATAATAATTCAATTCGTTATGACGAGAGACGCTGTAAATTAATTTGTAAATCAACGGCTAATTTTTCGTTTGAAAAAAGAGCGAATAAGTCGTTTCCACATTCAACTATTATAAGAAAGAAGCGACACACTATTTTTGTTTATTGTATACATTAATATATAGATACACATACGTATACAAACAGATACTCATATGTACAAATATATACATGCACATAAACGCATGTATACATATATATATATATATATATATACATATACTAACAAACACACATATGCACACACATAAATGTTTGCGCAAATACTTACACGTAAGGACCGCTATATATATATATATATATATATATATATATATATATATATATATATATATAAGTAGATTTTTGGTACAGCAAAATGGAAGGAGAAATTTCAGAGGAAACATAATTTAATTAAATACCAAAAAACACAAGAAATGGGCAGGTGAAATTATTAAAATATCCTTAAGGCCTTATCGTCTGACCCTCTAAGAGGAAACGTCAGAATGATAAATTACAAACTAAGAAACGAATGAGGGAAGAAGGGAATTTTTGGTTTCAGTTGGAAGAACAGTGAAAAAAAAATCTCACTGTTCAGGTGGTTTTAAATCAATGAATATCTCCAACTGATGTTTCAGAATCTTTTGTCTACACAGACTAGGTCGAGAGTTGTTAATAACTAACGCCTCAATAATATTGAGATGATAGTTCGACCTCGCACTGTATAAAACAGAAAACCACCCATCGGAATATTGCTCAGAACACCTATTTATACTCAACAGGTGATTCCCAATGGCGGACCCATGAGCTTGGGAGTGCCCGGATGTTCTCGAAACCTGGTGTAGTCGAATATCCCGAGGGATTTGTTGGGATATTCTCATTTCTAATCTTTGGGATGTTTTGCCAACGTAGTCAGCTCCACACTGACAAACAAATTTATAAACAACAGAATTCTTTTGAATGGTTGGCAAAACATCTTTACGAAAAGAAGAGAAAAAGGTTCGAGTTGTGTAAACTACTCTAAGCATAGTAGCTGGAAAACAACGTTGAGTAGCAGAAGAAATCTTTTTAACAATATGAGATTTTTTTTTTCTTTTTTTCACTCTTCTTCCAACTGAAACCAAAAATTCCCTTCTTCCCTCATTCGTTTCTTAGTTTTTAATTTATCATTCTGACGTTTCCTCTTAGAGGGTCAGACGATAAGGCCTTAAGGATATTTTAATAATTTCACCTGCCCATTTCTTGTGTTTTTTGGTATTTAATTAAATTATGTTTCCTCTGAAATATATATATATATATATATATATATATATATATATATATATATACAAGCCTACATAAGCGAATGCAGGGGGAGAGAGAGAGAGGAAGAGAAAGAAGGACGGGGGAAAAGGTACAGGTGTGCGGAAAATACATATATCTACATATCCGGTAATATAAAGTAAATTAACACTTAAAGAAAATGTAAGTGTTTTCAAAACACACACACACACACACACACACATATATATATATATATATATATATATACAGATATGTACATACACACTCATGTACATATACATATACACTCACATAAATACATACATATATGCGTACATAATAGGCACACACATACACAAACATAAACAAATATGTACGAGAATATAAAAAAGGATAACATTTACGGAAAATGTGAAGGTTTCAGAAAGAGTTATCAAGAGAGGAAAAATAAAATAAAACGTTTGCCCCATCCCAGCATGTATTTCATTCCTAAGGAAAATTTTTATGTTAAATCTTTGTTGCTATAGAAATTGTAGTCAATGAGTACGACCAAGTTTCTGTCAAGGCCTGAAGTGTGCGTGTTGAGTTGCATAATTAGTTTTTTTTTTCTTATCTTCATCTCTAATGATGTGTAATAAAATTGGATGCTATGAGGATGTATCTGATGTTGTCTGTTGTGTGGTTTGGTAAATTATAGTGTAAAGCTACTGGATGCTGTGTGGATTTGTCTTTAATGGTATGTTTGTGGTTGTTAAGGCATAGGCGGAACTACAGACCTTTTGTTTTCTCACATAATTGCTCTTTGTGCATTCGATGCAGTATAACAAATATACTACATTTAAGCTACTGCAGTTTAGAGGAGGAGTTTGAGATGGATGTTGGTGTCTGGAGGGGTGAATGTGCTGCTGGTGTTAATATGTTGACATATTAGACATCTGGGCCTGTGTCAAGTTTTTTTTCCTTGAGATGTGGGGATGCGGTTAATCAGAGTGGATGTTAGAATAGAATGTAAGTTGGGCAGCTGTTGTTTGGCACAAATAGGCGTTTATTATATATTGTGCTGAGTGTGGGGCCTTGTAGTTGTTTGAATAATTGTTTCATGGGATTGTATACATGTTTTATGTTTTTTTTTGTTTTTTTTTTACACAGTGATCACCACTTATCAAGGCCCGGAAGCCACTCAGGGATAAGGGTTATTGCAAGTACATTAAGTTAGTGAGGAGATTTGCTGAAGTGTTTACTTAAGGGGGCGGTTCATTAAGAATTTGTTAACATTGGACTTGAAGACATCCAAATTGTAGTCCGGAGGGAAGCAGGCAGACGGAACAGAGTTCCACAGGCGTGCAGTTCTAAGAAAGAAGCTTTGTTCATGGAATCCGCGTTTTGATTTAGGCACAGATATAGAGTGAGGGAAATTTTTCACAGTGGATTCAGCTAGACGGGTGTTTCTCGTGAAAGATTGGCGAGGGGGGGATCAGAGATTGGAGTTCAGACGAGCATCTGCCATGGAAATAACGATAAAACAAGGACAGGCTCGCAACGTCTCTTCTGTGGGAGAGAGGTTGCAGGGTAGAGAAAAGGGCATCCCCCACTAAGCCACGAAGTCTATTTTGTACTCTGTCAAGGCAGGATAGGCTGTTTTTAGCAACTCCTGCCCAGATATGGCAACAGTATTCCATCCTTGGACGTACTTGGCTTTTATATAGATAGAGAATTGCATCAGTAGTGAGATATCTTCTGGAGCGGTAGAAGGATCCCACCATCTTTCCAGCGACCTTGGCAACAGACTTGATGTACGTGTTCCATTTCAGATCAGGAGTAAAGGTCAAACCCAGAAGCTTGTCAAAACACGGAGCCTCACCCAGACGAGAGTCATCCATCACAATTGATGCCAGATGGGGATCAGAGCGTTGATGATGTAAGGATAGGAGTTTGGTTTTGGATGCATTAAAGGTAACCAGTCACATCTTCCCCCACTGAACCACGCGCTCGAGATCAGAGGAGAGAGAATCAGAGAGAACTTTGTCATTTTCAGCTTTTGATGTGTTGCCGTAGATGGTTGTGTCATCAGCATAGATGTCAACGAATGATTTAAGTATGTGTTTAGGGAGGTCATTGATGTATATCAGGAAGAGAGTTAGGCCCAGGATTGACCCCTGGGGGACTCCAGCATTTATATTGCAGGCCTCCGATTTTTGTCCATCGACCACTACTCTTATGAGCCTATCGGAGAGAAATGATTTAATGATTGAGAAAACATTTCCCGTTATACCGTAGCTGTTATTATTAAAGTCAAATGCCATACGTATTCGCGTGGATGTTTTGTTATTTTCGTACATTAGTAGGTTGTGTTTGCTAATGTGCGATGTTCTGTTGATGGCTGATGGCTTCTTTTATTATTTTGAATGGATAGTTTCTTCGAAGAAAGTGATTCGTTAAAATGTCATATATACATATACAATGTTTTATGAATAAACACAATTATATGTATCTATAGGTAAGTAGAGCAAGGTAGTAAGTTTTGAATATATATATATATATATATAAATAAGTTTTGAATATATATATATATATAGAGAGAGAGAGAAAGAGAGAGAGAGAGAGAGAGAGAGAAAGAAAGATACATATATAGATAGATAGATAATTAGTCCTTTTTTGGAAAAATAAATCCATCAGAGTGCTCAATTATAGGGAAAATTCGAAAATGAGAGTGTATTTATATTTTATATTTTGTTTAAAGAAAGTTAGTTGAGACAAGTCATTGGTACCGTCGGTTTCAAACCCGATAATTAGGACCGTTTTAGATACCTACATCAAGCTCTCTTCAGCCAATACTCATCTTTTACAGATGAGTATTGGCTGAAGAGAGCTTGATATGGGTATCTAAAACGGTCCCAATTATCGGGTTTGAAACCGACGGTACCAATGACTTGTCTCGTCTAAAAGCTTTCCGTAAACAATATATATATATATATATATATATATATATATAATTCTCGTATATATATTTATAATATTTTTAATTTTTATATATTTGCAAAACCTAATTCACATAAAGAGATTATGAGCAAATAAGAAGGTAAATATATAAATAATACTAGCTGAATACCCGGCGTTGCCCTGTCGTACAATACGCTTAAACATGATATTTTATTTCATGCAGATTGCGTATGTATTATAATAGAATCAATCCTCTATTGAATATTATGTATTACGAGGAATAATTTCCGATTGACTAATCTCCCCCACAAATAATAATGATAATGTGGTGCATCAAATTCCGTGTGCGTTATTTACAATATCACGTCAGCTGATATTGAAGCTATACTCTTAAAAATAATATTACGTCTTTTAGAGATAAGAAAAGGATTATTAACAGGGGAATATTTTACGTTCTGCGAGAGACGGTTACACCGGGGTACCGTAAAATATTCCCCTGCAAAATTTCTTTTTATGTATAAGAGAAAGAAGACTATTTTTAAGATCGGATTTTGTTGCTTTCTTTATTTTCGATACTTATCGGATGAATTTATGTACGAAATGTATCTAATATCTGCAAGAAATATAAATTAGCTTGGTGTGAAATTTGCAAAGATAGGCTCAGCCGTTTCCGAACTCATGAGGAAAGTACTCACATTCTCAGAAATTTTATTTAATAGTAGATATAGATATATTAATAACAAAGAAGTGAGTGATAAGTAGTATAATAAATCCACCCGAACCATATAAATACAGCAGACTTGTAAATAAAATAATCTTCCTTTTTGGAAACTAGGCCAAACAACACAGGTAAAAAAAAACACAATTTCTTAATAACATAAATATGTTAGCTAATTATACAGGAACAGCAGAATAGATCAAATATCCGAAACATGTTTCATTCTTTTGTATAACAGAGGGTATTTTGCTGTGGAGTAATGATTTAAGATACTGCTTTTTTATACCAGAAACAGTGTTTCATAGTAAACAACTGATGATCATTGAAAGCTTAGGACTTATAACTGGTTCCGATGATCACACCCCTTGTTCGAGACGAAGTAGATTCATTCTACTGTCAGATTTTCGCCGTGTATATTAATAGACTTTCTTGTGTGTTACGTATTTGTTCATTGTGCAGAGTGTTCGCCTCGCATGCAAAAGGCTCGGGTTTCGAATCCCGAGTTCGGATTTGTCTAACTCATTAGCCCTAATGGACTTCCAGTTTGTTGGTTGTCATAGATCTTGTGAGCTGCGACGTTGTCTGGCTGTGGAAATAGTTATATATATATATATATATATACACATAATTATTTATTATAATAATATTGAAAACCTACAGACACTAGTGTTTCATCCTTTCGAGAATTATCATTGCAGGGTGTCACGATTAACCCCAGTCGATATATATATATATATATATATATATATATATATATATATATATATATATATAATTTAATCCCACCGAAAATCCGCAATAGAGAGTAGAGCTTATTATAAGAGAAAGAAAATTTAACTGTAAGTTGAAATTTACAATCAAAATTTACTGTTCGACTGAATACTCCGAAAACTAATTTACAAAGTCCTTATACTGCGGAGTTTCAAAGAATGCTATTCTTGTTATTCTTTTCATTAGAGGACATAAACAAATCAGAAAATTTTATTTGTAGCAATGCTAAAATTTCCTAGGTATAGCATTAAGTGAAACCGTAATTTATTGTAGTCATAAATTTATTGTAGTCATAAATTTATTGTAGTCATAAATTGCTAAGAAAATAAGTGAAAATATGTTAGATATGTAAAAAAATATATACAAACAACCTGCGCATAATATTTCAGCTTGCATGAAAATTCTTTTAAGTTGATACGAAATGAAAATAATTCTTTAGAGAGAATGGAGTCCAAAATTAAGTCCAGCGTGACAATGCATATAATGCGATTGGAAAGCTTTCAAAACAGCTGAAATAATGAAAATTATTTCTTTTGCAGACAGTGCAGTAGTCCAAAGAGAAGTCGATCTCCAGTCAAATGGGATCGAGCAATCTCGTTTCTATTTGACTTTGAAAACAAAATTAGAATTCTCCAAAATGTATGTAAAATACCAAATATATTGCCGTCCTTTGTCGTGATAAGCTAATAATAAAATAAACGATTTTATTTAAAGCAATGAGGGAATCCAAGTATGTTTAT
>NC_136496.1:104805686-104938186 GCF_053919585.1 Euprymna scolopes | reverse complement strand
ATATGTATTACATTAGAATTAAGTATATGTAATGTAACGTCGCAGGAATATACAAACAAGAATACATAAGAAAGAACGAGCAATCTGACCGGGCATTTATTCCTGGTTTCTTTCCAAAATAGCGTCTAATGCTTCTGGATCGGGTATAATACTCAAGTGATTATCTATGATATATATATATATATATATATATATATATATATATATATATATATATATATATATAAACACCGAAAATAGTATAACATATCGACGGAGCAATGAACAGAGAATTGGGGCAACGGTATGATTCATAAAATCGTGACTGACTAAATCTTGTGAAGTAATTCATTAAACAGTATATCATTATTTGCAAAAAAGATGTAGCAATTTAATAACGACATCATCAATTACAACTGCTTATGTGACAGTTACTATATATATATATATATATATATATATATATATATATATATACATATATTATGTATCCACGTTAAATATTACAGAAAAATATACTATTTTATATATCAGTTTTAGCAAATACTTTCATCTACTCAATACCCGAGTAAAGCTTAGTCGTATATTAAAAAAATATATACGGCAGCGTATTTTGGGTAAGTTACGAAAATATATGGCAATATATTTTGTGCAGCTTACTTTCATATATTTACATAACTTACTATATATATATATATATATATATATATATATATATAACAGTATTTCTATAAAACATATATATAAAGATATTAACAACAATGTTAGAGTGTGAGTAATTTAGGATAAAGTAAACCCCCCCCAACTCTTCTCGCATTAAAATATCACGAATATATAGTTTTGTATTACACGCAGGTCAATTCGGAGTGGTCTTAGGTAGTTGATAAGGTTGTGAAATAAGCTAAGCCAATAAAATGAAAGAAGGTTTTTGCCAAGATCGATTTGACAATGATTGGGAATATTAAAGGTGATGAGATTCGTGAAATATCGTAAAAAGTATAATTCTATCTAATCCCTAATTAGAATTAATCCTTTTAGGTGCAGAGGTCTTGGGAGTAGTGATAACTAAAGAATTACTCTTAAATCCTCAAATGTCCCAAATTATATTTATAGGGTGTTTTTAGCGGCGGCAAATTAAAATTAACTACTCTATTTACTTTTATTATATACTAGCAAAGATACCCGTGCTTCGCACGGAGCTTTGTTGCGCACTCGGGTACCAAAATCTGTGGGCACCTTTCCAGTAAGTTGATGTTGTAAGAGCAACGATTGCATAAGGTGATTAACATTTTAACTACGTCTTGTAGTGACTGAAATTCAATCAGGAACTTCACAAAACATTTTCATCAAAAAGGAAGGTTACTTGATGTTACATAGTAAATTTTTCATTGAAGTAATTTTCAACTCTTGCTTAAATTTTATCTTGCACATTCAATACTAAAAACTTACCACAATCAGATCATGTCAGTTTTTCCTCATATCCATTTCTCAAACTTTTCACTGAAGAGCCTCAGGGTAAACTATATTTCTGCTGCTTTGATTTGGAGCCAGAATGTAGAGTTTTTCTGAACTTCCTGTCCGGCTGATGGAGACGTAGAACATACCGTGACTGAAGCAGTCTGATGTCAAGTCTACGCCAATGGTGTTAAATGTCTGACCTTGACTTTTGTTTATGCTCATTGCAAAACACACCTTCACAGGAAATTGGAGTCTCCGGAATTTAAATGGAAGTTCTGAGTCCGATGGAACTAAGGGGATCCTTGGCAGTAGAACGGTTTCGCCTTTGTAGGGACCACAGGAAATGGTGGCCTCAAGTACATTGGTGTGCAATCTGGTGATAACACATCTGGTTCCGTTTGTTGTTTTTGGCGGTTCCAAGGATCGAAGAATCATGATTGGCGATCCAATTTTGAGATTTAAAATGTGTGGAGGCATTCCAGATATCTCCAAAGAGTTTAAAAACTCCACAGGGTAGTGAACAGCTTCATATTCATTAGTAGCCGAATCAACTGACTTGTATTGCTTTATGTCTCCTGGAAATTCATCCATTATTGAATTGTTCAAATGATTCACATTGCTGTTTAATGGCGAAATAATAGCCCTCTCAGCAAGCCAATCCGGTGATTTTCCATTGTTTTGCAGGTCTGGGTACACTTTGTCTTTCAGTTGCTTCTGATTACCGACACATTTACCAAGCGCAGTTGGAATCTTAATTGTGTCAGGTGAAGAAGTGATAGGAAACTGACCATTACCGATTTGGAGAAGCAATTTTGAGAAGTCTGCTGCAGCTGTGTTATCAGAGATATAGGCTCTCATATTAGTAGTCAGTCTCTTCACTATAACGTGCCTCCAGAGATAGGATTGTTTCAAACTTGCATTGACAATGTTAGCCCTTGTGCCATTTTTAACCACTGGGAGGATTTGACGGAAATCACCGCAAAATAAGGTTGGAATGCCACCCATGGGATTCTTGTTTCCTGTGATGTCTTGCAGTGTTCGGTCAATTGCTTCATAAGCACTCTTGTGCGTCATTGGGGCTTCGTCTACAATGATTGCAGAGGTGTCTCTAATTACATTTGCCAAGGCTGAGTTACCAGTAATTTTGCAAACTGGCTGATCCATTCGATGAGTATCCAAGGGTACTTTAAAAGTGCTGTGAAGAGTGCGGCCACCTTGTAGTAGAGTAGCAGCAATGCCACTGAATGCTGTTGCAAGCACAATCTTTCTCATGGATCTAATCTTTGCAAGGATCAAATTGATTACAAAAGTCTTGCCCGTACCACCTGGAGCATCAAGAAACATCATGTTTTTGTTCATTTCACCTTGTGCTTCCAACATTGCCATGAATGAATTGTAAACTTCTCTTTGAGAATCGGTCAGTTTTTCTTGCATATTTTCTGCTTGTAGGGAAAGTTCTTCAAGATTATAAGTAACTTCACGTTGATACTCTCTCGCGAGTCTTTCATCTCTCCCTTGTGTTGGTGCAGGTAATCCATAGCTTGCCAATGGTTGACCGCACATAAGGAGAACTTTTTCTTCAATTAGACAAAGAGTTTTATTGTAGATGTCCTCATTAAAATCTGCTTCTGGATTGTTAACTTCTTGCCTGTATCTGTGAAGAATGTCTTCAGATATTACATCAAGAAAAGCCATCCAGATCTCAAGAGGATTTCTTGGCTCACAGGCTGTTAAAATTATCACAAATAGGCTTCGCAAATTTGAAGGTGATTGAGTGGCACTTGCCTCTCCTACTGCTTGATGCAAGTGATGGTCATTTTCTAGAAGGCCTCGAGCAAGGCACGCTGCTCTGTATGTTTCAAACACCTGACCATTGTATGCTCGCAAATTTTGAAATGAAGTTGGACCAGCAACCTCATTGAGCAACAGGCGTAAGAAATAACACTCCCCTGCTTTTGGACTAATCGTGTAGATTCTCCCAATGCATGGTGCCTTCCATACATCATCATTTTCAGTACCTTCAACTTGTACCCCACGCATTCTTCTCATCCATTTCTTTGTCGATTTGTTCCAAGTGTAAAACTCAGGGACTTCTACGTATTTGAGACCCCTTGCAAAGTCATCCTCATGGCAGAGTTGAAAAAATGCTGTCAAAGTTGTGGCAGGCGGTGGACCTTGGGCTCGTTCCAGAGCAGTATCAGCTGAGAACATGACACGCTGCCCATTTTCAAGATGAACAGAAAGTTGTACAATTGGGGGGAAATGTTCATGGATGGGATGTTCCAATATCCTCCAGGCCGCCTCTGAACTGCCGACATACCTTGCATTCTGGAACTGCTGGATCTCATCCACAATGTGACTTTGTACTTGGCCTTGTTGGTTAGCTGCTCCATCAGTTCTTTGTAGTTCAAACACTGCTTGATCACATCCTTTATTCACGTATTTGAGGACATATTTGATGCTTTGGATCGAGCTGCAAATTTCTACGTTAATGTGAGCGTTGAACTGCTGAAGGAGGACCTTGTTGTACGGAACACTCCACTGGTTTGTTATTTCTTGATTAACATACCGACCATTTCTCTTCATCCTTATTGTACCAGTCTGGCCTCCATCTTCTGGTTTTCTTCGCCTGTACTTGGGGTAAGAGTCTTGGCCTTGCTCGGTACACTGAAGAAATTCTTTTGGGTATTTTTTGGAACATTTGTTGTCAATCATACATGGACAATTTGGATTAAATGGTCCACAAGGTCCATGCACCATATGCGCCATCACTTTAGCATGAAGATCAGGATCTTCCTCTTTGTCAGGGATCTCTGCAGATATGCAGAGATCCATTTTTTCTGGTAGAAGTTTGTCCTCTGGGGCCTGCCAGGTGAGGATGTGTGCATGCGGCAGTCCTCTTTTTTGATATTCAATACTGTACAGGAAAGCCCTCAGCCTGCCAAATCCTCCCTTTTTAAAAGATTCAAGTAACTTTTTTAGCTTCTGCCTGAAAACCCTGGCAACAATATCTGGACGATCCTGAGGGTCTTGCCCTTGAAGACAATTTTCTGTAATTTCTGTCCACTTTGGATTTGTTGTGAACGTGATGAAGAGGTCGGCTCGGCCCATTCGCCGAACATATGCCATGGCATCACTTTGACGCTCAAACATGTATCGAGGGCCTCCTGTATAAGTTGCCGGAAGTACAACTCGTTGAACAAACTGTTCTGGATTCCCATCCTCCCTAAGAATTGAATCTCTCAAGTTGCTATAATTGTCAGCTCTCAGGGTCTGTTGCTCACGCCTCAGGAACTTTAAACGTTCTGTTTCAATCTTGCAGTACACATCCACCAGCCATTGTTGAAATAGCCTTCGGTACCAGAGAAAATAGTTTCCAGGCCGAGTCATTAAATGGTACGAATAAAATTGCTGTTGGGTAACTTTTCGCCCATTGGATGCCTTCATGTAGATGTTGTAAGATGGAGAACCATAGGGGTACATTAACGGGTACATTAAAGTATCGTAGAGGGGATGTAGTTCGGAGATCCATTTTAATGTATCATTTCTAAAACGCAAGACAATATCCCGGTTAGCTGTTGGTTCATTCTCCATTAATATTCCAATCTCATACGTTGTTGTTGGAGCATTGAATCGCCGTGGATGCTCTTCTTGCGGCCTTCGGTCTTCCCTTATGACAACTTTATGTTCTACCAAGTGTTCTTCTTCAATCCTCTCCTTTGTTGTTTTCAGCTGACAAATAAAGCTGTTGTTCTCATGTAAAAATTCAGTCAGACTTTGGAGAATGTCTCTATTGAGTCTACTGTCACGTCCCCGATTATGTAGTTCCTTTTCCAGACTATCCAAGAAGTAGACTTGAATAAACTTTGCTGTTTCATCTTCAGGTGGTAAAAGACTCCCAATCTGGTGGCAAACCTGGCCTCGAATTCTAAAAGAAGGATTCCACCCATGTACTGCCGCAATTTTGTGACCAAATGATGTCATTGCAAAACAATTGTTATAACAGCGTAGATTTTGCAGAAAATCTTTAGAGATGGGACCATTGCCGGAGAGCAAATCTTGAAGCAACTGAGGCAGTGGTGGAAAGCTATCAAGCACAACTTTGCCAGAAGAACAACAACAACCAGGAGTTTCTCCTTTAAATTTTACAGCTGAGCAATGTTGACATACTTTGTCCATTTTTCCTATATCAGCTGTAGTGAGAGAGTCATTTTTGTTGTAGAGCAATCCTTTTCTATTGCAGTGTTCTATTTCATGGTGTCTCAAAGCAGTCATTCGTTGTCTAGCTGCCTCGTCTTCTGTCAATTGCTGGGGCAAAGTCATACTCTCTCTCCATGCAGCCTCTCGTTGTTGCCCTTGGTATAGGCGAAAGCTTCGTTGGGTTTCCGATTCATTCTGATGTCGTTGAGCCACTCTCAACTGACCTTGTGTACGTCTACTTACCTCATATAATTCATTCGATCGTAATATTGCTTCTCTTTCCAGTGCATATCTTTGCCTTTCTTGAATTTCATCTTGTGATGAATTTAACCGCCTTACAGCATGTCTAGTTTTGTCAGCTTCACGTTGGGTTTCTCTTTCCAAATCTGACAGTCTTGCTCTCCTTTCTCTTTGACGTATCCTGTTAAGTTCTAGACGTCTTTCTCTATCTGAATTGTTTTCATTGGAGCGAATTGCAGCAACTCTTAGTCTATTAGCTTCCAATCTTTCCATCATTTCTTCCTCACTTTCGTTTCTACTTCGTTTGGGTGGCATAATTTCGGTTTTAAACGGAATTGTTTAACGATATTAATGATTGTAAATTAATTAAGCGTAAAGGAAATGTATACTAACTGAAATGGACGAACTATAAATAATATTTCTGAATAGTACAATTATAAACAATTTTTTTTTTTTTATTATTATTATTTTTTTTTTATTCAATTTTCACCCCAAACAAGGCACAGTGCCACTTTGAAGCAGGGGGCTACTATTAGGGAATTAATTAGCGGGGTCATTATGAAGGGAGAAGAGTAGAATTATATTGTACCTATTTACTATGCCTCCCCACGGGACAGAGTTAGACACCAGGGTCGTTTTTTAACGTGGAGAAAAGGTACAAAAATAAAAATTGTCTCAGTCGTAAAGGATTTCTCCTCCACCGAAAGAGAACAAGAAAATGAAGTGCAGCATCTGAAGAACAGATACTACACTTTGATCTTGACCAAAAGGAATGAATAAAAGCGACCTACGTGTGACTCATTACTTCCGGGTGTAAACGTCACAGTCTAAAAGTAATAATTAAAAAAAAAAAAAGTAAATGTAAAATAAATGTAATACCAACTTAGGTTAACTAAGTAAACAGTACAATTAAAACAGTTCTATTAAAACAAATAATTACTAAGATCTAGGTAATTGTTAGTCTCATTGTTATGGTTTTAAAGAAAAAAATGTGTAAAAAAAGTTCTGCTTTTGTGAGTACGTGTATTTCTTTTAAATTACATAACCTTTTTATTTTATTAATTATATCTCTTTTAAATTTATATATTTTGTTAGTAAACTGGAAGAAATTCAGTTGAATAAAACCTTGTTCGTGTTCTTTACGTTAAACTCATATTTTTATAAAAGGTTCATCCGGTTTAAAGAAAGCGCTAAGTTTAAATAAGACTGGAAATAACTAATTCAATATATAAATAGAAAAATGAAATAAATATAAGCTTTAAGTCTTAAGATAGTAATAATCAAAATGTAATAAATTATTTGTAGTTCAAATCTATGATAAGACAGGCTTTCGAAATAGGCTCGACCAGAAAGATTAAATTGGAACGAAATTATAATCTCCGTGCCATTTTCAAAACAACCCCACAAAAGTAACGATATCCTGCAGTTGGTTAAATCACAATGGTTGTAAGAAAAATGTAAAAGAAAATGCGCTTATCTGTTTATTTTGACCTGTTTTATTTAATTAAAAAAAAATTGGCTATAACTGGAAGAGAGCGTTATGTTTTGGGGGTTGTTTAAAAAATAGAATGGAAATAAAATTAGTTCCGTTTTAATTGTGTTTAATTGCGGCAAGCGCTAACAAAATCGAAAAATCACTGTTTACATTCGAAATGTTAACTTTTATAGGTTTACAGGTTTGCTGACAAGGCTGGGGGTGTTTAATACAATTATTTTACTAAATTGATTTTTTTCATTTAAAAATAAAATTATTTATTTTTTAATAAAGTTTTATTTTAAAATATTTGTTTTTGTTTATTTATATAAAATTACGATAGTTGAATTGTATTCTTTCAATTATATTGGCAAGTAAAATATAAAAGATTAAAACGGAACGAAATTGAAATTTCCATTACATTTTCAATACAATCCCAAAACATAAAGCTTTGCTCGCCAATGAATTGTTTTGATAATATACGTAAAGTGAAATAAATCGAATATAAAATTAAATGAAAATATATTAAATAATTAAATGTTAAATAGATTTTGTAAATAGTACAGTTGAAATGATTAGAATATTTCCAATATGTAATAAGGTCGAGGTAATTAGTTAAAGAGATTTAATATAATGTGATATGCAAATGAGCATAAGTCATTCGATATGGGGGTGGTTTGTAGACTAGTATATAAAGAAATTAGGCATTGATTCTTATGTCTCCTATAACAGAAACATCCTAAAATGGGTTCTAATGTTTCTCTACCAGGAGAGATCTACCCTCTTACCTCCTTTATATTTCGTTGATGATGGAGAGCTGTACACACAGACAGAAACACACGAACCCTATTACTTTATAAAAATATAGATGTAGCACGTATTGGGCATTTTAAGTTTAGCTTTGTTTGGTCATTCCTCGTGCATTTTAAACATACAAAACCACACGCAACCCAGCACGCGATGCGATCAATTGACTGAGAGAAACATTTAATGAAATAATAATTTCACGAAACGGACATGTCAGTTAGTCACTGCGATTTATTTTCTGTAGGAATATGTAAAGTACGCTGATAAACTAGACACAATATACTATTTGCAAAACAATATTTGCTGAATTATGACCAAAGTTCAGCCTATTTTTTTTAGCTTGGAGTTTTCAAAATTGGATCCCTAGATAAACCCAGAAATGCTCAAGCCGCATGGGCAATATGCCTGAAATGCTATTTCAGTAATGATAATTCCAATAATGAATGCCAAAAATGCTATTTCAATAATGATAATAATGATAATTTAAATAATGAATGCCAAAATTAATCTTTGGAATAAAGTACATATTTGTATATAACGAAACTATTTTTCTGTGGTTTATATTTATTTAATGTCCGTTCCTCTATAATAACATAATTTATGGAAGAACTAACGTTGTTTATTCAAGGTAATTGATTATCTTGCTCGTTTTCTTTCAGTCATTAAAAATCAGAATTCGTAAATGTTAGAACACATGTTATTGCCAAACTCATGCACCTTTTGGATCGCGAAAATTTATTTATTTTTCATAAAATGCAGATAATCAGTTAATAAAATGTTTAAACCAAAATATAAATTATGACATTTTGTGCCAATAACATTCGACGTTTTCTATATATTTAAGGTGGCTTTACAAAGAAAGTCGTTGCCTTAACACCGAGAACTACGCCTTGAATAATTCGATTATATTAGGCTTCGATAATCTTCTGCAATATTGAAATATCTCAAGCTGAATCTGAAAGTGACAGATGAAGTTTATTTCCATCTTAATTTATGACGTGAATTACGATATTAATGTTTCGCATGATGTTAATTAAATATAATGCAAAAGAAAATCGAATTAAGTTTGAGAATTTAAGTAAACACGTTTGTATATCTATGTGTATCGATATATAGTATACATGTATACATATATGCATATATACATGTATACATATATACATATATACATATATACACACAATGGGAACGGCTTCAAGAAGTATAATCTAGTACCTGTGCAGGATCCACATCGCAGAGTTTCATAAATGTTTTAAACTAGACTTAAATTTAACTGAATGTTGAGTTTTTTTTCTTCTATAATATTGTTCAGCCAAGGCTTAACACAGAAGAATATCATTGTCATGTATTGATTCAAAATTTTTCCGTCGATGCTGCAGAATAAACCCCATAGGTAACAAAACACTGGTAAAAACCAACTATACACAATTAATTAAAAATATTACAAAAATCACATCCCTTCTTCATTAAACAATAATAGCAGACCGTTTCCTACATACACCGATTATTTGTTATGGCATAACAAATAATAATGGTGAACATTGCCATACTAGAACCACTCTTTATCTGTGCCTAAATCAAAACGCAGATACCATGAACAAAGCTTCTTTCTTATAAGTGCACGCCCATGGAACTCTCTTCCGTTTGCCTGTTTCCCACCTGACTACAACTTGCATGTCTTCAAGTCTAACATAAACACATTCCTGATAAATCGCCCCCTTAAGTAAGACACTTTATAAAATCTCCATTACTACCGATTACTACGATATTATCCCAGTGATTTCTGTACACGCAATAACCCTTATCCACGAGTGCCTTCCGGGCCTTGATAAGTGGTGAACATGAAAAAAGTGTTGTATAACCGAATGTATCATCATGAATGAACAGATCGACGTATATTCCTACTAAGGTCTACATAACATGGTGCATATAATAGTTACATGTATATATAAACGTTCATGTGATTATGTTTATATTTAATTTGTGTAACGTGCATGTATTTATGTGTGATGAGAATAATGAAAACATTTTTCAGACAAAATAGAGAAATAAAATGGAACAAACCGAATTATGTGTTCATCAACGTTCCATCTTTATTTCATCCAAAGGAAGTCTCAAAATAAAGACGAAGCGTTGATGAACACATAGCTCGGTTGGTTCCTTTTTATTTCTTTATATTTATGTGTGTGGCGCTTTGTTGTGTCCTATAGTGTTCTTGTGTTTATACGTGTAGATATATTCACAAATACATGCTAACAATGGGAATATAATATTTACAACAAAAATGGGACGGATAGCGGTGCTTTAGGGGTTTAACATCTGACCAATCGGTAAAACATACCTGGTTCATCTTTGACCTTGCTTTGACGGAAAACTACAAAGAAGTAAAATTCCAATGATTTTAACAGAAGTTTCGGATGCATTTTCAGCAACTTTTATGTTTAGAATGTTCTCACACTTTGAAATTGAACCTTGTCCCTAAATTCTACATTTTATCGACATTGCCCCGACAGCTTTTCCATGGTCATGATCCATTCACGAACGTTCACTAACCCGTCTGTTATTTTAATGCCCTTATCAAAAACAACTGGCTAAAATCTAACTAAAAACTCTACGTGTCCAAAAATATGTCTTCATTTAATTACGTCATTAATACACGTAGCATTACATATCACGTGATGTTTTACGTAATCTATAATGTATATCATGAAATTCCTAAATGTGTCAGGTAAAATTCCTTTGTACGATTAGATTACCATTTATTGTAAATAAATATATTATTCTAAAATTCATACTTTAGGTGACATTCACCTTTTAATACAAAACGCGATAAGAATAATCAACCTGCACAGCTTCCAGTGTTGCCCCGGAATCAACAATAAAACAACAGTGTATTTAGTACTCTCCTTCTTTTCCCTGAGTCTTGGCGAAACGGTGCTGAACTTTAACTTGTTATCACAAAACAGTTTATATATCATATCCGGTATTAACAGATCAATGTAATACGTACAGCGAATAGAGACATGGGCCACTTAGTAAGCTTATTATAGATGAAAATAATAGCAATAAAAAATTAAATCAAGTATTTTACCTGAAGTTTTTTATTTATAAAATATATGAAAACAAACTTTAGATAGATAAACAAACGCGGGTTAACCCATATTCAGTCTAGTAATAGATACGAAATCATCAGCATAGGGTAACAATTCCTACGTGTAATATATATATATATATATATATATGTATATATATGCATATATATATATATGCATATATATATATATGTATATATATGCATATATATGTATATATATACTTCTATACGTATGTATATATATATATATATATATACTAGCAAAAGTACCCGGCGTTGACTGGATTTAAATCCAGCCTAGAGAAAATGGACTCTGATTTATGAAAGTATGATAGGTTATTTAAAGGAAGGGTTGTAAAGAGATAGCTTCAAATTTGGGGGTATCAAAACCAAAGCAAAATATGTTGAAAGTAAAAATAAAATCGATAAACCCCATAATTTATTATACAATACCTGTTTACACTGAAACACTTATCACGATATTCTGTGGATCTATATTAAAAAACCTTGTTAACTTTGTGACGTTAAGCTTTATATTATATATATATATATAATATATATATATATATATATATATATAATATATATATATATAGAGGGATAGATAGATAGATAGATAGATAGACTCGTGAGCCAAAAAATGGGTAAAATAATTTTTATACATTTTATTGCACTAACAGCTATATTGAACAAAGAACAATAGAACAAGGAAACTTAAACGAGATTAATAACACAGAACAAAACATTTTCTTTAAGAAATGCTTAGGATGGAATCGCATTCCCTTATGATTTCTTTAAAAGATCAAACCTTTTAGACATGCTCTCAACCAAAGTGGAACACTGTGAAGAGAATATCCTATTCGATTTGTTGTGAGCAGTTCCCACAGTTTGTCATTGTTCTCAAAAGTTCTTGCGGTCAATGCACGTGATATTATGGACCAAATATTCTCGATTGGGGTTAAATCGGGGCTTTGACTTGGCCAAAATATCACATTAATTGAATTATCAGAAAACCATTTTTTGTGAATTTAGCAGTGTGTGCAGGGGCATTATCATATTGAAAAAATAATGTTCTGTGATATTCCCAGCTTCTGGAAACTTAGTAACAGTCCTGTTTTTAATATTCGAATGCATTCCTTTGCATTGATTGACTTCTCACATCTAATAAGTTTCCAAACCCCTGCTGCAGTAAAAGTTCCCCATACCATTACCCCTCCATTCCCGTGTTTAACTGTCGGTTTTGTGCAACTTGGCGAAAATCCTTCTCCACTTCTTCGATTGCACCGTTCAGGAGCATCGGAAGCATCATTAACAAGACAAACTCTTGATTCATTTCAGCAGAAAACATCCCTGAACAAATCTGTATTTTTCTTGCCATAACCTCAGAAAAATCTCTTTCTATCATTGATGTTCTTCTTAGATAAAAGTGGCTTCTTTGCACACCTTTTTTAGGAAAATCCCATTTCTTTCATTCGTCTAGATATTGTATCTCTAAAAAGAGCATTTCAAGCCCTTGTTTTGAATTCTTTGTTATGGTCAACATAAGTTTTCTTTCAATGCTTCAAAACAGTTAAGTAAAGCCTGTGGTCGTCTTTCAAAGGAAATGCTCTAGGGCGACCAGATCCAGATTTCCCAATTACCAAGCGTTCGACTCCGAACCTTTGACCAATTCGCTTCAATATAGAAAGATATTTTTTCACATTTTCTTATCTTAAAATATAAAAAAAATCTGCTTGTAAGTTATTTTGGACTGCCTTAATCCTGCAATTCCGTTTTTTTATATTCTCATGAAGATTTGGTTTAACCATTTTTAGGATTAGTTTTTTTTTTACTTAATATTATAGGCTATAATAATATTGATCTGCAAAATAGAAATTCTCAGTTAAAATTGACAAAAATTTATGGGAAAATATTGTAAAATCGATTTCTTCCTTCTTTCACTCTTGGCCCATTTTTTGCTCATGGGTGTATATATATATATATATATATATATATATATATATATATATATATATATATATATATATATATAGTCAATGATAATTTATTTGTCGACAATTATCATGGCCTAATGATAACTCAATGATAAGGGTTAACTGCGTGTAGAGTGGACAGTGTGATAATAATAGGTTTTGTTTACATTGAACTTGAAAATAAAAATATTGTCAGCTGGGAAACAGCTCAGTGGTATTCCAGTTTCGGAAATACACTTTGCTCGTGGAAGTTTCTTTTAGTTTACGGCAGAGAGAGAGAGAGAGAGAGAGAGAGAGAGAGAGAGAGAGTGAGACAGGAAGTTCCTGATAGTGTTTTTGTTGTGAATGTTTTTATGCGATCCATCAATTGAAGTTCAATCGAGCACGTGTCATGAAAATAAGAATAGATTAGAAAAAGGCTAGCACCAGCTCTTCTGTAATATATATATATATATATATATATATATATATATATATATATATATATATATATATATATGAACAAATGATTAATAAAACATGTTAAAAGACATCTTGAAAAAGAGTTAAAAACATATTTAATTTAAAAAAGGAAACACAAGATAAGTGGATGGTCCTTAATCCGCGGAGTTTCGAAGAAATACTCTTCTTCTCATCAGAGGGCAGGAATTAGCAAAATGCAGGATCGGATTTTGCATATAAGAGTATTTAATGAAACTACAAGTAAGTCTCAGATCTTATTTGTTAATAAAAGGGTGAGGTAAGGGGAACAAGAGGCAAAAGAAAAATGATAAAAAGAATAAAAAGAATTCACATGCATGGATAGTCCGAAGAAGGGTAAAAATCCCAAAATGGTAAAATCCAAAACGGTCGAATTTAAAATTTTAATCCAATGGGTAAATTCCAAATGGTCCAAAATAATCCAAAAGGCAGAGTTCCTTGGAAAAAAGCGCAAATGGAATGAATTCCAAATCATTAAAAGAAAAGCACTGGAGAGAATATTTAAAAACACGTCTGTCAAGGCTGGATGAATCAAAGAAATTAAGGTTTAAAAAAAAACAACAAAAAAACCCCGAAAAGCGGTGAAGGTTTAAATTTGAAAAGCAAGGTCAAACTGACCCAGACAAGAAGCGCGAAAATTAGCGTAAATAATTAGGTCAGCTTAGATATGCACGTGAAAGTCCCAGAATTAAATTAAGAAAACTGATCAGAACAAATAAATGGCTAAGTTTATGAAATGGGGCGTCTGTTATAAAAAAAATTGATTACCTTGGAAAACTTATTGTAATTTTTATTATATATATATATATATATATATATATATATATATAATTCTATAAATGTGTATTTTTGTGTATTGATTTCGTATTAAAAACCTTTTTCCTATTTATTAAAAAAGAAAATGCATCTTAGTTATATATGGGTCGTGGAATTGCATTCATCTGCAAAATATCTAATTTGTATATTGTTTTAAACATTTATTTTAATTTAGTCCCTATTAGGGGTTTCGGTTTTCTTATGGGATGATCATCTTTATTTAACTATTACGTGTAATTATATTCATGCATATATTCTAAATTATATATACCTGAATAATATTTGCGTAAAAAGTTTATAGTAAACACAGACCTCTTTTTATATATTTATTTATGCGTATGTATATAGTTGTTTTACAGAAATTGCCTACCAAACTCCTCTGTTAGTGTTTGGTCTATAAACATGAAACTTGATATATATGGTATTCGAACCCATGAATAGCTTTCTATTGGGATTTAGCCGAGGAAAATCGGTGAAAGTGTGAAAATTAAAAAAAAAATAGAAATTTGTCAGGTGAAGGTCGAACGATGGCATTTCGGATATGCAGTACTAGCTACCGAGTTATGTTTTAATTTTAGTCTTGCAGCAAACATGTGTCTATAGCTGAGGCATTAACGCCAAAGCAAAAATGTAAATGGTAAGCTAAACATTTATCTGTTGTGGCACACAAGTAATTTATTAAAATTTTTTTAAAATCATTCCTATATATTAGATCCAATATGATATAATAATAAATAGAAAATCTGCATTAATCAACATATAATATTTAAGCGTATGTTACTACCGGCCAATGCCAGGCGGCTATATATATATATATATATATATATATATATATATATGATTAGTTTTTTTTTGGAAAAAGAATTCCAGCAGAGTGCTCAATTAAAAGGAAAATCCAAATTGTAAGAGCGTATTTATATTTTGTGTACAGAAAGTTGTTAGTTGAAAAAAATCATCGGTACCGTCGGTTTCAAGCCCGATAATAAGGCCCGTTTAAGGTATACTTATCAAGCTCTCTTCAGACGAATATTGGCTGAAGAGAGCTTGACAAGGATACCTTAAACGGGCCTTATTATCGGGCTTGAAACCGACGGTACCAATGATCTGTTTCAACTAACAACTTTCTGTACACAATATATATATATATATATATATATATATATATATATATATATATATGTCAGCATAACTGTGAGTGGTTCCTATGTAGAGAAAAGCTAATAACTGTGCCAAGTTTCGTTGCTCTACTGCTATGGGAAGTGGGTCAGGGGCATTACTTATTGCACGCCCCTCGTAAGTATCATAACAGTTTGATCAGTTTGAGACGACAGTTTCCAAATGTTTTCAAATAATCTTATTCTTAATATAAAGAATATGTCATATTTCACTGTCGCACATGTGCCTTCCTAAAACTGTTGGCAAATAGATAAGAATTCAATGATCCCCGCGTTTAGCTGCCCGTATTTCCGGATGAAAACCGATTAACATTTTTCCACATACTTGAATATCCTATATATAAAAATTTAAAGTCTGTAAATAAAAAATCGCTGAGTATATAGGTTGAGGAGTGTCCTCACGCATATACACACATGTTCTCACTTTTATTGATATACTAGCAGGTGTACCCAGCCTTGCCCGGTATAAAACATAACGGTGAACTCTTTTTAAGAAAATGAAGTAAAACAAATAACGGAAAGACACTGATACATGTACATGCGACTATTATATTTTTTTCTAAACAGTTCACTTCTTGTAAATACTCGAGCTGAGATTGAAACCAAAACCTAATGACATTGCATCAAGTACGATAACCATTTGCCCAACTTGCCACGATCTTTAAAAAGTGCATTCAAACCTACTTATTTTTTGCATAAGTTATCTGCCACATGAACCATTCACGCATGTATATCTATGAAACAGTTGGCAAACAGATTAAAATCCGATCATTCCCACGTACAAATTATTCAATTTTGACCCCGTAGCAATATTTTTCCAGATAAAAACCGATTATATATTCCTCCACATATCTGCTTACACTATATACCAAATTCCAAGTCTGTACATCAAAGATTCGTTGAGTATATAGGTTGAGAAGTGTCCTCACACACATTCTCACTTTAGCAAGCGAGGTAGCTAGCTATATTGGAGCAGAGTGTCCCGTTGTTTTTTTTTTTCACAAAGCGTGTTGCATTATCAAAAATAGTAACTGACCGTATCACTTGCCACCAAAGAGAGAAAAATAGAACAGTAAAAGCAGCGTGATAGACAGCAGAAGTTAACAAGATAAAAGTGAAGGCGAAGCAGTCGGGCCCTATGTACGTACAAGACTTGCATTTTTGATGAAGCCTCATTTTTTTTCTATTTGCTATCGATCTTTTTCTGGCAAAAGGAATTCTTTATCCCAGCCGATCAATCGGAAGCAAGGCAGTGTGCAATTCAAATTAAGCCTTCGTTTTTCAGTTTCATCCGCGGTCATTTCACTTGTGGGTCGAGTCCAAAGGAAACCCGGCCACGCACGCAACGCTAAATAGCCAAAAAATCCTTTAATAACATTTAGTGCTCAACGCGTTGCAACGCCACATGAAACACTGATCAAAACGAGGTAAGATGGGGGGGGGCTGTTAACACAAACGACAACGTGAGTCAGATTAAGCGGGCGGTGGGGTGGTGGTATAGCCTATTTGGTACTCAAGTGCTTTGGCATAATGCCGAACAAGGTTCTTCTATCATTTACAAAGGAATATATTGTTTGTTGCATGTGTGCATATGCCTATCTGCATGCGTATCTCTCTTGCCCCCCTCACCCTCACTTGCTCGCTGAGTTGCATCGGCAGGACGTTGCAGCAAAATCCGACACTTGAACAAAATAAAATTATAATAATTGTCTGTATTTTTGAGGTGTTTTCATTGATTGAGATTGTCGGACTGACTTCCTCATCTTGGTTGTTATCGTCACAACGTTTCGGCCGTTTTGCCCTCCGGCCTTCATCAAGTGTTTTGTATCGAACTGGGGGAACCGTTTATTATTATTACGGGGGTACCGTGTTCGGACTCCAGGTAGGCTCTGGGACATAGTTGCTGATTATCTGTTTTGAATGTTACTTTTCACTGCCTTCGTTCAGGATTGAACTAAGCACCTTTGGGTAACTGTAAACTTTGATACACCGTCTAGGAAGACTCGACCATATGTCACTAGGGCAATTCTTAGTTGGTTTAGAAAACTACTTACGTCTGACAGTATCCTATACCTCTATAAGGCAACCATTCGCCCATGTATGGAGTACTGTTGTCACATCTGGGCTGGTGCATCTGCTTCTTGTCTCTCGCTCCTGGACAGGTTTCAAAAGAGAGTCGCCAACCTGATAGGTCCTGAACTGTCATCTAGGCTTCAGCCTCTGTCCCATCGACGAGATATTGCATCCCTCTGCCTGTTCTACAAATACTTCAATCGTGAATGCTCTGACGAACTGCAAACACTTGTACCTCCCCGACGTAACTACCCCCGACAAACCCGACAAGCTACTAAGTCTCATCCCTTTACAGTAGAGATCCATAGGTGCAAGAAAGTCTTTTACTCCAATAGTTTCTTCCCCAGAACTGCGGGTCTTTGGAACTCCCTTTCGGGATTCTGCTTTCCCAACTGCAACGATATGCAGAAGTTCAAGTGTAATGTCAACAAACATCTTTCTACTCATCTCCCTTCATAATGACCCCGCTAATTAAGCCCCTGATAGTAGCCCCTGCTTCAAAGTGTCACTGTGCCTTGTTTGGGGTGAAAAGTGAAAAAAAAAAAAAAAAAACCTATGTTGTTATTCAAGGTTTCCCCTCTCTATCAGAGGTGTCCAAATTGCATTCAGCTCTATGCTTGGTTTGCTCAGTAGGTTGTTATATCCGAGCATGTGAGCTGTTTCTTTAAGTTTTCTCACTTTCCAGTGGGTCTCTCTGTTTATTATTTTTACTTCATCCCATAGGGAGCGATGGCCCCACCTCTCCATCCAGACATGGTTGGCTATACCCGATTTTTCCGTCTCCCCTTTAGTTACCGCTTTTCGGTGTTATTCTACCCTTACTTTAAGAGGGCGGCATGTTTCACTCTTGTAAACCTTTCTGCAACTGCATGGGATGGAGTATATGCAGTTTGGGTCATGTTTTCTTCCATGCGGGCTTATTATATACTTCGAGTTGCCGAGAAGTATGTTAAACCCTTGATAGATTAGCTTGTTGTTGGAACTTTATACGTCTTCCAGCAGAACTGCATTTCTATATACAAAAGACCAAGACGACCCAGGTATAGTTTTAAGTATAAGAAAATTACATCACCATTGGTTGCTCGACTTGTTGTCGCTTTCCTAACCCGACTGTACCTATTTCTCCTGGGGCGTGATCAGCTCCAAGACCATCAATCACGCTAACAGTCGAATCTTTGAGAGCTGCCATCCTAGAGCCGTTCACCACCATAAATAAAAAAGTCGCCAAAGCGTGTAACACATTGTGTGCCATCTTCATGATAGACGTTGAAAAATGATTATGAAACAATAACTGTTAATAATAATAACTGTTGTTAATAATAATAATAATAATAATAATAATAATAATAATAATATCGACGACAAAATGGCGCACGACAGGATCCGGCAAGCCTGAGATAATTGAATGCTTAAAATGTATAAAATACCAAGCAGGATCGCTAACGTGATAGAAAATGCAATGAAAACATGGAGACTGAAATTGACAGCTGATGGACAACACATACCAGAAATTAACATACTAAGAGGCATCTTCCAAGGAGATCCACTATCACAATTACTGTCCATCATAGCCATGATGCCCCTGAACAATATACTGAGAAAATGCCAAGCTGGATACAATTTATCTCATACAGAGAAAAAATTAACCACCTAATGTACATGGACGACCTGAAACTTTTTGTAAGGACCAAAAAGGAACTAGAGACTCTAATGAACACTACCAGAATCTTTAGCCAGGATATCTAAATGGAGTTTGGTATAGAAAAGTGCGCAAAACAAGTTATAAGAAAATGCAAACTGGAGACGACGACAATATGAATTGGAACTACCCAACCCAACGTAGATTAGGGTTTAGAGGAACAAGACGCCTATAAATACTTGGGAGTTCTGGAAACAGACACTATCAAAGCTACAGATATAAAAGAGAGAATTGGAATATAAATACTTCAAGAGAACAAGAACACCGCTAGAAACTAAATTATATAGCAAAAATCTAATAAAAGGTATAAATACATCGGCAGTGTCACTAGTAAGATATTCAGGACCGTTCATAGGGTGGACCAAAGAAGAACTGAGACAGCTCGATCAGAAGACTAGGAAACTCATTATCATACGCAATGCACTACACCCAAAGGTGTTGACTGACTCTACGTGACAAGGAAAGAAGGCGGGAGGGGACTAGTTTGTATAGAGAACTGTGTGCATGAATTAGAAAATTAGATAACAAAAAACACTGAAAGGGTACACATGGAAGCGAAAGACACTTAAAATATCGAAAAAAAGAAAACAGACAGATAAAGGATAAGACGAGAAATAAAAAATGGGAAGAAAAACAACTACATGAAAGATTCATAAGGATGTCAAAAGATGAGACTGACGAAAACACTTAGACATGGATACGACAAGGAAACCTAATATGACATAACCCCTTGGGGAGCGGTCAAGCTCCCCACTAGGGGGCTTGGGGCCTTCGAGGTACCTTGTAAGGCTAGCAATTAAGCTGATATTTACTATTAAGCATTATTGGGTGCCCGAGCGTCGGCGGGAAAACCGGCTGAAAAGAAGAATCAAGTTTATTAAACTTTTGTGAAAAGACACATATATTTTTATTATTTTCAAAAAATGACAAGTGATGTCATTTTTTGAAAGCTAGAACAAAATCATACATTCCTAGCTCAAGGATGTTTGGCTGTAGAGTGCTGAAAGGTGTCAAAGTATCAACTTTTTTCAGAACCTGGGCCGAGAGTTTAGCTGTAATTCCAGATTTGCACACGATTACGGTTTGCAGAGTTCCACACCCGCATAGGATTGGGGATTCCCCTGGACAAGTGGATGTGCAAATAGATGATTGGTTGAGAGGGTACCCTTACCTACCCTGATACCTTTGTATAAAAAGGGAGGTGTCGCCCCAAAAGGGCCAGATTAATCCAGATCTCGAGAGAGAGAACCTAACCAAGGGATATCATCCCCTGCCTTTCCGTCGCCACCAACGCTCACTCGAGTGAATAAGTTGAACACGTGTTTCTTGAAATGAAAACGGACTGATAATTGTAAATATGTAACATTTTGTATCTTTTTACTGAATTATATCAGACTAGCGAGATCTGCATTTGTCGTTTCTTTCGCTTGCAAACGTGAATTGTGTTTTTTTCAGCAAAAGTCGACTATTAACCCAGCAATGAAAACAACGACTCTTGTGGAGAGAGAATTTTGTAAAGGTCTCTCGGAAGAAGGATGATCACGACTTTTGTGACCTGAACGGAGTCAAGGTTTACACTAAGCCAATAAACCGGATCCCTAATAACTGCAACACAAGATAACTTGATAAGAATCAACCACAGCAAAGCAAAGATCAACAAAACACAAAAAATAGTAAATGCAAACTCTGTGGCAAAGAGACGAAACGATAAACCATATAATAAGTGAATGCAGCTAACTGCCCTGAAGGGCAGTATACTGGGAATTATGGAAACAACTGAATCTCGAACGCATAGACAAATGGTAAAAATATAAGTCAGCCACAGTACTTGAAAAAGAGAATCTCAAAGCCCTGTGGGACATGGGCATACACACTGATAAACCCATCTAAGCAAGAAGATCGGGTGAATATCAAAGAAAAGGAGAAATGGAGCAAATACACAGATCTAGCCAAAGAACTGAAAGAGATATAGAAGATGAAGAAAATTAAAATAATACCTATAATAGTAGGAGCACTAGGAACAATCCCGAAAAACTTTGATAAAAGAATGGGAGAAATTGAAATCAAAGGAATGAGTGGAAAGGTACAACGAATATCAATAAGGAAACAGCTGAAATATTAAGGAAACCCCTTCAATGTGGAGACTAACACACATGAGCCACATGCGCGGGACAGACAAACTGCTGCAAGGGCAAAACATGAAGCGAGCGATACATGGAACCAAGAACATTGAAGCTGCATATCTATAAGTTCTCTAACCAGACCCACCCCTCATTACCACATCACCGTCCCCCACAAAGAGTGAGACAGAGTTGTCTAGGAGGAAGGAAAAACCGAGGAGAGAGCACTAACGAGACACCCGTCGGACAAGTGCGAAGAGAACTGGCACTTTGGTGAGGCTTATTGCCACTCAAATTCCAGTGAAGACCAATGGATGCTTCTAGTGAGAAATCAATAGTAAGCAGCTGTTGCGATAATGCAAATTCATTTGCAAATGTTATCGAAAGAGGTGGAGAGTACTGGAAACCTGGAAAGACTTGCTGCCACTCAGCTTTCATGGAGAAGAGATCTTTGATGACCTGTGTGAAAGCTCCTTGTGAGCCAATAATAACACTGGATTAGGGAAATAAAAAGATTGTAGAGGTTGAAGAATGGTGGAAGATGTATCTTGGACAAGTAGATTGAGAAAATTGTGGCCCATTGACATGTAAACGTATTCCAGAATGCCTTGTTGTGAATCGCTAGAATCTTGCAAAAAGTGCTGGAAGACCAAAAAATCAAAGAAGATTCTCATAACGTATGGTTATTTTTTATGGTCCGTCTGTCAGCATAACATCGACAATAACAAGAACCAGACAAAAAATGCTATTACAGAAATATTAATAATAGTGATAATAATTAAATTAAAATAGGTTTATCCCGTTAATAAACACAGCTAATAGAGCGCGGGCAGGCGTATGTCGATTACTCTATGCGAGTTGTATGCGAGATAACGTCACAGCAAGGGAAAAGGTAAAATATTATAAAAAGACTGACGTGTGCGCAGACCAAGGATCACGGTAGAAAAATTGACAGAAATACGGAATCATGTTTAAGATACATGGGTGACGTCACAACCGACACACGAAATCACGCATAGCCGCAGAATAAGGGAACAAACATGTTTTGTTGAAACCTGAAACAACGAGTTGAATTTCTTTCCTCTTCCTCTCTTATGTTTCTTGCGACGGAATCTTCAACGTGTTGGGAACTTACATGTAAACACGTGTGTAAACGTTTACCACGTTACTAAAGGCCTCCAACAAATTATTGATGAAGGTTGGTGGTAAACGTGTTAACTATTACTATCTCAACGCCCTTGTTAGATCTATGAAGTTAAATAACACTGTATGGTCAGTATCCGATAGGTAGCTACTTACGAAAAACCGGTGTTGTATGGAGGATTAACGCGACACCTCCCTGCAAAAAAAAAAAAAAAAAACCCCGCAAAAGCTAACATCTTCATCTTCCCTGACTGGAAAATACATTGAACTGAGGAACAATTCAGAATTAAATATTTAAATATTTTTCCTAGTTTGGGAGTAGCCGACCCAACGTTACGCGGATGAATGCTATGTTCTATTTAGAAGGCAGATACAATTAAATAAACATAGAAAACAAATATTTAAAATGAATACTTTAAAACAATGAAGGGGTGGGATTTTGTTGCTAAGCGGGTTTGTTGGGGATATATGCGCCTGGAGTGCAAGTGTCTTATATTTTCCCTGCTTTTAATTTTATAGTTCATTTAATTCATTAATCTAGTTATCTCAATTAATTTGCTGTTTTGATAACTCATTGAAACACAGCGTCTAATTCCAGTAAATTATTTCCAATAACTGCAGGCTTGTGGAACTCCCTTTAGGCTGACTATTTTTCTTCTATCTATAGATTTGATCTTTTTAAGACTAAGTTTAATAGGTATTTCAGTTGTGATAATTACATTCATTCTTGCTAGCTCCATACATCAAAGTGTAGTATCTGTTCCGGCAGATACAGCAAGCAAAGACCATATGTGGGGGTAACCCACATATCAGACCTTGGTCAATGCAGGGGAAACCCTTCATACCAATTGTCACTATCCAGCTCCCATTTCTCACCCATCGAGAGCTGGTTCCCTTTTCTCTCCCCCCCCCGCCTCTCTCTCCACATTAAAAACGGCCTTGTGCCTAATTTGCTCAGTGGGGATGCAACTAAATACAGTCCATACACAAAAAGGACACACGCAATCGAAAACAGCCGTTGTAAAAACGCAAAATTATTTGCAATAGTAGGTGAATAAAGGAAAGCTTACAGATAATTTGAAGCATTTGTTGTCACATGGTCTCCAGTGAGCTTTATGCGTTTATTTTTCAGTGAGCGATCACGAGCAATGATGTGCGAAAAAATGGCCGGTGAGTAAACGCTAACTAATATACCAATCGTCAAAGTTACTCTATTAATTTGTGATCTTTCTGTTCTCAACAGGTGAACCATTCTATACCAAATAGAACAATTTCTATTAATCTTTATAACTACAAACATGCACACTTGAGTGGATAACGCCGTACTGCCCGCCCAACGACGTAACAACAGGTTTTTTTTCAATTGCATCTGCTTTTCTATGTATATATATTTTAATAGATATGAGCAATCATTCAATTCTAGCGTCCATTGAAACGTAAGTGTTCAGCTCTGATGGACTTAATGAATATTTCAAATGTTTATTATTGGTGAAAATAGATGAAATGACAACGTGGAGTTAAATAAAAGCGTTTCCGCTGAATACGTAAACAAGCTGTAGATTTTATGGACAACATATTTGGAAACTTTCTGTTTTTGTTCGTCTAACAAAGACGCCACCTTTGGAGAAATACTGCACTAGCCAAAAAGTCGCAGGTGGAGTTATTTGCCGCTGTTTAATTGCTTTCATGTTTAAACTCTAACGAATCCCACATCGCTTGAATTATAAACCTCACAAAATTGTGTGTTTATTTTAATGTGTTTTGTTGCTAGTTTTTTGTTTGGAAATGCGATCGCAATCATGAGTATTGCTAAAATGTATAGGAGTACACATACACATACACACACACATACACACACGCATATATATATATGAGAGAGAGAGAGAGAGAGAGAGAGAGAGAGAGAGAGAGAGAGAGAGACAAATATTATTGAATAGCACGGGATTATTCTGTTTTACAATTTTCCTTTTTATCTTCTCCAATCTCCGAATAGTCCTTTTTGTGTTATTCTCGAAATTGTATATGTTGGATCCATAATCGCGAGCGCTTTCGACAGAAATACTTCTATCATCCTCAGGCATATTGTAGAAATAAATGTAAAAATTGTTTTTTTAATTTACTTATATATACATTTTTTCCTAGTCACGTGGTAGCTTGTTACAAGTTAGGTTGGCGAACTTTTTTTTTACATATAGTAAACACATTTATATATACAAACACATATATACATTTTCAAGCATTTATCCCAAACATTTCAAAACTTCCCGGCTGCACTCATAATTAATATTATTTATTTGAGGCTTCTTTGTTTTAATGTACAATGCTTCGAGTATTCTTAGCCTATTTACATTTCTCTTACTCTGCAATACTCTTGTATTTTCTACCATAATTCTTCGAAATTCCGAATGTTGGCAGCCATGCCCCTTCAAATGTTGTGATATGGAGCTAGAGTCAGAGGCGGATAGTCAATCTTAGCGACAATGTGTTAGTTGTCGAACCAATGTAGCTACTAATATTGGAGATACACTCTCCTATTGAACGGCTAAATTTGTAAACTACATTGGTCCTTTCAAACAGGTCATTTATTTACGAAATGTTGTTTATCATTACAAGGCTTGTTGTCTGTATTTTTTATAATATATAATACATTTTATTTTTATTATTATTATTGGGAGTCACGTATCTACTGATTATATTTTTAAGAATACTCTCATCGATTTTGAGTTCTTGTGTAACTGGTTACGGTAATATATATTAACATGTTGATAATTTTCTTGAATATTACTAATCTGATTCAAATTACTAATGGATAGTTTTATTTCTTTATCTACAAAAGAGTTAGGGAATTGATTATTTACTAACACTTGTTTTATATTTTTTAATTCATTAAAGAATTTTTTTGCTGGAGAAAATCACCTATGTACGATGTATAAGATTCCTTATTATATTCGTTTTATAACGGAATAGACATTCACTTTTAAAATTTAAAATACGGGAATTAATGGATGTAGGTTTTTTAAAAACGGAGGTGATAAATTCATCGCTACTAGAGTCAATGAGAACGTCTAAAAACGAGATTTTATTATTAGTACTTAGTTCATATGTAAAGTTAAGAACTGAATTATTCTGAAAGATATTCTTTAACTATTCTATTTCCTCTGTGTTATTGACAAGAATTAGTATATTGTCTACATATCGAACGTAAATAGGTTTCTCTATTAAATTGAATACCTTGTTTTCTAGATCAGCCATATAAAAATTACTAAATGTTGGTCGCAATACGGAACCCATGGCCACGCCATCCACCTGTGTGCATATATTTCTCAGATTATCAAAAAATGGGACTTTAAATATATATAAATGTGTGTGTATATATATATATATATATATATATATATATATATATATATATATATATATACATACGACTTTTGCTCGTTCTAACACTCTAGATTGCTTAATGTATTCGCCCTAAGTTGGGATTTAATTAATAGTTTGTAATTTCATTCATTCCTGAAGTAAATTTTGGTGGTCATTAGGTAAAAGTTTAGAAAATTGAGCAAAAGGTTGTTTCGCGACTGAGTTCGAATCTCATAACCGGCAGGTATTGACACCTGTACACTGATGATTATGTAAACATGAAACACTTGTGTGTGTAGGCAAAAGTATCATTGTTTAATTATAATTATCAAACTATTTTAAGAATACTTCAGCATCGGACTTTATTGCGGAACAATAACTGAAAGTAGTCAATTAGCGTTTACGTAATGTTCACGATTTTCGCTATTCGAACACTCTAGATTGTCTAATGTAGTCGGCCAATTTCGGCGTTGAATAATTCTTAATTGTATTCATTCCCAAGACAATTGTTTGATGGCGCAAAAGGTGGCTTTATGACTGAGTTCGAATCTCATGGCCAGAAGGAATTGTCACCCTACACTGATGACTGCGAAAGCATGACACACTAGTGTCTCTAGGTATAAAGAATAATTATTGCTGAATTATATATCTGTATTAGCATTATTACTTTTCGTATTTTGAATTGAATTCTCTCGGTAAACGTTTGCGCAAACAATTGGAATATCATTATATGTTATATATATATATATATATATATATATATATATATATATATATATATATCTTTTTCTTTTAGTATTTAATCTATCTTGAATTCATATTTATTTCGAATTTATACAACCCTTTTCCTTCTTATTTCTAACGCAGAATATATGTCCAACAACCTAAACAAAACATCACGATCAACATTTGTAATCGTATTTTAGCGTCGTTTTCAAACAGTGCACTAAAAGTTTCGTACTGTTTGTCTGGCAAACAAAAATCAACCGCGCATGCTCACAACATCATTGCAATGTTTTATGTCTGCATCTGCCATTTCTATAATAATTGACATGGCACGCCGAAGCACGACTCACATATTTTTTTTAGTTCTTTGTAGTTCTTTTATTTATTATTATTATTTTTTTTTTTAGAAGTTTTATATTTTATCTTGTTTCTTTTCAATGTTACTCTGCATTAAAGAAGTAACTGGTTGGTATAAGCTGATTATCGTTACAAATATTGTTTATTTATTTTAGAAACTCTATCGGGGTCTTTTGGTTTCAAATCATTATTAGAAACGTTTAGCCGGTAATATTCGTTTACGCTTCGCTTGCCAAGCTTTAGGTTGCTATTCTATGACATTCAGACTGATCGATGCTGTCTGTATCTCTTATATCTGACGTTATCTCTTTTCTATTTTCTCTGCGTATAGACAGTTCTGCAGAGAAAGAGGAGGCGAGGTAGAAGCGAGCAAGAAGAAAAATAGTGGATACAGAGGATGGGAAATAGCAAGAATAGAAAAATGAAAGTATAAATGTGTGTTTAATCATACGGATAACAAAAACAAACAAACGGCAGATGTTGAAAATAATGAAAATTAAGAAAAGTAAAATAAAAAAATAAAGAAAGAAAAAATGGTGAGAAAAAGATGAATGCACGAAACGCGGATTATTCTGTGGAAGAGAAATAAAAAAAAATAATAAAAAGAAAATAATGGACGTTGAAAAATAAACACTATTGATCAGGTGTCAACCTCTGTCCCATCGCTGCAATGTTGCATCTCTGTTTCTCGTTTTACAAGTACTTCAATGGCATGTGCTCTGATACTTTTCTCGACATACATACTCCTGACGAACCTGACAAGCAGCAAGGCCCAACACTTTAATGTAAAATGTCCATCAATGCAGGAAAACATTGTACTCTAGTAGTTTCTTCCCTCAGACTGATAGACTTTTGACTCCTCTCCTTTCACTTGCTTCCATGATTGCACAAACTTGTAGAAGTTTACATCTCTACAATTATATAAATGCAACTTTGTGTGTGTATGTGTGCGTGAGTTCGTTCCTTATAGACTCCGGTACGGCTGAAATTTCTTTAAAATTTACAGAACTTTGCTGTATACGTCCTGGAGTGATCTTAGTTAAGTTTTGTTTTAGAATAACCCCGATAAATACCGATAATCCATAATCGAAACCGTTCTTTTAATTTATCTAATATCTGTAACGCCATTTTTCCCATGTCGAAGCTTAGCAATGATAGAACAACGGGCCGTGAAAATTCTACTCTGTGTACTCTGTGATTGCGTTTTTATTTTATTTGTTTTTTGCATGACGTGGTTTTTAGGTTCAAACTCCGCACGTAAATTTCTTTATTTTTTCATTAACTCTAAAGAATTTTATAAAACTTGAAACTTTACGTGTTTTTTTTTTTTTTTTTTTTTTTGCATGACGTGTTCTGTGGGTTCAAAACTCGCACGTAAATTTTTTAATGATGTTTTTCGCTAACTGGAAAGAAGTTTATATAAAATAATTTATAAAAGAAACAGTAAGTTCTCTAGAGTGCAATGTAGAATAACATATTTTGGGCTAATTTACTGCATGGAGGCATGTGAAGCTTCCTCACAAGCGATTTGACGGATTTCGATGACAAGACTGTGAAATATTCGTTGATCATCATTCAATCGCGGGCATCGTCGCGTCTCCCTGCTAGTGTAATATAAACATACATCCTTCTGCTCACCTTCGTACAATCTCTTGTTAGATATGATAAAAGAATAGTAGTCCTTTATGTCAAATTTGTAATACTCTTTGTTTGGAATGAAAATAGTTTTTTTTAAATAGTTATTTATAGTGTTTCGTTTGGTTGTTTGGTACATGAAAATCGTTAATTTTTTGGGGGGAGGGGATTCAAGAACATGGTAGAACTTGGCAAAAATTAAAAATAAGACAATAACATCAATACAGTATGCATTTATATCAGGACACCGTGTCTTGTAGAATCAGAAACTAACATTATGACCGAGAAAACATAATGCAAACAAAAGCAAATAATAAAGGGTGAAAATTAGGTTTAAATTAATAATAAACAATGATGTATTATAATAAAGTATAAAGCAGAAGTTAATTATATTTAAATACAGGAAAGGAAGAATAATCAAATGATAAGTAAAGCAATAGTTTACATTGAAAGGCGAAAATAAGAAAAGGTAGAAAGAAGGGTCAAGCGTACAATTAATAAATGGAAACAAGAAAAATGGGGATGAGAATAAAATAAATAAAATTGCTATAAAATCTAAATAGTAAAATAAATAGAAGGAAAACACAAAATAATTAAAAGCAAATAAAAAGGACACACGCGAATAGAGCAAAGTAAAGATGAAGAAATACAAAATAAGAAAATGTAATAAAGGTACTAAATGCAAAAAAAAGACAATACACAACCTGTAAAATTGTATAGAATTGTGTAATAACATAAAATGTAAAATGTAAACTAGAAATTAAAAAAAAGAGATGAAGAATCTGAGAACCAATGACAATGAAATGGATTTTAAAAGTTAAATAGACCAACAAATTTTGGATGAAAATGACATGAAATGAAAAAGACAGGCAAAATTTATAAAAAAATAATAATGGCTCAGGATGGCGGGAAACAAATGCAAAAATAATGAAATAACGTTAAACAAATATGGAATTAAATATTAAGGAAAATGAGCAATAGTAAACCATTCATACAATTCAAGGAATAAGAAAACTGATAGCAAGAATAAAAACAATAGAAAAAAAAACAGGAGAGTAAAATTTAATAAAAAACAAATTGAAAAAAAAAAATGTAGAAATCTACAAGATGGAATTACTGACAATAATTCTCTGTCCGACATCTAGAATCGAAGTGTAGTAGCTGTTCTTTCGTCGATGGAGAAAAATACTCTTACTTTTTCATCTCAGTCCAGAATTCCTCTTTTTAGTCGCTGGATGGTGGAACTGGATTAGAGAGCCAGATTCTCCCCACATTATAAATGTCCTTGTGTACGACTTCCCGTATGTGTGTAGCAATTAAATAGATACTAGAAACACGAAAAAAACGCAAGAATGAATTATATATAAAACTAAGAAGTAGAAAATAAAAAAATGGTAGAAAAAGTTAAAGATAATAAATGAGAAATCAGAAAAAAGAAGGGAAAATTGATTAGAGGCAAAATCATAGCAAAATGAAGAAGAGAGAATAAAACAGTTTATACTTTGAATCTCGTTTTAAGAAACAGTTCAATATTAGCATTTGATGTAATGTTAAGAACCACGTGTTCAATTGTATAGGCGGACCTAATCAATGAGCAACGACAAGAAGCTTGGGGGTTAAATAATTATGCTAATGTATTGTTAAGCGCAGACGATCGAGCGCTGGCGAGAAAAGCGATCGGGCGCGTAGATGTGTGCTAATCGTGGAACCGCTGTTGTCCTGTTCTTCTGGCGAATGCGATTTGTTGGCTGTGCACTAGTATGGCATAATTTTGTCGACTCAAATTTAAAACAAAATAATGAAATAAATGCAAAGCAGTTCACTTGAAAAATATGTTATTTTATTAAAAGATAGACCAAACATCGTATAAAAATGCGCACTTTTGATCTGAAACGTATTATATTAAGCAGCCAAGTAAATAAAATATAGAAAAAAGAAGAAACACATTCAAATATAATTAGACAACACACACACGCACGCACACACACACAAACACACACACACACATATATATGTATATCATGTTTATATAAATTTATATATATATATGTATCAAATGTTGTAAATTAAAAGTTTACTACAAATTTATTATTCGCAAGGAATACAATATACGTTTTTTTTTCTTTATTCAATGGAGTTCTGTAAATGGCTCATATAATCAGTTAGCAAAATAATATGTATAAGTTTTCCATAAAATTTGATGTTTAGCGCACGAATTAAAAACTAAAGTTTGCATAGAAATCTAAAATAGGCCAAGGTTAGAAAGTATATTCCAAGGCGAAGTCAATGAAGAAAAGTGAAGGCACAATCGTAAGATCCAAACGGTCAAATCTAAAACAGATAAAAAGATTTTTATGTTCATATGCTAATGATGTAACCGAAAAATTGTAATATGGTAAAATCCATTGCAAATTATAACATTCCCATAGATTTGCTGTGCAAAATGTTTTTTTTATGAAAACATGTTAAATGATAATTTTTATTTATTGCGGACTATTATTCTCATCTTTATTAGTTGTCGTTTAACGACGCTTCGGCCAACTATTTCTCTGGCCTTCGTCAGATGGTAACCGCGACTTATAGGAACTTCGGGGCCCGTGGCGTTGTTGATAGAGACGTTGAATCTCTACGATTCCAGATGAGCATTATCTTAAGATAGCGGTTTCAATCCTACCCAAAGCCGGCCAGAGGCTTTCTAGGCCGAAAACGTGGTGAGACGACAACAACTACGGATGGCAGTGATTGCTGAGAATGCAGTTAGGATATTCGAATTTCTATCCGTCGCGGTTACCACCTGACGAAGGCCAGAGGAATAGTTGGCCGAAACGTCGTGAAACAACAACTAATAAAGATCAGAATAATAATCCGCAATAAATAAAAATGAATATAAATAAAACTCATCTCAATAATGAATTCCAATTAAAATAATATATATGTTAGATGATATTCACTGAAAATTAAATTATAAACGTTATAAAAATTGAACTACTATATTAAAATACAAAAATATAATAATATACTAGACTACCAGTGACCGTTGGGTCAGTATGTTATATTAGCTATGGAATTATTGTACGAGCGTGATAATTGTCACCTAAAACAATAATTTTTTGTGGCATAACAGAAACATTTCTATGAAAATATTTTTAAATGAAAAAAGAATATATATAGATTTCTTTGAGTCGTTCTGTTTATTATTTTATATTTTTGAAAAAACAAACAAACTTACAGCCATTGAATTATAAGTTGTTTGCCATACTTATAGGTAAGCGTGCACTGAACAGATACCATAATACTTAATAAGTTAAATATAAATTTTGATATATCTTTTATTGAAAAGCGAAAAATAAAAACAATTGGATGCTGAAAACGTATCCAGTAAAACAATAGGTTTTATTGTCGCGTTGAATTATTTATTTGTAATGCAAATTAAAAAAAAACAACATATTTTCGGTGTTATTTATCTATGTTGGGTGTGTAGAAGAAATTTTATGAATGTTTTTTAAGAAAGGTGCATTAAAAAATAAAGAATAAAATTAAAACAATAAGGACGGCGGGTAAATCGCCGTTGTAAAATGCTCTTATGGTTGTCAACTGGTTAAAGTAGATTTATTTGTAAGAAAATTGCATTAAAATAACTTAAACGCAATACGAAAAAAAATCGATATAAGAAAATGCAGAAATTATTAATAAGTGTTTATTTGAGTAATTTAAACGCGAAAAAAAAATTGGGACGCTCATATATATTGGGACGCTGTTTATATATAAACTTAAACTATTTGCAAATGAAAATTTAAATTTACTTTTCGGACAAGTGATTCAAAATAAAGACTATCATTTTTTATATTCCATGCACTTTCAAAGAATGGTTCTTGTATTCAGAAGATAAGTTTATATTCTGACCCCCCCACATATATATATATATATAACTTAAACGCATTACGGAAAAAGCGATATAAGAAAATGCAGAAAGTATTGATAATGGCTTATTTGAGTAATTTAAACGCGAAAAAAAACAACAACTGGGACGCTGAAAACGTACACAGTAAAACAATACGTTTTATTGTCGCGTTAATTATTTGTTTATGTACGCATGCGCAACCGGAAGTCGTAAACCGGATGTTGGGTTAAAACACCTTGTACAAGATCATTTGAGTTTTATAATTATATAGATTGAGCTGTTCATCTAGTTAGGATTGTCTTATAAATATTGATACTAATATTTATATGGACTTCAAGTTTACAGTATAATACACTTTGTAACCTAAAATTATTTCCAAATTTCATTGATTTTATATATATATATATATATATATATATATATATATATATATATATATATATTTTATTCAATTTTCACCCCAAACAAGGCACAGTGCCACTTTGAAGCAGGGGGCTACTATTAGGGACTTAATTAGCGGGGTCATTATGAAGGGAGATGAGTTGAAAGATGTTTGTTAACATTACACTTGAACTTCTGCATATTATTGCAGTTGGGAAAGCAAAATCCCGGAAGGGAGTTCCAAAGACTCGCAGTTCTGGGAAAGAAACTATTGGAGTAAAAGGCTTTCTTGCACCTAGGGATCTCTACTGTAAAGGGATGAAACTTAGTAGCTTGTCGGGTTTGTCAGGGGTAGTTACGTCGGGGAGGTACAAGTGTTTGCAGTTCGTCAGAGCACTCATCATTAAAGTATTTGTAGAACAGACAGAGGGATGCCACATTTCGTCGATGGGACAGAGGCTGAAGCCTAGATGACAGTTCAGGACCTATCAGGTTGGCGACTCTCTTTTGAACCCTGTCCAGGAGCGAGAGACAAGCAGCAGATGCACCAGCCCAGATGTGACAACAGTACTCCATACATGGGCGAATGTTGCCTTATAGAGGTATAGGATACTGTCAGGCGTAAGTAGTTTTCCAGCACGGTAGAGGGAGCCAACCTTCCTTGCAGCAGCCTTGGCAATGCTCTCAATGTATCTATTCCAGTTCATATTCCCTGTAAACGTTAGGCCGAGGAGTTTAAAAGAAGTACTTTCAGGCAATATGTTCTTGGCCATTGCTATTGGTGGCAGAGAAGGTTTCTTGTAGTTATTGAAGGAAACAAGCTTAGTCTTAGCAGCATTGAATGTGACCAACCATTTTTGTCCCCATTCCACTACGGATTGGAGGTCGTCCTCTAGTGTTTCTGCCATTTCCTTGGATATGTGTTCATTTGTTTTCCCCTCATATCTGTTATAGAGAGTGGTGTCATCGGCAAATATACCCATCTCCGAAACAATTTTATCAGGGAGGTCATTGTTGAATATCAGGAATAATAGAGGTCCAAGGATAGACCCTTGAGGTACTCCTCCATTTATGTCATATTGTTTGGATGTACGACCGTCGAGAACAACTTTGAATTTTCTATTACTTAAGAAGGATTTAATTATGCTATGTATTCTTCCAGTGATTCCATATGATCTAATTTTCCTTAGAAGACCATCGCGCCATACCCTGTCAAAAGCTTTAGATATATCAAGGGCCACCGCTCTACCCTGCCCTGTTTTATCCAATGAACGGTATATACGTTTAGAAACTACAGTTAAGATATCTGCTGTTGAACGGGCTTGCCTGAATCCATATTGTTTGTCAGTCAGGAGTTTAGCAGCTGTTAGGTGCTGGACTAGGGCTTGATTAACTAAGGACTCAAATATTTTAGCGAAAAGCGGGAGGATGCTAATGGGGCGATAATTTAGTGGGTCAGTTCTTTCACCAGAATTCTTGAAGACTGGTACCACAGAGGCTGTTTTCCAGCAGTCGGGAAAACAAGATTCGTTAAGGCATTTATTGTAAAGTTTGGGCAGAAGTGGAGCAACCTCGGCAGAGCATTTTTTAATAGCACAGCCGGAATGAGATCTGGTCCACATGCTTTTGAGGTGTCTAGGTTTTTTATAATAGCATGTACCTGAGAAGCGGTGATTTTCAAATAGTCTAGTGTGGCGTCTGTTCGCAGAGGAAAATCAGGGAGTGAGTGGTGTACCGAGTTCAGTGTGGAGTTTGAGGCAAACCGACTGGCAAGCAGATTAGCCTTGTCAGTTGCCGTGCAAGCAACCTCATGATTGTTTGTTAGTGGGGGAATAGTTGACTGTCCATTATTAACTATGCTGTTATAGATTTTCCGAAAATCCCGGGTTCCTAATTTCTGAGCTTCGACGCGCTATCTGGTGGTTTCAGAGTAATCTGTCTTAGCTGTCTCTATCACTCTCTTACAATTATTTCTAGCTTCTATAAACTTCTGTTTATTTGAGCTGGACTTATGTCGGTTGAATCTGCGGAACGCATGCTGCCTTTGACATATGGCAGCTGCACAAGCAGAAGTAAACCATTGGGGAGAGTGGGGCTTGCTATAGAATTTCCGTGCGGGAACATGTGCTTCAATAGCAGTTTTGAACCATTCAGTGGTCTCATTTGCACACTGTTCCGCTGGAAGAGTAAAGATATTTTGCCATGGGGCATCACTGATGAGCTACCTGATGGCTTCCCAATCAGTTTTTTTGTAATACCTCGTTGTTTTGAATAGTGGGGCTTCAGTTTTAGGGCGAGAATTTAGGCTGATTTCTACCATTATCACAGCGTGATCAGCATTCCCGAGTGGGCTGTCGGCATTTGTTGTACAGTCATTGGGAACCGTTGTGAGAAAGAGATCTAGAAGTGAGGCATGTTGATCGTGCTGGTCTGGGAAACGTGTCGGAAATGTAACCAACTGAGATAGGGAATGGGATATAGAGAAGCCATGTGTTGAGCTACCAGCTACGTCTGTGTGATTAGAGAATCCTAGCCAGTTACTGTGGTGGACATTGAAGTCACCAAATACATGTATTTGTGCGCTAGTATCGAGGGAGAGTGCTATATCTATGCTGTCTGAGACTTTGTTTATTAGGGTACAGTCTTGGTTTGAGGGAGAGCGGTAGAGAAAATACAAGTAGCTAATATTGTGTTGCATATGTGTGTATATATATATATATAAACTTAAAAAATTTGCAAATGATAATTATAAATTTAATTTTCGGGCAAGAGATTTAAAATAAAGACTATCATTTTTTTATTCCATGCACTTTCTAAGAATAGTTCTTGTATTCTGAAGATAAGTTTATATTCTAACCCCCCCACACACACACACACACATATATATATATATATATATATATATGAGAGAGAGAGGGAGAAAGATAGATAGATAGATAGATCTGCTAGAAGGTCACCCGGTATTGCCCGATCGTTATATACGCTTAATTATGATATTGGGATTAATGCACATTTCGTATATATTGTTATATTATATTGGACCCATTATCTAGAGTAATGATTTAAAAAGTTAACACAATATACTCGTTCACTATTACGATGTATTTTTTTCCTTTGACGGTAATTACTGGGCTATGAAGACATGTTGGTGCAAGGCTAAAATTAAAGCATCAACCAATGGCTATCACGTTACGCATGCATATTCGTTATGCCGTCGTTCGTCTTTCACTTTGAAAATTCCAGTTTTTTTATCTTCGCACTTGGCATCGATTTTCCCTGGCTAAACACCCAATATAAAGTTTCGCATGGGTTCAAATACCCTGTATATTACGTTTTGTGTCTCAAGACCTAAAACAGATAGAGAAGTTTGGTAAGCAAAATTTTTAAACGAATATATATATATATATATATATATATATATATATATATAGTTATAAAATGTATATGGCGATTAAGCTACCCTGAATATTCCGCGTTTCATCCACTCTAGGATAATTCAGGCTTACGCGCATAAGCCTGAATAATCCTAGAGTGGATGAAATGCGGAATATTCAGTGTAGCTTAATCGCCATATACATTTTATAACTTACTAACTAGCTCTACTTACGTATTGAGCACTTTTGAAGTAAATACTTAAAGTTTACGCATAAATCTTTACTTTCGTATATTAATTTTATGTGATTAAATTAAGTAGTTATATATATATATATATATATATATATATATATATATATATATATATATATATATATATATATAAAGACGTTTGTGTATAATATAACTTTTTTAAGCAAATATTACGCAAATATATATATAGGATGTAGAATATCTGCATGAATATAAGTATACGTAATACTTAACTAAACATGATCAGTTCATAAGAAAACCGAAACAAAAAACCTAATAGGGAATTAATTAAAATGAATGTAGAAAAGAATATGCAAATTAACTAGATTTTTTGCAGATAAATGCAATTCAACAACCCGTGTATAACAAAGTTGGAGTTTCTTAAACAAATAGAAAAAAAGGGGTTTTAATAAGATTATTAATACACACAAAAACAAATTGATAGGAGTATAGATAGAAGATAGTTATGTATGAAGAAGTATTAAACGTTTAGAAAAATACAATTTACAACATTTAGTTTTCGAACCAGTGATACGAAATAAAAATATCGATTCCTTATTCCATGGAGTTTCAAAGAACGACTCTATCACTCAGAAGGAAAACAGTTAACAAAATTATATTTATATAGGCTTGCCGTCATTTTGCTGGTTAGCATCTAGTTTGAACTCTTCAAAGTTTTATAGAAGTAATGTTCTTAAAGAATATCGATATTCATAGATTAAAAAGGGATATTCAGCTTGAGGCTGGTGTAGTTTGGACTGTAAACAATATCCACACAATGAGATTAGTTGGACAATTAATTGAAATCCATAAATCTAATAGGCATTGTCGGTAAATTCAGTGGTAGAAAGTTTATCGGCAAGCAAGTGATATCTAGATTGTATAGAGTATAGATATATATTTCCTGGTAAAATTCCTGTAGCGTAAGAGCGTTTGGTTTGAAAGATGTTAATTTCGGGTTAAAGTGGTAACGTTGGCAGCTATAATCGCGAGATGAATTAATGATCACGTACATGGGCTATAAATAAACAGTGAGTTAAATGAGAGTATATGGAATGTTGCCATGAATAAAGAAGGTGTGAAAGTTGATATCTCTGAACTGGTCAATAAACGTGGATTGTGGCTGGGAGAGGTGCGAAGAGAGTGGAGGCACAGTAGTCTGATGAAGGATTCAGGTTATCGTGTGATTTATTTCTTATTTGTATTTGAATTAAAGAAAACCGGCATACACTCATTTATACAGATAACACATAAACACACCCATATCCAAATAATATATATTTATACTAGCATGGGTATCCGGCGTTGCCCGGGTCGACATAAAGTTATGTTTGGAACCAACCTGCTATACTAAGGATATTAATCATTTTCATCATAGACAATGTCGATACCTCACCAGCAATTTTAAAAATAAAGGAAGGGATAAAACATGTAAATGTAACCCCCCCCAAAAAAAGGAAGTACGTGATACAGTCTCCACCAGATATTTCGGCAGAGGGAATACAAAGAAAAGAAACTATTCTACGGATATTTAGTACTTTTGTTGCCCGTGCGCTATAACCCGCCCCCAAATAATAAATATATAAATAAATATAAACAACTTTTGTTTTAATAAAAATAGCAGCGAGTGTTCGAGCGAACGTAAACATAAAAAATAAAAATTAGAAAGGTAAGCAGGCTCGAACCTGGAATGCGAATGGAAGTAAAAGGTAAAAATCAAAATATTGTATCCACTGGACTACGATGCCTTAGGATTTTGTAATATTGAAAAATAAAGTTTATAGATATTAATGCTTGCGTGACTTGTGTTTATTTATTTATTTATTTATTTGCGAATGCACTTTTTTAACTGACTTTTTTTTTGTAAATAAAGGAAATTTTCGATTTGCTTTTTTTGAGAGGGAAATGGGGCTTTTTTGTTTCTAAAAGTGTGGCTTAACGTTCAATCGCCGGAAATGTAAAAAAAAAAAAGATAACAAGCAAATGAAATCTTTTCAGTTTATTCTTAAGAGTATTTTGTTTGTTTGTTTGAATATTTTAAAAAAGAAAAAAAAAGGAAAATATTTTTCTGCCTACATGGAATTATTTATTCATGCTGGAAACATATTTGAGATTCCGGGTATTCTCATTGGCTGAAAACGTAAAAATATGTTATTCCGGATTACACATTCATACTAAAAACGAACACTTAGCATTTTCACTAACATGACCTCTGCCGCTACCAGAATCAACATTTTCCTGGCTATTAACTTTCATAATCATAACTTTTCGTAGTTGCACCCTCACATTTAGCTACACACGCATAATATCGTCGAGCATTGTTTGAAAAAATATACTTTCGTATCATCGCATTTTCGGGAGGTTAACGACGAATGTTTACACTACATTAGCGTAACATTCATAATAAAACTTTAGAAATAAGTTAAAAAAAATATTTTATTCAATCTATCACCCAAAACAAGGCAAGTGCCACTTTGAAGTAAGGAGCTACTATCGGGGACATAATTTGCGGGGGCATTATGAAGAGAGATGAGTAGAAAGATGTTTGTTTACATTACACTTGAACTTCTGCATATCAGTACAGTTCGAAAAGTAGTATCCCAGGAGGGAGTTCCAAAGACTTGTAGTTCTGAGGAAGAAATTATTGGAGTAAAAGGCTTTCTTACACCTAGGGATCTCTACTGTAAATGGGTGGAATTTAGTTGCTTGTCGGGTTAGTCGGGTTAGTCGGGGGTGTTCACGTCGAGGAGGTACAAGTGCTTGCAGTTCGTCAGAGCATTCACCATTAAAGTATTTGTAGAACAGACAGAGGGATGCAACATTTCGGCGATGGGACAGAGGCGAATGCCTAGATGACAGTTCAGGACCTATCAGGTTGGCGACTCTCCTTTGAACCCTTTCTTCAGATGCACCAGCCCAGATGTGAAAACAGTACTCCATACATGGGCGAATGGTGGCCTTACAGAGGTACAGCATACTTTCAGGCGTAAGTAATTTTCTGGCACGGTAGAGAGAGCCCACCTTCTTTGCAGCAGCCTTGGTAATGCTCTCAATGTATATATTCCAGTTCATATTTCCTGTAAACGTTAGGCCGAGTAGTTTAAAGGAATTACTTTCAGGCAGTGTATTCTTGGCCATTGCTATTGGAGGTAGAAGAGGTTTCTTGTAGTTATTGAAGGAGCAAGCTTAGTCTTGGCAGCATTGAATATGACCATCCATTTTTGTCCCCATTCCACTACAGATTGGAGGCCATCCTCTAGTGTTTCTGCCATTTCCTTAGATATGTGTTCATTTGTTTTCCCCTCATGCCTGTTATAGAGGCTGGTGTCATCGGAAAATATACGCATCTCCGAAACAATTCTATCAGGGAGGTCATTTATGAATATCAGGAATAATAAAGGTTCAATGATAGACCCCTGGGGTACTCTTGCATATATATCATATTGTTTGCATGTACGTCTGTCGTTGAATATATTTTTCGTTCGTTAGTTTTAGAATCGTAAGCGTCGTAGATTATCAAAACGAATCTTAATAAAGGAGATAAGCTTTTTTTTTATCATGTTTTACCAGCGTCCTAAATTATTTGCTGACAAAATGAAAGAATCTTAACGAACAAGCCGGGTTTACTTTTTTAATGTTTTTTTTTTTTGCGTCTAAAATTATTACATGCCTATATGAACAAATCTTAATAAACAAGATGAACTTCCTTTTTTGTTTGTTTGTTTTTATCGCCTAAAGTTCACCTTTTAAATGTTTTTTTTGCGTCCGAAATTATTACATGACTAAAAGTACTAATCTTAGTAAACAAGACAGACTTCACTTTTTAATGTTTGCTTTTAGCGTCCAAAATTATGACGAATGAACGAATCTTAGTAAACGACGAAGCTCACTATTAAATGTTTGTTTTCAGCGTCCAAAATTATGACGAATGAACGAATCTTAGTAAACGACGAAGCTCACTATTAAATGTGTGTTTTCAGCGTCCAAAATTATGACATGACTAAATGAACGAATTAGTAAACAAGACCAACTTCATTTTTTAAAGTTTTTTTAGCGTCCAACCTTATGACATTACTAAATAAACGAATCAGTAAACGATGAATTTCAGTTTTTGTTTGCTTTTTAGCGTCCAAAATTATGATGACTAAATGAACGAATCTTAGTAAATGACAAACCACTTTTTAATATGCAATAGTTGCTTTTAGCGTCTAAAATTATGACGACTAAATGAACGAAGTAACCAAAAGGAACTTCACATTTTAATGGTTGTTTTTAGCGTCCAAAATTAGACATGACTAAATGAACGAATCTTACTAAACACGAACTTCACTTTTTAATGTTTATTTTAGCGTCCAAAATTATGACGATTAAATGAACGGAAATTAGTAAACGACGAACTTCACTTTTTAATATTTGATTTCAGCGTCCAAAATTATGACATGACTAAGTGAACGAATTAGTAAACAAGACGAACCACTTTTTAATGTGTTTTTTAGCGTCCAAACTTATGACATGACTAAATGAACGAATCGTAGTAAACAAGACGAACTTCCCTTTTTAATGATTGCTGTTAGCGTCCAAAATTATGACATTCCTAAATGAACGAATCAGTAAACGACAAACTTCACTTTTTAATGGTTGCTTTAAGTGTCCAAAATTATGACATGACTAAATAGACGAATCTTAGTAAACAAGATGAACTTCCCTTTTTAATGATTGCTGTTAGCGTCCAAAATTATGACATTCCTAAATGAACGAATCAGTAAACGACAAACTTCACTTTTTAATGGTTGCTTTAAGTGTCCAAAATTATGACATGACTAAATAGACGAATCTTAGTAAACAAGATGAACTTCCCTTTTTAATGATTGCTGTTAGCGTCCAAAATTATGACATTCTAAATGAACGAATCAGTAAACGACAAACTTCACTTTTTAATGGTTGCTTTAAGTGTCCAAAATTATGACATGACTAAATAGACGAATCTTAGTAAACAAGATGAACTTCCCTTTTTAATGATTGCTGTTAGCGTCCAAAATTATGACATTCCTAAATGAACGAATCAGTAAACGACAAACGTCACTTTTTAATGGTTGCTTTAAGTGTCCAAAATTATGACATCACTGAATGAACAAATCTTAGTAAACGAAACGAACTTCAAATTCTTAAGGTATTTATATAATTTCTTTTTTAATAAGTGACGCATAACAAAATATAAAATAAATATAATAAATGCATAAAACAGTTTTTAGAATTATTCGGATTTTTACGGTAAAGTTGTAAAAAAATGTAGCAAAATATAATTTAAAAACATGAAACATTTATAGAGGGTTAAGAATATTTACTTTTATAGAAACATTGTATAAAAAAATATCAAAATATATTTTTAGTTTGCACGCACTTTTAGAAAGGAAGAGTATCGACCCCTGTTCTTTGACTAACAAACCTTCTTAATATGAAGAGATCGGAGGTATCCGTTCCGAAAGCAGTTCTTACAATGAGGAGCTTGGGGGTTGGGCGGTGGCAACAACATCCATAGTACATTACTGTTTTACAAGGGGAGATAATTGATTATAGACCATTTTTTGGTTGGGAATTTTTACTTTAGATCCACCAACACACTTTTCTTTAAAATGACGATTTTTATAGGTTTTCCGCTATGCTGATTAAGAGAATCTGAATCGACAGCCACTGAGACCCTCTAATTTTTTTGTTGCTTCATAGTATTTGCGCGTGGGGATCTTGACAGAGACTATCAAGGTTTAAATTTGTGGCACATATTTTGACAGTCACGCACACTACCAAAATGAGGTGTCTATTCCGAAGCCGTTCTTAACATGGGAATATTTTTTTTACATAGAGTTCACCACTTATCAAGGCCCAATGGCCACTCAGGGATAAGGGCTGACTATTCCAAAAACCGTTTTTAATATGAAGCGGTTGGGGATATCTATTCCCAAAACGTTTCTTTACGTAAAGAGGTTGGGTGTCGGACAAGAAGAAGAAGAAGAAGAAGAAGAAGAACAACAACAACAACAACAACAACAACAATAACAACAACACCCATACTTTCAATCGTTCTACGAGTGTAGAGGGGTATGCTTCCACCGGGCAACGCCGGTTAGCGGGTCCTTCTAGTTGTAAATATAATTATTGAAGGATTGTATGATGAAGGTCAAGTATATACTTTACTGCTCTTTCCCAAAACGAAGTGGTAATACCTGGGATGAACGGTTCATAAAAGGAGAAGATGAATCCTGTGTGTACGGTAACAAGCAACAAATAGATAAGCTCGTCCCTAGTAAGATTATCTCGTGACTACATTGCAAATACTACCCCCACATCCACCTGCCAGAGTTATATTACTTTTCTGAAAGAAAGGAGGAGGTAATTCCTTGGAAGAACGGATTCTCACACGAGAAGAAACACTACATTCCTCCACATAATTAAAAGATGAGAGAATAATAAATTCTGTTAGTTTCCTTTCACTAATGTAAAAATCTTGAGAATAAATAAATTGTAGTTTCTCGGCTTTAACCTAAGATCAAAGTGTAGTATCCGTTATCGGAATCATAATATCAACGTCATATCGATAAAATTATTGCGTGAATATAAAAATCAAGGCATGAAGAATATCTTTAACTACTACATAAAGATAGTTTATAGAGATCGTTGCTCAAAGGCAAGAAAATGTATTTAAGTTCGCGTTGCATACAAAACGTTGATGAAAAAACCTCGTTGTAAATATCAACATCCCCTGACTAATTTTGTATGCAGTGACATCCAAAATGACGTATATTACAAAAATGAGTTCATATTCTATCAAAAGTAATGCTGAAAAATACAGCAGGTCTATAATGGTGCCGTGTGTAGTTTCTAACTTTTAGCTGGATGCGCACAGACATTCGCAGGCCGAAAATACACTCTAATATAACAGAGATGTGAAAACCTTAAGAACATGTGTATAGAAACAAAATAAATATTTCATAGCATCGGCATGGTTCGTAGATCTAATAACAAGCAGGTAGTAAAAGATCACATAAACTGTTACAAATATTTCTAACATATACTCATCATCATCATCATCATCAATATGAATCTAAAGATTCTAACGTTAGTATTGGCTTCCTCGATATTTTTTCCTAGGCAGAAGTCTTTCCAGAAAGATATCGACAGGAGTTAACATGTACAAATTGCCAACATCCCAAGTGAAATTAATTTTTTTTTATGGAACGAACAGGATTCGAACTTAGGACACCCATGTTGTCAGACCGTGAAATAATGACTAGACAAAACGTCGCTTCCTTCTCATATTCTTACAGGAATGAAACGCAGAATATTCTGTGTAGCTTAATATCCATGTATATTTTTATAACTTACTACTTAGCTCTACCTAGGTATTTAGCACTGTCGAAGAAAATACTGAAAATTTACGCATAAAATTATATTTTCGTATATTAATTTACGTGATTTGATGAATAATATATATGTGCAGACGTTTGTACGAGCAGATACGAGACAAATATATATGTGCAGACGTTTGTACGAGCAGATACGTCGAATTTATAGAAACAGAATGAGAAGATTCGATTAAGCATATCGTTTATACACTGGGTCAGACTAATAAATAATCGATAACGATTTTCGTAAAAAATCAATATTAAGTACCAGTTTGTCTGTCTTTATAATTAAAATTAATGTACGACTGGGTAGAGAAATTATATGCATTTGTTATTAGCAATATATATATATATATATATATATATAAAGATATATAGATATTATAGAATTAAGCTATTAGAAAATGTTAACAAAAAAAACTCATCACGATACGGAAACCTTAACACTGTTACGAGGAGTAATTATAATATATCGTATAAAACATAAGGAATAAAAGTTGATATAACTTCATTATATCATCAGATAAATAAAGGCAGAATACGATAAAATACTTCTTTACATCAAGGAATTTCGAAACTAAATGATATTCGTCAGTGAAATCGAAGAACCAATATTATACTAAATAGAAAACTCAGATGACAGCCAGTTTAAGAACATTTAGATTGTAAAGTGAGAAAATATATATTAAGATATATTAAAGAAGATATAAAATAAGAGAACATAAATACTTAAATATAGGAGAATTAAACATCCTAAAATATGAAGGAATATATATATATATATATATATATATATATATGTAGGAATATATATATATATATATATATATATATATATGAATGGAAATGTATAAAAAAGAATACGAAAAGTATATAAGCTTATAACTTTTCTTTATTCGTTTTCAATTGGTGACGTGCAGGAATACAAAATGATATTACGAAAAAAAAATTTAAAAAACTTTTTTATAAGTACATAATTTTCAGTCTTCATCGATGCAGTGAAAGTATCTATCTATCTATCTATCTATATATATATATATATATATATATATAGCAAATTATAAACATATAGATGGCAATTAAGGCTTATGCCTGACGAATTCTTACAGGAATGAAACGCAGAATATTCTGTGTAGCTTAATATCCATGTATATTTTTATAACTTACTACTTAGCTCTACCTAGGTATTCAGCACTGTCGAAGAAAATACTGGAAATTTACGCATAAAATTATATTTTCGTATATTAATTTACGTGATTTAATGAAGTAGTCATATATATATATATATATATATATATATATATATATATATATATACATATGAGGTAACATATAAGTAAATATAAGCAAAAAGAAAAGAAGGAACGAATAAAAAAAGAATAGTCAATAAAAGAAAAGAAAGGTAAAAGAAGGAGAGGGAAAGAAAAATATATAGAAACTAGCAATGAAAACAAAAAAAAAACATTTTAATAAATAACTTTGATTCCAGTAAAGCAACTGTCCCTGACGGCATTCCAATTATAGTGGTGAAAAAGCGTCAATAAGAAATAGCTCACATACGTACACAGCTGTTTAAGGGTTGGGTTAAGGAAAATTGCTTTCCAACAACCTGGAAAACTGTATCAGTATGCCGTGTATTTAAGAATTCAGGTGATCGCTCATCTTCCTTTCAGCACAGACCAACTAGTCTTCTGTGGATCATAAGTAAATTGCTGGAATCTGTGTGAACTAGTGTAGTAGTAAACCGCCTCAGCAAAAATAACCTTCTTAGTAACATGCAATATGGTTTCCGTTCTGCTAGATCAACAACAGATATGCTACTCGTTAAATTTTATAGGATAAGCAAATCTCTTGACAGAGGTTTCCTTTCCAGAGCAATTGTTCTTGACATATCAAGGGCCCTTAATAAGGTATGGCATAAAAGTTGACTTCACAAGATATCCAGATAGCTGAAAATGTTTTTTTCCGTTAAAAAAATCATGCCTTATAGGTTCATAAGAGTAGTCGTTGATGGAGAGAAAAACTTTGGTTTCCCCTTCCTTCATTTTTTATTATTCTGCAAATTAAGAAACAATATACTGTTTAACCGCCCAATGTTTCCTCCATACGGTATTTATCACTTTCAATTATCTTTCTCTCTTTCGTTTTGTTTATATATATATATATATATATATATATATATATATATATATATATATATACATACATATATATATATATATGTACAATATATCTATATGACTTTGGTGCATCAGCTTGACTCGAAATCAACATAAAAACTTAGGAGAAAAACGTATATATATATATATATATATATATATATATAGATATATATTTTTTTTATTTTGGAAATGACAACTTTATAATATATAAAAATCGAGAGAACATTAACTCTATAATAATACATACGAAATCTGCATAAATTAAAATATTATATTTAAGCGTACTTTACGACTGGGTTTTACCGGGCGTCCGTCCTAGCTTGGATAAATACTTTTGCATTTAAACAAAAAAGCTACAATAATATCAGAGCGTCTTCATTTACACTGAAGATCTACAGAATACCAACATCAATATATTACATATGAATGAGTCCTCTGTGTAATTTTCACAGGTCCTGCTAGTATATATATATATATATATATATATATATATATATATATATATATATATGTGTGTTAATAGATAGATAAATAGATAGATAGATATGAGACTAAAATACGGGCTTCATCATAAAATGGTACATAAATTATTTATAAAAGACGAAAAGAAAATCAAATGAAACACAATGCATAATAACACTAGAAGGCTGTACATGTTTCCGCTCATATTAACGGACGCCTTTAGAACGAACGTGAACAAGCTATAGTGCTTAGTTTATTTATTCATGAATTTAGTTTGTTCCTTCTTTTGTATTTTTTTACAAACGCATTCGTACACATCTAAAAAAAAAACATGTTCCCGCGCGCGCTCTCTCTCTCTCCTTCTTTCTCTCTCTCTCTCTCTCTCTCTATATATATATATATATATATATATATATATATATTTCTCTCACTCCTACCATTCACTCTAGCTGTGAATATATATATATATATATATATATATATATATAAAACGAGCAAACAGTCAATAAAATATGTTAAAAACACTTTGAAATGAGTTAAAAACATATCATTATTTTATTTTACATATATATATGTATATATATATATATATTGTGTGTGTGTGTGTGTGTGTGTATGTGTATGTGTCGCTTATGAAAAAAGAATTAAACACTTATAAAGTTGATTCTTCACTTCATCGCCAAAGAAACGTTAAAAATACATGGAAATTTACAGGACTAATGCCCTCATTTATACATGTAAATGCTACCGTAGATTCTTCCAAACTATCATAGAAATTTGGATTTTTTAATTTCGCCACGCGAAATCTATAGAGTAAGGTGAAAGATGTATTTTTGAAATTCTCTTATTTTATAATATTTTTTCATATTCTTATAGTAAATCATCCTAAATCTTATTTAAACAAAAAAATTAATTGATTGAAAAAACTTTAAGCATATTTAAATGTATTTTCAACTGAGACAAAAATGTCGGTGAATGGTGTTTTTTTAGTAATTTAAAAATTCAAAATTCTATTAAAAATAGTAGGAAAAGTTTTATATTATTCTGCTTTTGCTATGATAAAATTAAGGCTTTTATCTTTTTGGAAAAAAAATTGCTCAAGAATAATGGATGCTATAAGATTTTTTTACTAGAATATCTTGTCTTTTTCTTTTCCAGTTTTAACAATTAGTCCTTTACTTTTCTAAGCTTAATCTTAACCCTATTACTTTTGATGGTCGTATTTTCTATGTAATATATATATATATATATATATATATATATATATATATATATATATATATACAAAGATATTGTAACTGTTCATCTTTTTCTCCCTTTCCACTCATATACCACCTATCCTATATCAATTTTCTATTTATCTCTTCCTTCAAATCTTTACCAACGAGCGACTATAAGGTGTGAAACGCTTTAAGCGACAAGCGAGCAATCACAGTAATCGCATTTGACTGTCTTTCATCTGAAAAAATAATTACGCTTTTTGTAATCGGTGCACATGACAAAGAAAACGGTGGCAGGCTTATTAAATTTGCAGACATGAGCCAAGCTGTGTATTCTGAAGGGGGAAAAGAACATAATAGAACCAAGCACAAAGTTATATATATATATATATATATATATATATATATATATATATATATATATATATATGATTATCGATGAGACTAGAAATTCTTTGTTTTTCTGTCATAATATATATTGTAAGTAGTTAAATATTCACTTGCTATATATTGCTGCCCTCATCGTCGCCTTGTTATGTCTCAACGTCTAACTTTTCGTACTCTTCGACCTCCGTTAGTGTCTGCATTGCCAGTCAACGCTAAATCACAGAATAGGTATTTAAGAATGAATGCAAAGGCGCCAGAAATGATTATATAAAATAGTCAAAATTTATTGAGAATGTGGACTAGTATTTGGGTATAAGTAAACACCTTTCCGATTCATGTGAGTTCGCCTCTTAGATTTAACGAACTTGTTTACACCTTACGGCAATCAAATTATGTCAGATCAACCTACTCATCTTTCTTTCTATCTATCTATCTATCTATCTAACTATCTATCTATCTATCTATCTATCTATCCATCTCCATATCTATCTAACTATCTATTATATAAAAGAAACCTTGCATGTGTGTGTAAGAGAGAGCTCGGTTATTATGATCTTTAAAACAGCTGGGCCGATTTTCATGAAATTTCGCACGAATGTGTTTTATGTGTCAGGCAATGTTCTTAAGTAGGTTTCGTGCAGGAATATCTTCGATAAATATCGATAATCGATGATCGAAATAATTTGATGAAAAAAAGAATTGGCGATTTTGACCAAAGTTAACACCTTACACAGCCTAACATCGCCAGGACATTTTTATATGTTTTATTACCACACAAAGTTAAAGGCTCGACATATAAAATCATTATTAGGTACATTGATATGACAGGGGTGCGTTCGAAATGAATGCTTATGTTTAAAGTATAATTGCACCAAGATACTCGACTTTTATATTTTAAACTTCAAGACATTATCATCGCACAATCAGTATTGCCAGATATTAAAAAACAACAACAACTGGGGGGTTCTGTGGTATGGCAGGGACGTGCTTGAAATAAATGTTTCTGTTTAGAGAATAATTGAAGCATGGTACTTGAGGTTTTCATTTAAACTTTAATTTCGAGCCATTGTATATAAAAATAATTTTATGAAACCAAGAATAAGTTCTCTACATTGCAATATAGACCACAATATTGTGGAGTAAATCGCAGCGAGGAAGCATGTGAAACTTCCTCCTGGTCCACCGCGACGGGTTCCCAACTAGAGCAGGCAATCAAACGATTTGATTGAAAATGAGGGATTTCACAAATTTTGATGACAATAAAAACATTGGAATATAAAACATCCGTAGATTATCATCAAATCGCGGGTAACGTCGAGTCAGCCTCCCAGTTTTAATATATCGGTATTTGTCATCATTTTTAAGCACAACTGATATCCTTAGGTATACGAAGGGAATCTATATATCTATAAAAGTGAAATCGTCTCTTTGTCTGTGTGTGTGTGTAAGTCTACCAAATAAGACTGTCAATTTTTAGTCTATACACTCGAAATTTGACATCAGGAGTACTGAGATTTGGAATAGATCGTTTCATACCCTCGAAAAAATTCCAGAAAAGCCTAACAGCCAGTCGTGGTTCTCTCCAGAATATGCTGCTGCCATTGCACACAGAAATCACTTTTTCCATTGCTTCCAACGTAATAGATGTACTGAGACTAAAGTCGCTTTCAGGACTGCCAGCAGCCACTATAGAAAAGTTATAAAGAACGCAAGAGAGTTGTATGCTTTGTCCGTCAAGTCCAAAGTGGCTGAGCAGCGGCTTGGTACCCACCAGTTTTGGCAAATAGCAAACAGAATCTTGAATAGAAGCGTGTTTTCTATCCCAACAATCACAAGTGGACCTGAGGTCATCTCGTCAGCATCAGAAAAAGCCAAACTCTTTGCCAAGAACTTTGCAGCTAATTCTAACCTTTGCGAACAAGGCTGTCGATCCCCAATCTTTCCTGCTGTATGAGAAAACACGCTATGTGATATACATATATATGTACGTGATGTTGTCAAGCTAATCTAAAATCTTGATTCCAGTAAAGCAAACGGCCCTGACGGTATTCCAATGATAGTAGACAAAAGACTTTAACCAGAACTAGAGCCCATCCTTACAAAAATGTTTAAACGTTGTCTTAAGGAGAATTGCTTCCCATCACCCTGAAAAATCTCATCAGTATGCCCTGTATTAAAGAATTCAGGTGATCGCGTATCTCCCTCTCGGTACAAGCCAATAAGTTTCCTGTGCGTCATGGGTAAGTTGCTTGAATCTGTGCTAATAGAGAAGTAATCAAGCATCTCGGCAAAAATAAGCTTCTTAGTGGCACGTTACATGGTTTCCGTTCTGCTAGAACTACAGCAGATGTGCTTGCAGTTATATCTCATAGGATTAGCCAATCTCTCGACGGAGGCTACCTTTCTAGGGCAATTGCTCTTGACATATCAAAGGCATTTGATAGAGTATACCATTAAGGTTTATTTCACACGATCTGGAGGTACGGTATAGCTGGGAATGTCTTCCCCATTATTAACTCATTTCTCTCTGATAGGTTCATAAGAGTAGTAGTTGATGGGTAGAAACTCTCTTCCTGATTTACATTAATGATCTTCAAAATCACATCCTTACATCATTCATAGACATTTATGCTCATGGCACTAATATCTATGGTAGCACATCTTAGACCGTAAACGACTAATTCTCTCCGATTCTCTCTCCTCTGATCTTGAACAAGTGGTGCGATGGGGAAAGAGGTGGCTTGTTACTTTTAATGCATCTAAAACCAAGCTTCTATCTTTACATCATCAACGCTCTGATCCCTATCTGGCATCAATTGAAATGAATGGCTCTCGTCTTGGGGAGGCCTCATGTTATGACAAGCTTCTGGGCTTGACCTTTACTCCTGATCTGAAATGGAACACATACATAAAATCCGTTGCCAAGGCCGCTGAAAAAAATGGTGGGATCCTTCTATCGATCCAGTAGATATCTCATTGCTGATGCAATTCTCTATCTATATAATAGCCTGGTACGTCCAAGGATGGAGTACTGTTGCCATATCTGGGCAGGAGCAGCTAGAAAAGACTTATCCTGCCTTGATAGAGTTCAAAATAGACTATGTAGCCTTGTGGAGGATGCCCTTTTCTCTTTCCTGCAACCTCTTTCTCACAGAAGAGATGTTGTGAGTTTATCTCTGATGTATCGTTATTTTCATGGCAAGTGCTCGACTGAGCTTCAATCTATGCCCCCCCCGCCAAACTTTCACAAGAAGCGCCCGTCTAGCAAAAAATACTACCAACAATTTCTCTCACTCTTTATCTCTGCCTAAACCTAAACGTAGATACCATGAACAAAGCTTCTTTCTTAGAACTTTCCAGCTGACTATTATATGGTTGTCTTCAAGTCTAACGTAAACAAGTTTTTGATGAACCGTTCCATATAAGTTTACAAATTTACCGAATTTCCATTATTAACGATTACTATATTGTCCAATTGTTACTGTACACTCTTTAACCTTTATCCTCTAGAGTGGCATCTTGGCCTTGATAAGTGGTGATGCATATGTAAAAAAAAATTTTTTTAACGGTTTTCAGTCAGAAATTTGGCTATCAAGGGGTGAATGGTCAACGATTTGATCTTGGAAAAATCTACCAAAGTCCTCCGCAAATATTCAGTCTAAACACGTGAAATTCTAGACGTAGGTTACTTGGGTATGGATCAAAATTTGATTTGAGCCCCCAAACAATAAATGTTGAGGGGTTAAAATTTGGGTTAAAGTTATAAATACATTTTTACTTCTGCGGTCTCTACCTAATTACTCAGCCAATATGTGGTCTAGACGTTTGAAATTTTACATAAACTGTATTCAGACATAGGGAAAGCTTTTTAATTTGTTTTTGGACGAATATTTGGCTGCGAAGGAGTCCAAATTCCAAAGATTTGAACTTTGCGGTCTCAAGCAAACTATTTAGTCAATTTTAGGTCCAAACAGTTGAGATTTTACATAAAAGATGCTCAGACACCCAAACTTCCTCGCCAATTTTGGGTCTAAACACTTTAAATTTTAGATGTAGGTTACCTGGACAAACTTTTTAATATATATATATATATATATATATATATATATATATATATATACATGTGCACATAAAGTTATGAACAATACATAGGGCCCGAGCAAAGCCGGACTGAACTGCTAGTATGTTATAAAGGCACGTTGCCGATAAGAAATAACGTTTTTACTCAGCTTCATGGCGTATACATAGTTTCTTTATTCATTGTCTTGCAAGTAAAAGATATTTAATGTTCCGTGGTCTTTTTAGCAATTTGATTTGAAAGTCATAATGTAACGTGTCCGTTAATATTAAACTGTGTGGTTACATTTCAATAACTCGGACCCACATGTTGTCTGGTACTGTCTCACAAGACAAACAAAAAAAACAAAAAAACGGAAAGAAATAAAAAACTAAACACGGCATTTTTCTAAGTGGTAATTAAATTCATTTATTCGTGGTTTTTCCAAAATAACGCACTTCATTATCTTTCAAAAGTCTTTTTGTGCACATATGTGTTTGACAACGTTTTGTCATGTAATTTTTTTCAAAGTTTCTTTCCCCACCACCTGACGAAGGCAGTGCTGTTTTGCCCTTGACTACATACGTTCATCTATCCCCGCACACATCTTCGCTTCTTCTGCTCGACAATATGCTGTTCTTTTTTCTTTTTCTTTTCTGTATTTTCTTCTTTCCGTGACGTCAGCGCGTGCACACTTATCAATTTGCGTATGTGCTTTAGCGGCTGCCGCTGTTGGTAATATTTTCGCTAGTCAGATATCTTTCAACTGATGCTGATTTTCTCACACACATCCAGACGCGCTGTGTTACCAAGAGAACGAAGCGATTCGTCCAAAATAATATCAAACAAGGCATAGAGAGTTGGCGGACGTATCAGTTTTGTTCGTTTCTTTCACACACACATACGCATCATTACCTAGAACCGTATTGCTCTTTTTGTCTTCTATTTTGATTTCTATGAAGAGTGCCTAACTCAAACATGTTTGCATATTCCTAGGCTGTATATTCTCATATGGACAGGCTTAGTGGGGGATGCCCTTTTCCCTTCCCTGCAACCTCTCTTCCACAGAAGAGACTTTGCGAGCCTGTCTTTGTATTATCCTTATTTCTATGGCAAGTGCTTGTCTAAGCTCCAATCTCTGCCCCCCCCTTGCCAATCTTTCACGAAAAATCCCGTCTAGCTGAAACCACTGTCAATAATTTTCCCTGCTCTTTATCTTTACCTAAATCAAAACGTAGATTCCAGGAACAAAGATTATTTCTTAGAACTGCATGCCTTGAAACTGTCTTTCGTTTACCTGTTTCCCACCTGACTACGACTTGGATGTCTTTCAGTTCAACATAAACAAATTTCATGATAAACCTGATAAATCCAATTTGTGAAACCTCCATTATTAACGATTACTGCGATATTATCCCATTGATTACTGTACACGCAATAACATTTATCCTCGAGTGGCGTCCAGCCTTGATAAGTGGTGACTCCCATGAAAAAAGGCGCATATTCGCCAATGACGGCCTTGTATAGTATGATTTGTTTTTGTACGTCACAGTGATATTCAATATATTACAAAATAAAAAAAAAAGCTATTATATAAGGCTATCAGTAATAACCGATATTCAATATATCACGATGAGATTGAATGTGAAGCGCTTTATGAAGACAGAATAAAGTCTGGTCTTGATATATTAATGACTCGGCGGCGTCATTTTAAATGAACTGTCATATTTGCAGGAAAACAACGCGAACAGACGAGGTAAATCATTTCCGCTTTTTGTTTGCTTTTATTTTTGTATTAGTTTCACCGTAATAAGAAAATCAGTGATGCAGTTTTACAATCTTGAAAAACTTCCAATAATGAAGTCTTTTAATCGAATCTATGCCTGAAATTAACTGGGAAATAATGAAAGATTCAACATAAGATTCAACGAGTGTCTTTGATTTACCTTGCGTCTATTATTCCTGTTCTTTTTCTCTTCCGTCTTTGCTAGTTTACTTATTGAGCTTTTTTTTCATTCCATTATCCATTCTATTATGCATTTTTTCTTTGTTTTTCTACTTATTATGTGTTGTTTATCGTTTATATTCATTAATTTATTTTGTTAAGCTTTATTATTTATTACAAAGGATTAACCACTTATCAAGGCCTCTAGGCCACTCGATGCTAGTGGTTAATAAATGTAAGGTAGATAATGTGCACAATATCGTTAGTAGTGGAAATTTGGTAAATTATATTATTTAAGAGGACGGCTCATCAAGAACCTGTTTACGTTAGACTTGAAGTAGAGTAGAGAATTACACCTGCAGTGAGATATCTACTGGGCAATAGAACAGTACTCCCATTCTTCCAGCGATCCTGGTAGTGGATTTGATGTACGTGTTCCATATCAGATCAGGATTAAAGGTCAGACCCTTAAGCTTGTCAAAACATGGAGGCTCCTCAAGACAAGAGCCAGTCAGTTCAATTGATGTTAGACGGGCGTCAGAGCGTTGATGATGGGAATATAGAAGCGGGGTTATAGATGCATTAAACTTAACCAGCCACCCTTTTCCCCATTGCACCACGCGCTCAAGATCTAAGGAGAGAGAATCAGAGTGATCTTGGTTGTTTACGGCCTTTGAAATGTTGCCATGGATGGTAATGTCTTAAGCAGAAATGCCTACGAAAGATCTTAGGATGTGATTTGGGAAATTATTGAAGATTAGAAACACGTTTGGGCCTAAATAGACTCCTAAATGACCCCAGCATTAATACTGTAAGCTTCTAATTTATATCAATCAACCACTACTCTTATAAACCTATCAGAGAAAAATCGAATATATGAAATGCTATATGTCTCTCTGTCTCCATATTTTCAAATTCTATTTCTTCCGAAACTAAAAGTCGCTAGTGGCCTTAAATAATTGGATTTTAGCCGGTTTATTTAGTTTTTAAATGGTCAAAAATTAGTCAAAATAAAAAAAAAGTGATAAATTCTGTACATTCACCTTAGTTTATTTTAAGTTTTATTTTTTTAGAAGTTCATGTGTATCACGCTGTTACAGTGGTAACGTCAACAGTTTCGAATGTTACTTCGGTTTCGATTGTAGATGATAACACCCAAATACTTTTTTCAAAATTTTGAAATCATAACTTTAAAATAATATATACGAAATCAGAACTTATTAAAATATCATATAAAGCGTATTTTACGACCGCCTCTCCCTGCTGGTAATTTAATAATTGTGAAGTTATTTCCAGCTATATCGTCGCTGTAGATCCTTTGGTGTAGGCTTTTTATCTTTTAAAAAAAATTCTTTCTGTATTTTATCCACACTTTTCTGCGTTTAGTTTTCATTTCGATTACTTTGTTTTTTCAATTTTTTATTCTTGATTTTCTTACTATTCGTTAATATCAGCTCGGTGGAAAATAGTTGGCGGATTCTCGAAAGGCAAATTTAAAACTATCCTAATTTATTTCATGCGTATTGTTATTAGTTAAACATATCGATTAATTTATACCCTTTTTTTAGATTATCAAATCAGCATTTGCATACCCCTACAATAGCCTCACCGATGTTGACACGAAAACGACTGTCTTTAGTCAACAAAAAGTGTAAAATATCCATCGTGGTAATGCTCGTCCTGCAAATCCTACCTCACGCCGCATGTTGTCGTGACCTATCTCTTGGATTGTCATTTATTTCCAGGATAGCAAAACCATTTGGATGTACATAAATTGACACTGTAAAAGGAGATTGAACTTGAATTAGGTTTATACAGCGTGGGAAGATAAGTTGTTGCATAAAGAATACAACACTAAAGCTTTATTTTTAAAATTTATTGAAAAAATCAACTCGTCACTTGATTATGTAGTAGAGCTGACATCTGTTAAATGTAGTCGCCTTCAGCCTCAATCACCGTCTGGATACTGTTCGTAAGCGTGAGTATGCATTTTTCAGAAGCGCCGGCGGAATCCCTGCGAATACTTGGCGAATTGCGGGGATCAGGCTGGCATTTGTTTTGTCGGAGGTCATGTTGGTGATGTTCTCGACGTATGACTAAGTAGCCCAGCGGGTTAAGGTCGAGAAAGGAGGGAGCCAGTTAGTTAAAGGGTACAGAGTCGTAACACTCCTTCTGAAGCCAAGTCTGGGTCTCTTTGGACTTGTGGGCCGGCGCCGAGTCCTGCTGCGACACGCTGAGTCTGTCAGCGGCCACCTGATTGCACCAGAGGCTCACCACACTCTTCAGCATATCCAGGGATACTTCGGTGTTGACTTTCAAACCGAATTCGAAGATCTAATGTTGCATCATGTAACCCTCACTTGAAGCAACGCCGAAGACCATAACCGAGGCCGGAAACTTTGTATCATCACCCTGGCACGTGAGAAATCAGCTATCCATTTTGAGAGTGCTAGCAATGTCTTGTAGTCATAACTTGGATCGGTAGAAGGCATGAATTGTGCAGTGGGGCTTCTTCGATCTAACTCCTAGCATTCATACATAACGAGGCAACTAGTAGATGGCCTGTAACAAACAAAAATATAAAAAAAAGAAATTAGGTTACATCAAACAGAAATGGAATCACGTCGTCTTTTTCTTGAGCGACAATTTTATCGTTGCACTCTGTATTTCACCTAACAACCTAAAGAATTATTCGAGCAACGTATTTATAAGCTTGTAAACAGATGGAATCAAGTTATAGAGAGAAAAAGTCGTTATCCGTTATGAATAAAATAATGTAAAAACAGTTTTTCGTTTTAAATGTGAAATTTTTAAATCGGCAAAAACTTTTTCACAAACCTAATATAAAAAGTTATTCGAAATTGTTTTCACTTGGTTTCATTTTCATATTTCTTTTCTTATACTTTGGTTTTTCTCTTTTATAATTTATTGTTCATATTTTTATCGGTTTCAGTCATTGTTTTTTATACGTTCCTTTTTCCTTTATTTTTTTCTCCATTCATCTCGACATGTTTGTCTATTTTCTCTTTCTATTTTGTTTTCTTATTTCTCTCTTAACTTTGTTACATCGTTATATTTTTCGTCTCTTGTTTCTTTTCTTATTTCATTCTTCATTTTTCTTGTGCCGTTAATTTTATTAATGAACCAAGATTCTCGTTAATGAATCTTGATTTCCATTAAAAAAATATTGAAAAAGATTTTGAAAATCGATCGAATCTTCTGCATTTCAACAAAATAATCAATAAGCTGATTTTAATATTCTGTGTCGCATTATTTCTAGATAAGCAAATTATGATTGTAAACAAGAACAGAAAACATGCTACACAAATTCGCACGATATCCAGGATTCTTTATAAAGATTTAATTGCATTTTGCATCTCACTGTAATAACTCTCACGAACTTTTTCGAATATTTATTTGTATATCAATTATTAGGTGGTATATTTTATTACCAATACTAAGCTCTACTCCCATAGTGATCTCTGTTAAAGTTAGAGTTTATCATTTAAGCGTAACAGCCATTACATGCATACGTTGCATAAATTTGATTAAATACATGAACGGCATTGCAAAAAGAAACCTCTATTTACTGCCTTAGAAAAATCTGTACACCTAACTGGAATATTGTAGCAATAGACAGGTACGCCAACCACTGATGTGTTTTTATAAATTAATATCCAAAGGATCTGCAATCTAATATATCCCACGCTGTCAACACAGCTCCGACCTCTGCCACATTACCGCAACGCTGCACTCCTCTGTATTTTAATTGAATGTTCCCGGCTGAAACTGTATCATCGGTTCTACTTCGACGTCAACACCGCGACTAACCTGACGAGCAGCAAGCTCGCACGCCTTTACTGTAGATGTCTTTTGATGCGGTAAAGCTTTCTTGCTTTAAAGGAGTCCCCCCCTAAAAATGTTAGACTTTGGTTTCCTGTTTTCACTTTCCACAAATGTACTAACACGAAGACAAGTATCAATAATGTAAACATACATTACACTGCTCAACTCCCTACTTTAGGAATGATCCTAAATTAATATTGCTCTCTTTATAGCTCAGCGGATATTTGTCAGATATACTCTATATATACTAGTAGATGACCCGATGTTGTCCTGATTGAATGGGCATCAAAGGATGTTCCGTACGGCATTGTTATTGATTTCAACACACACATATATATACACACACACACACACACACATATATATATATATATATATATATATATATATATGTGTGTGTGAAGAATAAAACATGTATAAATACATTTGAAGCCAAAACTGCAACGCATTTTTTTTTTATAAAATAAACAGGTGTTTATTTTTAAAGAAATATATTTCGGAGTAAGACTCCTTTATCAATCTTTTTTTTCTCTTCTTCCTCGACATGATGTAGTGGAAGATAGTTCGATGAAGATTGATAAAGGAGTCTTACTTCGAAATATATTTCTTTAAAAATAAACACCTGTTTATTTTATAAAAAAAAAATTCGCGTTGCAGTTTTGGTTTCAAATGTATTTATACATGTTTTATTCTTCAAATTTCACTCAACGCTTCGAACGGATATACACAAAAATAACTACCCAAATTTTCAAAATGCGCGACCGCGCGTCACCTCTCCGGCTTCATAAAAAACCCCGCAGTTAACAACATCACGTGGACTCTTCATCGAACTATCTTCCACTACATCATGTCGAGGAAGAAGAGAAAAAAAGATTGAGAAAGGAGTCTTACTCCGAAATATATTTCTTTAAAAATAAAAACCTGTTTATTTTATAAAAAAAAATTGCGTTGCAGTTTTGGCTTCAAATGTATTTATACATGTTTCATTCTTCAAATTTTACTCAACACTTCGAACGGACACACACACACACACATATATATATATATATTGATATGTATATTGATATATATTGATATAGATATAAATTTATTTTAATCCAGTGAATAAAGTATATTTTTCATACACAGATTTTCAAATACTTACTCAATTAGTCAGATTTCATTTCTCAAATATTTGGATTATTTGTGAAAGTCTTACATTTCCTCATCTTTCATATTCATAGTCAAAGAAACATTTCTGCAGCCCATAAATTCTTTTAGTCGCCATGAAAATAATTATATAGTATTACTCGTTGGTTATTTTAATGTATGCTTTTAATTAATTTATACATGCAATCTATAATCATTATTTTCATCCGATTATATCACATATAACGTTGTAGAGAACGACATGTTTGTGAATGTAGGACGATAAAAATAAGTTGGACCAAAATATCTGTATTAAGATTGTTGATACATACAAGAATGTTGAAGACATTTAGTGCATTATAAATGTATGGCTCAAGGTCGACAATTCGGCGCATTAATTATAAGTATATGTAAAATCATTGCATTGCAAATAATGTTGATTGACAGAAACGAATAATTTCTGAGAGAAATGAAACCAGTGCTATAGATGCTTTCACCTCAATGAACATTTGCAAAAGTTGGAATCCTGCATGTTCCGACAGTCAGAAAGTGTATTCATCTAGCAAGACGTTGTGCTTGTCAGTCGGGTTTTATTTTAAAGTGGTTACTTATTAATACACAAAGTAAGTGTATGCTAAATAAGTCCATGCAGTTTCCAGCAATCGTACAGAAGTTCTATAAAGACACAGGTTTGTGTTCCTTTTATTATTCTTGCAGTGTATTACAACACTTTGTAATAAGGAATTATATTCTATTGCTTTCTAGATACCTATGTAATATGCTAAGTCTGTTGATTAATATATGACGATGATTGCAACGTCTTGTCAGACGAGTGTCACTCCCTCAGACACTTATGAGCCCCAAAATGACTTCCATCGCCACAGAACCATTTTAATAGACAAATGCCTTAGGGAGTATCTATACACAGATGATGTTACAGAGTCTTAGCTTCGTACGACAGCTAAGTCTCTCTCTCGGTTCAAAATGTTGACATCAAGCAACAAGCAAGAGCAAGATAGCCAGCAACAAGTTAAACTGCAGAACAGCTTAATGCGGGTACTGGTCTTCCGCTTTATGGTTTTCAAAATCAGAGATTTGCCTCTCCTAGAAAGGTTGCCTTCATCACGACTTACAGGAGCCCTCTCCACCCCAACACACACATAAATACACACAAACACACATTGACCATTGACCCCGAAAAAGGAAGGTCTTGTTTTTAATCCTTTAGGGAGACTGGCCACCCTCCTCACCAAACAAGTCTGATGGGGAAACCAGTATAGTCGCCGGTGACCCGACCATTAGGCAGGTGACGCTGGGTTACATGGTACCAGTAGCATATGACATGACCTGACATAATGATGTATACATAAACACACACACACACACACACACACACATATATATATACATATATATATATATTGTCGTATTCGTATTTGTTTGTTTTTTTCACAATTTGCTTAATATATTCAAAATTTATTCTGTTTCACAAATCTTTTCATATCGAAGTCGGACATTCATACACTTATATTCCAGCATGTTTGTTTATATTTTACTCCTTATTTAAAAGGAAACGTTATTTTAATATATAATACTTATTTTAATATATAATACTTATTTTAATATGTAATACTTATTTTAATATGTAATACTTATTTTATTATGCAATACTAATTTTAATATATAATGCTTATTTTAATATGTAAAACTTATTTTAATATGTAATACTTATTTTAATATATAATACTTATTTTAATATGTAATAATTATTTTATTATGTAATACTAATTTTAATATATAATTCTTATTTTAATATGTAATACTTATTTTATTATGTAATACTAATTTTAATATATAATGCTTATTTTAATATGTAATACTTATTTTAATATGTAATACTTATATTAATATATAATACTTATTTTAATATGTAATACTTATTTTAATATGTAATACTTATTTTAATATATAATACTTATTTTACTATTTAATACTTATTTTAATATATAATACTTATTTTAATATGTAATACTTAAGCAAAATGAAAGCATTATTGTTGTTATTATTTTTTTTATCAAAAAGAAAGCTGCATTAAAGAAGTTCTGTCACATTCATATTAAGCGAAATCTATTCTAATAGTAAGGTGCATGTTATTAATATTGAGTAGTAATTGATCTGTTAAAATGGATCTGTTAAGCGATGCTATTTAAACGTGGATTTTAAAATTATTTCAGCGCGGCGTTGCCCGGGTGTTTGGATGTTGAACAAAAAAAAAAAAGCAAAAAAGAAAAAGTGGTAGTAGGAAGGAAGGAAGGCTTGAACCCGTACGGCGAAGTAGGAAAAGAACGGGGTAAAAACCTGACATCAATTCTGTTACGACCACCGCCAAACCGGAAGTGACATTTTTTTAAAATTAAGGATACACAATCTAAAGGAGAGGATAATTTTCAAAAATATCGGTGAAAAAAGTGACCCTAGTTGAAGGCGAACATATTAATGTTTTTAGCCAATTTAGGTGAAAAAAGTGCCTAGTTGAAGGAGAACATATTAATGTTTTAAGCCAATTCTTCGATATTTGTTGTATGAACGTTCGAAGTTTAAAACGATAATGATGTTGGTAAAATCCGTTGCCTCTGTCGAAAGTTTTAGGCAGACATGCAAACATACATACATACATACATACATACATATATACATGCATGCATACATACATACATACATACATACATACATACATACATACATACATTTATACATTGGTAACTAAAAATTTTCGACCCACACCGATGAAAAAGCTCGCCCTATCTCTGAATACCGTTTATGTAAAATTTCAAATGTTTGGACCAGGAATTGTCTGAGTAATTTGGAAGAGACCGCAGAGGTCAATTTTTTAAAAAACTTTGACCCCTATTATATCCCATTAACATTTATTGTGTTGGGCTCAAATCAAGTTATTAAGTTAGATCCATGTCCAAGGAACCTATATCGAAACTTTCACGTGTTCAGACCCCAAATTGTCGGAGGAGTTTGGTAGAGTTCTCAAAGGTCAAATCGTTGAACTTTGACCTCCTATCAGCCAAATTTTTGGCCGAAAACCGATCACATAGATTTTCCCAAACCTCAGTACCCTGTATATCAAATTTCGAGTCTGTAGACTAAACATTTAGAGATTTATAGCTTAGGGAAATGTACACAGACACACAGACAGACACACAGACATATTCACTTTTATAGATATATAGATTTAACTTATATTTAATTTAAATTTTGCAAATTATTGTTTCTAGATATCAGTTGCAGTAAACAATTAAAGTAAACTTCATAAATTTAAGTTATGAAAGTTATTTCTCCTTAAAGTAATGAAAATTATGTTCCTGTTTGATTTTCATTGATGAACATAAATGAGACTGAGGCTTTCATAAAATTAACAGTTTCACGTTCAGGAAAACCGTAATGAAATGAAATCCTAGGATATCTGGTCTATCTTTTCTTTTTTTTTTACACAGTGATCACTACTTATCAAGGCCCGGAAGCCACTCATGGATAAGGGTTATTGCAAGTACATTACGTTAGTGAGGAGATTTGCTGAAATGTTTACTTAAGGGGGCGGTTCATTAGGAATTTGTTTACATTGGACTTGAAGACAACCAAGTTGTAGTCCGGAGGGAAGCAGGCAGACGGAACAGAGTTCCACAGGCGTGCAGTTCTAAGAAAGAAGCTTTGTTCATGGAATCCGCGTTTTGATTTAGGCACAGATATAGAGTGGGGGAAATTTTTCACAGTGGATTCAGCTAGACGGGTGTTTTTCGTGAAAGATTGGCGAGGGGGGACCAGAGATTGGAGTTCAGACGAGCATCTGCCATGGAAATAACGATAAAACAAGGACAGGCTCGCAACGTCTCTTCTGTGGGAGAGAGGTTGCAGGGTAGAGAAAAGGGCATCCCCCACTAAGCCACGAAGTCTATTTTGTATTCTGTCAATAATTTTAAATCTGGGGACGCCAGATATATACAACTAATATATATATATATATATATATATATATATATATATATATATATATATATATATATATATAAGTTAAAGTGTCTGTGTGTCTGTGTGTCTGTGTACATTTCCCTACGCAATAACTCTGTCAATTTTTAGCCTACAGATTCGAAATTTGATATACAGGGTACTGAGATTAGGGAAAATCGACGTGATTGGTTTTCGGACAGAAATTTGGCTATTCAGGGGTAAAAGTTCAACCATTTTTATTTTTGAGAACTCTACCAAACTCCTCCGACAATTTGGGGTCTAAACACGTGAACTTTTAGATATAGGTTCCTTGGACATAGATCTAACTTAATAACTTGATTTGACCCCAAAAGAACAAATGTTAAGGGGTACAAAAAAGGGGTAAAAGTTAAAAAAAACTGACCTCTGCGGTCTCTTTCAAATTACTCAGACAATTTCTGGTCTAAATATTTGAAATTTATATAAAGGTATTCAGAGATAGGGCAAGCTTTTTCATCAGTTTGGATCGAAAATTTTTAGTTACCAATATATAAATGTGTGTATGTATGTTTGCATGTCTGCCTAAAACTTTCAATAGAGGCGACGGATTTTTCCAAGATCGGTATCGTTTTTAAGCTCCACCTTTCATACGACAAATATCGAAAAATTGGCTAAAACATTAATAACTTCCCCTTCAACTAGGCACTTTTCTACAGGGGAAGGGTCACTTTTTCGCGGATATTTTTTTTTTGTTATCATCTCCTTTAGATTGTCTAGCCTTAATTTTAAAAAAATGTCACTTCCGGTTTGGCGGTTGTCGTAACAGCAAAGACGTTAGGTTTGTACGGGTTCGAACCTGCCTTCCTCTTTCCACATTTTTTTTTCTACAGACACATCCAAACAAAAGTATCCGTCGTTAACTGGGTTCAAAAACAGCCTACAGAAAATAGACTCAGATTTATGAAAGTATGATAGGTTATGAAAAGGAAGGGCTGTAAAGAGATAGCTTCGAATTTGGGGGTATCAAAACCAAAGCAAAATATGATGAAAGTAAAAATAAAATAGATAAACCCCATAATTTATTATATTATTCCTGTTCACACTGAAACACTTATCTCGATATTCTGTGGATCTCTATTAAAAAACCTTGCTGAACTTTGTGACATATTTCCATTCTATGGAGTCTGGCGCGAGCGAACAGCCCATAATTTTATTATACCATATTTCTTCAAACCGAAACATAATTATCAAAATATAATTTCGCAGATAAATATGAAAAGTCTTTATTAAAGTTTGTGCTTATTTCCATTCTATGGAGGCCAGGCGCGAATGCAGACCCCACAATTTTATTATACCATCCTTATTTAAGTTAAAATATACTTATCAAATTATTATTATGTACATCTATATTGAAAACACTTGTAAACATTATTTTTATTTTTTTATTTCCATACTTTTTGGATCAGGCGCATACGCAGATCCCACAATTTTAATGAATCATCAGTTTTCTATAATAGTCAACCATATAGGAGCCTATTCGTGACCAGGCACACACACAGACGTTTAGCTTTATATTATATATATATTATAAGGTAAAATTAAAAGCCAAGAACAATGCGAGATTTTTTTTTATATAGAGTAAAATTAAATGAAAACAAAAGAAATACATTTCTTTTTATTGTTGTTTGTTTTTTCTTTTTCACACAAATTTTAACTCTGAACAACAGTAACTTTTTTTCTGTTGTATTCAATGGTGTAATAGTGTTATACAACAGAAAAAAATTACTGTTGTTTAGAGTTAAAATTTGTGTGAAAAAGAAAAACAAACAACAAAAAAAGAAATTTATTTCTTTTGTTTTCATTTAATTTTACTCTATAAAAAATCTCGCATGGTTCTTGGCTTTTAATTTTACCTTATAATTTTCTTCAACAATGCTTCAAGCAAACTACAATCTACTTATATATATATAATATATATATATATATATATATATATATATATATATATACTGGGTAGGCAAAATCAAGACTATAAGACAAGGTGTTGATGGCAACAAAAAATGTATTTCATTTTACGTTACATTTGTTTCAATGTCCATGTTCGACAATTTCAAGCATTATATCGTTTGCAAATTTTCAAAAACCAGCATTTCTTAAGACTTTATGAATAAACACACTTTTGGCAATGGAGCATTTTTTGAATAGAAAGAAAAAAAAGAGGAGGGGGGGGGAATCCCTAACGGGAAAAGCATGCGGTCGGTCGGTCTGTCGGTCTGTACGTAACACTTTTGTGCTTGGCCTTTTTGGTTAAGATCAAAGGTCTGTTCTTAATAGATCCTGTTCTTAGCTTTTTAAGCTTTTTCTTGGCCAAAAGGCCAAGATCAAAGTGTAGTATTTGTTTTGGCAGATACTGCAAGCAAAGACTTCATACCAATTGTCACTATCCAGCTCCCCTACTCCCCGGGAGTTGGTCCCCATTTCCCCTTCACTCCTCACATTAAAAATCGGCCTTGTGCCTAATTTGCTCGGTGGGGGAGCAAATAAATACAGCTTTTCTTGGCCTTTTGGCCAAGATCAAAGTGTAGTATCTGTTCTTACTACATGATGTACTTATGTTTCTAAATTTTTGATATAAAATGGGGGATTACTTTTCTGTATTAATTTAATGTAAAATGATCACCCACTTACAACCAGTCAGTCTCAAAGCCATTCGAGTCCTTCTCCAGATCATTCAAGTTGTTTTTGAAGGATTTCAGTTATATTTTAAGCATTAAAGCCGTTCTTTCAATCAATTCATCCTTAAGTTCATTAACTTTTTATTTATTTAGGTCAGTTCATCTTATTTTTAGGTCATTTTAGTTTATCTTTAAGAATTTCATGTCAATCCTATATTCACGCATTCATTCATTACACGAGAGCACGCGACTAATGGCTATCGGCCTTGTTCTAAAAGAAGCCAAATACATTTAACATTTTAAAATATTGCTATATCTATTGCTTATAACCTTGTATTCTACTAGGACTATATATGTGTTTGAATGTAGATATATGCCACACACACAAAAGATTATCGCTGTATAATTACTTCAGTTTTGCTGGACAAGCAAAGTTGATGTGTTTTCCAGTGAAGCACAAATTTTTATCCTGAAAATTATTCCATGCATAAAATTATTTGAATCCAATTAATACCCCCCTTATTCACATGCACCATTTCAAGTTTTGTAATAATAAACTCGTGTCTATTGTAGGTACGAATATTTTTCTGCTGACAATCATCTAACTTCTTGGCGCAATTTATTTTGGCTTAAAAACACATTCATTCATATTTAATAATCATATCTTCAATCTAGATGTGAAAACTGTACAAAATTATAGACTTACTGCTATTATCTTAAATGTTATTATCGCAAGGTTTAGTGGCTATGAAACCACTCGCCTTTTACACGTTGTCGAACAACGGAATACCAAGCAGGCCTCTAACTGCGTAGTTAGTTAAGGTAGTTCATAATTGTTTTTTTTTTTACCATTGCCTGCTTTGCGAATAAAATCTTCAACATCCAGAAGCTTGTCATTTAGAACTGCATTGTATTTAGGACTTTATTCGCTACGCGACGGTTTCTTATTGAATTCCATGCAGATTCCCGAGTTCGACAGAAAGATTCTATAGTTCGAAAATATACAGCTGAATGTAAATCAGAGGTTACATCGGCCGAAACGTTGTGTGAATAACACTTAAGATGAGAACAGTAGTCTGAATAATTGACACATAATATCTCGTTTATTCATCGATACACCCCCTATATATATATATATATATATATATATATATATATATATATATATATATATATATATGTGTATATGTATATAATTTTTATTCATATTCCAGTATTCAAGCTCAAAAGGTATTAACATAAATAATTAATATATAATTTCAATGTGTTTATAAGTAGAACATACGAAAAGTAGGTTCCAACAAACTACAATAAAAAAGGTTCATTTTTGCATCTATTTTCACTATAATTCAAAACAATCAGATTTACTTTAGGGATCAACAAAGTCAAAATGTTGTAGACAGTATTCAGCAGATAAAAAATCGAAACAAAATCGAAACTTAATTTTGCAGCATTGTACAAAATCGATTTTACCCAAACACAAGCGCCATATTTCAGGATTAATAGAATTCTTTCACATAATTATTTTACCCGACCTTGCTTTTTTAAACAAAACATTAAAAAAAAGAAGTGCATTAAAATAAAAAAAGAAAAAAAACCCAAAAAACAATGAAAGCACAATCTTATAAATTAGTAAAATTTCGGATTTAAATATGCATAATTCTTAGTAAAAACAACTTTGAATCTTAGATGTGATCCAACCTCACTCCATACGTTCATTCGTTGACCTATATCTTGTGTAACCTACTTTTGTTAAGCCATATAACATTACAAAAATTGACTGTCAGTAGGAATTTGGAAAATAATTTGAAAGTGATATTGCCGTTAAAATTAATCAGCTTATACGTTTGTTGATTCGATGAATATAATTGAAAATGTTTAATTAAAATCTTTATCGTATTGCTGATCTCATACTTGTTTATAGATTCTCAATTCGAGAAATGGACGCGAGGTTGATATAAAGTTAAATAAACATGAAAGGAACAAATTAACATCAGTTCATAAAAACAGTTTTATTAGCATATAATTATTTCCGCCCTATTCAAACACATTCGTGATGGACAAAGTATGCAACATTTTATAAAAATGTTAATTATTTTCAGAGGTGAGCTCCATTTTTGGATAAGAAGTTCATCCAAATCGTTGTACATATTACAATGTAATAAAATATTCATTAATTCTTTTTTCTCTCCTAACGGTTTATTTGTCAATTCTATAAAGTGTATAACTAAATTGACGAGCGCTTTTTGAACATATAATTGTAAATAGTCATTATGTAAGCAAAATTTATATTAAGGTTTTTGCAAAGGAAGTAGATGTGGATTTTAGATCACTAGGATTTGGGAGAAATTTTACCAATAAATATATAAAACCAGAAATGAATGAATTTATGTTATGTTCCAGCATTATTACACTTTTCGAGAGCATTACTTCAGTAGAGTCCAATTTAAAATCTAAAATATAGTATTAAAACCAAAACGCTTATGCTTAAGCCTTTAATGTTAAACATTTTCTAGAATCAATTCAAGTATTTGGGTTTAGTCAAAATAGGATGAGTATTCTCGATATAGAGTTCCGTGTCATATTTTGATTTGGATCAACGTAAGAGTAAAAGAGGCGTTTTAGTTTGGCAACATAATTTACGTGCTATGAGAAATGTATTTTACTATTAAATCGAATTTATTCAGTTATAAAATCAACGTGAACCCCTTTAAGCACAGATATGTCAAATCTACATCCCTTTACTGTGTAAACCTTTACACACTACCATGTTTAAGATTGTGGGTAGTCATCAAACACGTATATGAATACCTTTCTTTTACCTTTCACACTTTCCCATTCATTCCTTTATATAAACATAGACTCAAATCGGCACTACTATTGAGTCTTCAATCAACAAATCAATAAGGGTTATATCACTCAATGAGGGACCCCTCCCTGGACTTTAACAATCTAACTGTATCACACAAATTTTAATGTCGGTGTGCTGCCGTCTATATAAGCAAGACTACTCAGCGTCTTCAGGCTCAAATCGTCCAGCATGTACCTCGTTCCTTCTGGGATCCGCAGCCTACTTCCGGGGGTTCCCAATTTGTGGAATCAGCTTTTGGACGACACTTCGTAGATAAAAAAAAGAATGTAATTCTACATTCTCTCCAGAGAGTTTTTCTGTTTTGCACAGAATACACATTAAGTTCCACCTGTTTGTCCTTGAGACGTTTGTTATCAGTTTTAGCCTCCCCCCCTATTTTGATCAATCAGAAAAACCTTCGGTTACAGTTGGAACTATTTGGGGGACGCATTCCGTTTAAGTTTTTTTTTTCGTTCTTATCCGTTTCGCATACTAGCATTAGCATTTCTACACAAACAAAAAAGTTGCCTTTTCTTTCTTTCAAACATTTATCCTTGAAAAGTGATCTGCCGAAAGACGCTTCGGGTTTTATTAAATTTCGTGATTCTTTTAATCGACTTACTTATTTTACCCAATTTTATACTTATAATATAAATTTTGAAGTTGCTATGAAACGCACAGAAGTAAAATTTGAAACACTGAAAGTGCATAACAAGGTCCCTTATTTCTCTGTTTTTTGTGAAATTTGAACAAATATTTAAAAAATTATGCTATTTTTTCTATTTTCTGATAATTTTAAATGTGTATCACTTTATTGCAAGTGTTTAAAATGTATATTTTCGGTATCAAAACAATATTCTACCTTCATATTTCTATTTATATGAAAATAAAAAAATATCCACTATACAAATATTAACCAAATTTAAGAACGAATTTCAGATTATAATAATGGGTATAAAACCCAAGAGGACTCACACTAGTCCATCCAACTTGTCTGTCAAAGGTTGCTCTGGTTTCAGCGGTGAAAAGATAATTGCCAAATGTGTTTTTTTATATAATTCTGAGCCCAAGTCGAACGTTTTTCCTAATGAGTTTGATTTAAAACAAGTCTTTCTATACGCTTAATTATTCTTGCATTTCCCTTTAAGACATTGCAGAAGTGTTTTTTCTGGACAAGGAAGGTATTCCAGGCTGTTGCTACCCAGCTGCTAGAAAAAGTGTGGGTGAATTTTTCTAATATCACAAACAGAAACTGACTTTCTTGTGTTTTTGTCCTCCCTTGGTTTGACGTTTAGATTTTCAACGCATAGAGATAATGGTCTTCGATCTCTTACAAAATAATTGATTTACGAGAGTTAAAACTTTTGCAACAATGCTTTCCTTTTCACTAGCTGTATATCAACCCTTTCTTTGCATTTTGACAGACCTGTAATAAAGTGCTAGACACTTAAAATTACAAGAAAAAAGAAAAATTAGTATAATTTTAAGAATATTTGTACAAATTCTACAAAATGTCAGGGAAATAAGGAACCTTATTATGCCCTTTCAGTGTATCAAATTTCAAATCTGTGCATTTCATAGCAATTTCCAAATTTAAAAATGATGACCTGCAATAACGCGATATATGGGGTTTATAATTTTCCCGTTTTTTTTCTATTTTCCCTCTTTTATTTTATTCGTATTTATTCGATTTTACATCTGAATAGGGTCCATTTCTTCTTCATTATTTTAAATTTTTGCCATGCTCATAATAATAAGAATGATAATATATATATATATATATATATATATATTAGTGATGGGACGATTCCAAAATCTTTCTCGATTCTGATCCAATTACAGATTCTGTTCTAAATTTCTGAGTCCGATTAGATTCCCGATTCCGATTCTTTTAATATTTATAAATATTTAATTAGAGATTTGTTGTCGTTTTTTTTAATTTTCAAATTATTACATAAACCCCGAGTAATTTCCAGGTATATTTTTCTCAAATGTTTTCCTTGCAATGTATTGCAAATTGAAAGACAAAAAAAGTTTATTTTGATTTTAATCAAAGCCAAATTGTATCTGTTCGTCGTTAGTGTACAACATACTACTTGAAAGTTTTCATAAACAGTTGAAAATAGTCGACGATTGGTAATTAAAATGAGAAAACGATGTAAGAACAATATATGAACAATGCCCCTCTCCCATTTTTATGAACGAATTTCTAAATAATAATGTTACTATTTAGAAAACCATTTTAACATGGAGAGAGCATTGGGCTTCGTAAACTATAATGTGCTTTCTTTATATGAATGTTTAAATTTTAGTTACAGCGTTGATGATGTAAAGATAGGAGCTTGGTTTTAGATGCATTAAAGGTAACAAGCCACGTCTTACCCCACTGAACCACTCGTTCGAGATCAGAGGAGAGAGAATCAGCGAGAGCTTTGTCATTTACAGCCTTTGATGTGTTGCCGTAGATGGTCGTGTCATCAGCATAGATGCCAACGAAATATTTAAGTATGTGTTTAGGGAGATCATTGATGTAGATCAGGAAGAGAGTTGGCCCCAGGATGGACCCTTGAGGGACTCCAGCATTAATAGTGCAGGCCTCTGATTCTTGTCCATCAACCACTACTCTTATGAGCCTATCAGAGAGAAATGATTTAATGATAGAGAGAATATTTCCAGTTATACCGTACCTGGAAATCTTGTGAAGTAGGCCTTTATGACATACCTTGTCGAAGGCCTTTGATATGTCAGGAGCAATTGCCCTAGAAAGGAAGCCTTTGTCAAGAGATTCCCTAATTCTATGAAATATAACCGTTAGCACATCTGAGGTAGATATTGCAGAGCGGAAACCATATTGCGTGTCACTAAGAAGGTTATTTCTGCTGAGGTGGTTGACTATTTCTCTATTTAATATGGATTCCAGCAACTTACTCATGACACAGGATACTTATTGGTCTGTACTGAGATGGAGATGACTTATCACCTGAGTTCTTAAATGCAGGTAATACTAACGAGGTTTTCCAGGGTGTTGGAAAGCACTTCTCTTTAAGGCAACGCTTAAATAGTTTCGTAAGTATGGGAGCAAGTTTTGGTTGAAGCTTTTTTAACACTATAATTGGGATGCTTTCAGGGCCAGTTGCTTTACTGGAATCAATGTTCTTGATCAGCTTGGCGACCTCATGCACATATATTTGTATGTTACCTAGCTTGTTCTGTGTTATAGGAGGAACTATGGGGAGTTGATGGCCTTCGTCGCAAAGGGTAGAATTAGCTGCAAAGTTCTTTGCAAATAGGTTGGCCTTGTCTGAAGCTAATAAGATGACCTCTGGTCCATTGATAATGGTTGGGATAGAACGCACGCTTCTGTTCAGGATCCTATTTGTTATTTGCCAAAACTGGTGGGAACCAAGCCGCTGATCAGCTACCTTAGATTTAACAGACTGGGCATATAGATCTCTTGCGTTTTTTCTGACTCTTTTACAGTGGTTGCTGGCGTTCCTGAAAGCAGCTTTAGTCTCGGTGCATCTATTACGTTGGTAGCTCTGGAAATAGTGATTTCTGTACGCGATGGCAGCAGCACATTCTAAGGAAAACCATGACTGGCTGTTAGGTTTTTGTTGGAATTTTTTAGATGGTATGAATCGGTCTATTAACCATTCGGTCAGGTCTAATACTATAGAGGACACATCCTTTTTAAACATGGAATGCAGACGGAGATCAGATATAAATGTACGGAAGCTATCCCAGTCAGCCATGGAGTATCGATATACAGTACGGTGGAGAGGTATGTCTTATTACATTTAATTTTTATCTTAACTGATACGACGGAGTGGTCGGAGGATCCTAGGGGAGAAAGAATGGAACATGAACAAAGCTTAGGGGAAGTTGAGAAAAAAAGGTCTAGGAGGCTTGCATATTGACCTGTAGTATCGGGCACACGGGTGAGCTCGCGAACAATCGGAGTTAGGTCATAAGCAATGGCAAAATCATAACAGAACCTCCTCTCATCGTCCGTCTGATTTGAGTTGGTCAGCCATTCCACGTTATGGACGTTGAAGTCACCACAGATGTGGATGTTAGCCGAGGGATGTGCAGACAGGATGTGGTCTATTTTCTCGGATATTCTCGTAAAGATAGTAATTTCGCTGTTGTGGGGCGGATAGAGGGCAAATATAAATGCAGTGGTGTAAGCAAGTGCAACCCGGAAGCACATATAAGGTAAATTAGGATCTTCTCTAGAGATATACCTGCCACATGGGAAGCCAGCTTTAATTTAGGCACATATTCCATGACCATGGCGATCTTGGGGGTCAGATTCCGATTAATCCTCCCAATGCTAATATATATATATATATATATATACACGTGTGTGCTCGTATTAACACAAGCAGAAAGCCTTGGCACGAGTGGATAAAACCAACAAAATCAGTATCGTTGCCAATGACTAGAAATACAGACTTCAATATGTAACGATATGACTAGTGTTACAAAATAGTTAGTGTCGTTACACCATCAGAAAAATGGCTGACAATAAAAAGCGCTATGAAAAAATTAAGCGAAAAGATATGGATAGAAGATCGAGAAAGTACACATAATTGTCACAGCAGGTTTACTATTATTGGAATGGGCTTCCTCCAAGTGGAGATGTAGAAATATATTATATGTTATTGGATGTTTCAGTAACACTAGTGACGTGGATTCCTGTAGATACATGTGCAAACTGACAAACTTTAAACAGCGTAACGTAACTCTTGGACGTTTTTCTAAATAACCTATTTCTCTATGATTTTGTAATTTAGTGTTAGGTTTAAAAAGCGACAAGGGTTGCGGAAAATTTCGAACAGCTAATATAGACGTACGAAAAATATAGACTCGGAGGGGTAAGGCAGCAACACAGACAAACCGAGACAGAAATGCAGAGAGAGAGAGAGAGTGTGCGTGTGCGTGAGAGAGAGAGAGAGAGAGAGAAAGAGAGGGAAGTGAGGAAGAAGACAGATAGACGGAGAAAAACAGAGACAGGGACAAATAGATTAAGTAATGGACTGACAGATAGGGAATGAAAATAGTGATAGACATATAGAGCGATAGAGAGCTGAGGAAAGAGAGATATGTGGGGTAAGGTGAGAGGAACAGAGAGAGGCGAGAACAAATAAAGAGAGGAGGGGCATAGAGAGTGACAGGTACTCAAACAAAGAGAAAGACGAAGAGAGAACATCTTAATATATATGCAGACCTACAGACAACATATTACATTTACTACAGACAACAGGAGGCAGATGTAGAAAAAGAGAGACTTCGCATCCTAAGAAAAGATTGCAAATAAAAACAAAACGCCTGCGTTCAGTCTCGAAAGACAACGACACGCCATGTAAGTGTGGCTGCACGTGCACTCTCCAACCAGATTTCTCCGAATCGGCACTACTTGAGTCCAGTGGCCAGGCGAAGTTCAGAATGACTGGAAACACTGCCGAGATAAGCAGAGATCACATACAGCAGCTGAAATTCCCAGATGGTTACCTATGTTAGGGCTGACCAGATTCAACGTTGCTTAACGTCGGTGTTATAACAGTAACAAATGTGTCTATGTAATTATCCGGTTACAGTTCTTAAGTTACAGCTATTTTGATAGCCATTTGTATTAGACTCTATTTTCATTTATTTCACCGTGGAATTCACAGGACTCTCACTAGTTTGCAAGAATTTAAACTTATCGGAATAACTTTCTTGCCAATCACGTCAGCTTCACAAAGAATTCCTTTCTTGTTTTTGAAATATTCTTTGGTATCTTTTGTTCCTCATATCTTTTGATCGTCCGCGAAATGAATTCAAACTGAAACGTTGCGCAAAGTGGTAATTTTGCTTGTTCATTGGGGATTCTTTGACCATACCAGTAAATATCGTTTCTTGTGTCGCAGTCAGGGAAGAAACTGATTAGAAATATTGGTGCCCATCCAAATTATGGTCCTCTGCTTCCACTACTGTTGTTCAGGTGTAAGGACTGTTAATATTTGAATAGCCAGGGGAATAGTCTTCATTACGTCGCCTATAAATACTGTAGTCTCCGTTGCCAGAAGTTGTAACGATGCCAGACAACCGGGGGAAAGTATTCAATACTACCCAAATTCCTTCACCGATGATGAATTTGTTTAAGACTCTTCAGAATCGGGAAAGCGGAAATGCGGTAAAAACGAAACATTTTACGTTAGTGATATCAAGTGTCAGAAATTCAGTCATTCATAATAATTCATCGCAAAAGCCATAGATGCAGAGCCAAACCATTTAAACAGACTTAAAATAGTAAACTTCATTTTTAATATGAAAACTGTGAAATAAAATTTTCAGGAAAACACAATCGAATTGTCACCTTAATATAGGTACCTTGACCTCTACAGCAGGTATATTCCCATTAGAGGGGATGACGACGTTAGGTTTTGCAACACTTACAGGTTAGTGTCTACTTCCTCTACATACTGCGCCTGGTATTCTCAAATCTCGTACTGACAAGGCTCAACGTTGCTTAACTCATAAAAGAATTATTGTCTTATTGAATATATTAAAGAAATATGAAAATATATAAGCATAAAAAAGTATATAAATAAATATATAAAAGTATATATAAAAACAAATTTATATTATTTATATACTTGGAATATCAGTGCATTCACACGTAAAACTTTTATGCGAACGTGAATAAGAACATTTCACGTTTCTCGTTCTCCCTAAAAGAAGCTAATGTCTATTTCCTAACATGTTCCACAATCAAATAAAGCTTTAGGCATATAACTGAAAAGTTCACTAGAAAAAATATCGTTGTAAAAATAAATGATGTGTATAATGCTATCCAACAATTTAACCCGACAATGACAGATAATCATGCTAATATAATGAATGAACGACAGACACGTTTACTATCCCGAATAATATCCTGACGTTAATTCTGCGATTCTAATCGCACTAAAAAAGCTGTGAAACAGCGAAATATTGTCTGTAAAAAATATATATATATAAGACGCATTTACGAGTTGCACAAGTGATATTTCTAATGAGTATTAAAGGCAATGCATTTGTTGTTCCAAAATATAGACAGTACTAAAATGCCACTTGCTAATAATGCCGGTCTCTTGGGTACATTTTGGGTTCCGGACAATGAAATAAATTATCGTATGTTCGACCATGGCTTGTGTTGAAACGAGTGTCGGTCTAGCCATACAGTTAAAGAAAACTAAGCTGCCCCCTCTCTCTCTCTTTCTCTCTCTCTCTCTCTCTGTATATATATATATATATATATATAACTACTTAATTTACTCACATAAAATTAATATACGAAAGTATAGATTTATGCGTAAGCTTAGAGTATTTACTTAAAAAGTGCTCATTACGTAGGTAGAGCTAGTTAGTAAGTTATAAAATGTATATAGCGATTAAGCTACACTGAATATTCCGCGTTTCATCCACTTTAGGATTCTTCGGGCTTATGCGCGAATTCTGTGGTTGTTTGTCGTTTTTATATGCTCCTCTTGTATTGAAATTTTAGTTAGCCAATCAGCTTACTAGTATCCACCGCGCCCTTCCTATAGCCAATGAGAATGTATTTATCGGACAAAGGCCTATTTGACCTCTGGTTGACTTGTTCCTTTGTGTGTTCTCTATTTAGCATGGATATTTAGCTTCTTGATTTCTTTAAAAATCTAGTTTAGTGTTTTTTTATGTTAGTTTATATATAAATATATACATGTGTACACACATATATATGCACATATATATATACATATATATATATATACATACATATTCATTCATATATATATTCATACATATTCCAGCGAATGTCCGCTGTCCTTGAGTTCCCATTCGCCGGTAATCGAATGGAAAATAATAAGACAAGCTACCACGTCTAGGGACCTAGACGACCCATGTAGATTATGCCTTCATGAAAAATTTGCTATCCTGTACTTTAAAGAACCCCAACATCGATTAAACTGTTGAAGGGAAATAGCAAACAACTGTGTTCACAAGATAAAATTTACTCTAGGATAGCAAAACAAAATAGTTTCAAAACTAACAAAACAATAGAAAATAAACAAATAAATAAATTAAACAAACATGAATATACATAAACAGTCACACATATATGCATGTATATATATGTATATATGTGCATATATATGTGTGTACACATATATATATTTATATTTAAACTAACATAAAAAACACTAAGCTAGATTTTAAAAAAATCAATAAGCTAAATATACATGCTAAATAGAGAACACACAAAGGAACAAGTCAACCAGAGGTCAAATAGGCCTTTGTCCGATAAATGCATTCTCATTGGCTGATAGGAAGGGCGCGGTGGATACTAGTAAGCTGATTGGCTAACTAAAATTTCAATGTAAGAGGAGCATATAAAAACGACAAACAACCACAGAATTCGCGCATAAGCCAGAAGAATTCTGAAGTGGAAGAAACGCGGAATATTCAGTGTAGCTTAATCGCCATATACAGTTTATAACTTACTATATATATATATATATATATATATATATATAAATAAGTATAATCCGAGATTAGATTCTGAAATGAGTTATTGTCTTATTGAATATATTAAGGAAATATGAAGCATATAAATATTAAAATATATATAAATAAATATATGAATATATATATATATATAAATATTATATATATATATTATATATATATATATGTATATATATATGAAATTATATATATATGTATATATATATATATTATATTTTCATATTATAAGCTCTATTTCCTATTTGGTTGTATCGAGCTTTTACATCTGGCTGAGATAATTTTATAAATATTAATTCTTTAATATTTATAAAATACTTTAATTTTACCATCTTGGATCAGTTTAATTGTAATTTTTATTATATATATATATATATATATATATATATATATATATATATATATATATATATATATATATATATATCAACTAGCAGACAGCCCATAGATTGTACGGGATTTACTGAGGATTAAGGAATGTTCTACAATTCCACTACTTTATTGTCCTCGAAACGAGTGAATGTTCAATCAAAACGATGGATTGACTGTTTTAGTCGGGGACGAACCGTGTCACACCACAAGAAAGCTTCACATGCCTTCCCGCAGTAACTTAATTCACAGTACATTGTGGTCTACAATGCACTGTAGAGGGCCTATTTGATGTGTTTTGATTGAAATAAAAAAATAATGTTTTTGGATCTTCAAACACTTATTTGATATCAATGATTTGCATTTGCATCAAAACTTTTCTTCATTTTGATCTTTCTTTGAATGTGGTTTTATAGGAGCTTTATGAAAATGTTATTTTTAGTTAAACTTTTTTCACGTTTCTTTTTAATACTTAACAATTTTTGTCAGTCTTTTGAAATGTTCATTACAGCTCATAATTAAATGAAATTCTGTTCCATATAATTGTTTAATCATTAAACAAGTAGGACGTATTACATTTCTATTTTAAAATCTTTATTGAATTCTGTTTCAATAAAATATAAAGAAATAATTATTTTTCACAGATTTCATAAATGTTTTAAGAAACTAAAGAAATATTATTAGATATGGCGTGATTAAAATTGATTAAAACAATGAAGTAATTTAGCAATATTCTTTTATCCTATAATTTATAAAATGAAGGCAGGATTTATTTTCATTTCCTCCTTATTATTTGTTGTGTTGAGGTAATGCACCAATTTTCTAGATCTTTGCAAACATACTATTTACAGTATTCAATATGATACTACTCTTTGAAATAGTGATGTCAATCCTGGAGACTACCCCCATATTCAATGAAATACAAATTCTGCAAATTAAACCAACACAAAATTACCAATACAAAAAAAACACGTAAATTTTCAAGTCTTATAAAATTCTTCGCAGTTAAAAACAAGAAGAAGCTTACGTGCAGTGTTTGGACCTTTTAACGATAAAATGAAAACGAGGATAAAGTCAGCAAAATCTGAATAATGAAAACATTCAACACTCATGTAATAAATTCCAATAATTAATATCTATTGCAAAAATAACAATAAAGATGTGATTTGAAGTTCAAAGAACTTTAATTGTAATAATAAAAACTCATTTAACAAACTCAGTCATTTAATTTCATAATAAATTAAGAATATTTATTTTATAAAATACACATATGTGCAAGTGCTGCCATATAATCTGCCGACATGTTGCACTTTTATTTTTTCTTAACCAAATCCCAACAATCGCACTTTTTACTGATTCATTAAATTTTCTTACAACTATGAAAAAATTGCAAAAGTTGATATGTAATATATTTCTATCAAATCTATATATTATTACTTACATGCCAAATCATCAGATTATTAAGAAAACACAGGGAAATAAATTACTATTAACAACTTTGATCAAATTACAATCTCTCGAAAAAGATGGCGTCTCACAGTAATTCTATTGTTTAATGCCTTTCAAGCAGTTATCTATATTCATCTACAAAAATATTTAATTGTTTACTCACGGTCTGATCGGAACTTATATTACACTAACTATTCTATTGAGACACATTCTGTTGTCTGCTTATGTGATAATCTTTTCAACTACCGTGAGATTTTCACATGTTCTACTAGTATTAATGATTATAGTTTATTGGGTTTTTACATATAGCTTTTAATTATTTTCTTAATAAAATTATTTCACAGTAATATATGCTTTAATTGCTTACAAAAACTATTCTAATTCAAAAGGAGAGCAGCTAAACGGCAACCAAACGAAACGCCGTTATAAAATGTCATATTTCCTTTTTTTATTCGACAAGAACGATTTGTTTCTCAACCGGGTTTGACTTGTGATGAAAAGTGCCTTCTTTACGACAACTAGCGATGCTTAGTTCAACAGTTAGACGCCAACAAAACTCCAAGGCACTCCATAGAGCCAAAGTTGCATAAATAAGGTAATGATGACTGTTTTGTTGTTTGCAACTGGTCTCATCTATTACAGTATTTTTAATGCAGGCGAAACCATTAAATACTGACAATAAACAGATAAATGCAGCACTTAGCATTAACCAACACAAATTAACTAATTCTTCTCCACGACAATGCCCGACCGCACGTTCATAAAACCAACTCTACAGAAGTTGAACACATTAAACTACAAAACTCTGCCTCATCCCCAATACTCTTCAGACCTCTCTCCTTCTAACTACTACATTTTTTAGGCAGTTTAACAACTTTCTGCGTGAGAAATACTTAAAAAACCTAAGCGATATCAATAATGCCTTCAACGACTTCATCACCACCAGAACGAAAGACTTTTATGTTACTGGCACTTGTTTTGCTTTGGCAAAAGTGTGTTGATGCTGATGGTACATTTCGATCAAAAAAATGTTTGTTTGTTTAAGCCGGGACATGTTCATCTGAATTTAAAAGTTAATAACTACATGATCTTTCTTGAGTAGTATTTTATTGGTTTTTGTTGTTCCGAAAAATGTATTCTCTAGGCACAGAAATTTGCTAGAATATTGAAGGGCATTGATTTCAATAGTCATACGTGTACTAGTGCATGTCGAGGCTGATATGTGTGTATGTGTGTGTGTGTGTGTGTGTGTGTGTGTGTGTGTGTGTGTGTGTGTGGTCGGAAATTGATTAAGAGGTTATTGTCTTGTGAAATTTGTTTTCTTTTGCAACATTTGTATTATTTGATTTGTTTGGACTATTGTTCTTATCGTGGTAGGTTTTCCCCAACGTTTCCGTCGATGTAACCTTCGACTGTCTTCAGGTGCTATCACAGTGGATGTTACTGGTTACCAATAAAAATAGCGTCAAGTCTATTTCTTTTTTTTTTTCCAATAAATTTTGTTGACACGATGCTTGTATACTTTAGATAAAGCTTGATTATTATTTTTTGTATTATTTGAAATGGTTGGAAATTTAGAGAAAGAGCGTCTTTTAAAAAGCAAAACATGAATACGCTGTAGTCCTCATTCTTTGAACATATCCGTAGACAGTTTCGTAATATGATTGGAATTATTTTTATTTTTCTGCTGCTCATTTTCATCAGCCCTGTTTTGACAAATGTCATAAACGTGTTTACATTATTTTCAATACTACCGTTTTGTAAACAGACGGTGTGACGGTTCATTTACTATTTTTAGTAAAATTATAAGTGTTTAACTCCTACTTTCTTGCGTTCAGAGGAATGGCGTATCAACCCTTTTTATTGATGACCTCCCCTAGACGATTACTAGAAGAACGATATCGGAAACAAGTCTTTTAGTATCGTTAAAAACCTACAAAACACACAAACACAAATACACACACACACACACACATATATATATATACATATATATTATATTATATTATATTAGTAATCTGGCAAGACCACAGGCGGGACAACAGAGGATGCAAAACGAAAGCTGCCTTGCAGGACACTATATATACAAATGTAAGCATATTTGGGCATATTTTATTGGTCTGATAACATAGGTTTTTCTTTTACTAATTGTCATAAAATTTTAACCAAAGAATAGTATAATAATCCTAAAAAAACCTGCAAAGTTTCGTGTAGTTTCGTACCATAAAACCAAATATATAAACATTCAAATATTCAGTTAGGCTACCAGTATATATATATATATATATATAAAAGAGTGTAACCATCAAAACTTGTGGGGTTTTAAGCCTTTTATCATATTTTATTTTCAGCCTTTTATCATATTTTTATTTTAAAGTATTTTTCTAACACGTTTCAAGCTTTGTTTCACTCTCTTCAGATATTTTTATAAACAGTTTTTTTTTAAATGGGAGTTTGAAATGTTGTTTTTACATCTGCTGATACTAAATGTGTTTTTCAGAGTGATGCGGTCTCAGACATTCTGTCCCCAACGGTAAGTGTTGGTAGTTTCCAGTCAGAGTTAAGTTCAAAGAGGGTGCTTTTGGTCCATTTGGTGAAGGATTTTATGTTTTTTATGACTTTCTTTCCCAATGTATAGCACACCCTCACACAATCACACACACATACATATACATACATGTACATATACATACACACACGCATTCGCACGCAGGTATATACACATATACTCACGCATATACACAGAGATATATGTAGGAGCATACATATATACATACCCACCTACACACCCACATACGTACTCACACACATCCACCCACTAACATATCACACACGTATTGGTTATTTATTTATTTATTTATTTATTTTTGTCTTTCCCAATCAAAACACATACTTAATCATTCAAACGTAAGTACACGTACACACACTCAAGTAAGATGAAGAATAGGTAGGAGATGATATATAAACACACACACATACACACGCACACACAATCACACACATATACATGCACACACATATATATATACATACATGTATACACATACATACTCACATACATCCGTATACATACACACATGCATATACATAGAGACATATGCAGGGGCTCACACATACGCATACATCCATATACACACATACACACACGAATGCATTTACCCACCCATATATATGCATACATATATATACACACATATAGATGCGTATACATCCATCCAATCATATATATATATATATATATATATATATATATATATATATATATATATGGACACACGCACCCACAATCACATACACACATACATATTCATACACCCACACTTTACATATATATATATTGATTGAATTTATCTTTCCTAATCCAAGCGCATATGCATACGTGTATTCAGTCACCCAAACATAAGTGCATGTATACACACAAACAAGATGGAAGATAGATAACAGATTATATATACACACACACACGTATACACAATCACACACATACACGCATACATACACATACACACATATATATATATACATACACACATATGTGTGTACATACACATACACATACACACGTACAATTTCTAATTGTTTGTTTAGTTTAGGGGAAATATTATTATATTGGATATGGATGTGCGCGCCCGTAAAAGTGTGCGCATGCTTTATTGTGCTTGTTTTGTTTCGTGTGTGAGGGTGCACATTTACCTAAGTAGGCATGCGCGTAAGTGTATTTTGTGTTTTGCCTATTTATGCGTATAATTATTGAGAGATGTTTAAGGTGGGGTTGAACTTTACTATGAAGTTTATTTCTTGTGTTAGTAAGTAGAAGTAATTGTCAGTTTGAAAGATGGCCATTACCTCGAATCTGCCTCCACTGCATGTGTGATACATGTAGATGTCTGTTTCCGCGATTTTGATGGATCGGTGTAGGGCTACTCTACTACTAAGGGTTTTTTTGTGGCGCCTATGTAGGATTAATCGTATGCTGCACATTTTATTATATAGACCACGTTTTTTTAGGTGCAATTTAGGTTTTTTAAAATTTTGAATGTTTGTATGGGGTTCGTGAATGTGTATGTGTTTCCCTCTAATATTATGTTGCAGACTCCACGTCGTTGTTTGTTGCATTTTGTGACTCCTTTTGTTGTGTCTTGATTGAGTTTGAATGAAGTAAAAATGCGTTTTAGGTTTTTGGGTTGGCGTTTGCTTTTTATTATTTTTGTTGTTTTAAGGAAGTTGTTTAGTTTACTGTTTTGGTTAAATAGGACGAGGCTTTTCGTTATCTCTGTGAAAAGCTCATACCAGTAGATTTATTTTATATATATATATATATATATATATATATATATATATGTGTGTGTGTGTGTGTGTGTGTGTGTGTGTTTCGTTCGGCACTAACACAATTTGGGGTTAACTGGCTTCCCCCAATAAAAGAAGATCCCTGGTAGCATGAAATTCACAAGCTGTCTCCAGTCACATGTATACCCTCGTTAGGGGGGATTACAACGTTAGGATCTTGCAACTCTTGCAGGAAGGTGTCGACGTCTTCCTACATACAACGCCTGGAATTCCCAGAAATAACCACGCTCAACATGTTTAACTCCCGTGATCTGACGGGAACCGGTGTGTCAACGTGATTATGTCGTGTTAAAGACACGGCGTTGCCCTGGATTGAATAATGATCCACGAATATTTCACATTACTATATTTTTATTGTCATCGAAATTCATGAGATCGCCCGGGAAGAAGCTTCGCATGCCTCCATGCAGTAACTTAGTCCAAAATATATATATATCCTACATTGCACTCTATAGAGAATCTACTCTTTATTTTAGAAAATAATTTTATTTAAACCTTTTTCCAGTTAATGGAAATAAAAGCATTAAGAAATTTACGTGTGGATTTTGAACATACAGATCACCGCATGCAAAAACACACACACCCACACACACAACAATACAAAAAACACGTAAATGTGTGTGTGTGTTAGTGTGTGTGTGTAGATATTTTAATACATACAAAACGTTAAAAATAGATTGTCTAATGATGAATGAATGAATACACAAGAAAACAAAACAGATTATACTGATTTGTTTGTTTGTTTTTCAAGCGAAGGGGGCCTCTGCTTAGTGCTTATGAAAATTATTCCTCAGGAGTTTCTGGTCTACATGCATTCCTCATCGTTAATCGCAGCTACTTCTAAAATTGTAATATTACAGGATTTAATTCTGCCGTTAGAGCAGCAAGAGTTACACTCTGCATTCGAAATCGGAGAAAGTTTGGCCCAGATTACACAAGTAAAGGGCACAAAAAATTTGCTTCTGCCATTTTATTTGTTTGCATTTCGCGTATGACGTGTTTTTATATGCTGTACATTAAAGCACTGCGACAAGAGGTCGTCGGATCCTGAAAACAATTCCGCTGTGCTCACCCAGGAAATCTATTATTCTAGTTGCAGCTCTGATATCGTTTGAATTCCAAGCTTGTTCGAGATGATTTCCTGTCCCTGTAACCTGAGTTTAAAACAGTTTCGTTCTGGTACTACCTCGTTACGGTTGCGTAAATAATGTTTAGGAGATTTGGAAATCGGAGAGGTTGATAGTGGTGTATGAGTAAATGTGTGTTAAACCGAGTCAGTTGTATGAAGTCTGTTGATAAATGGAAAAAATAACGAGAAATGTTTGCAGAAAGTAAAATGGGTTAACAAAAAGTAAATGAAATAGAATATGCTAAAACAATAAACGCTTAGTTAAGAACAATATATATAGACAAATGCTAAACTGTCAAACTGTTGTTTTAGAATATGTAATTGCAAAAAATCTCAAAGGATTGAATATATATATATTCATGTAACTGTTACATAAGGATAAGATAAACTGTGGATAGCAATGTACTCTTCTTATAAATTTTCCTAATGTCTGTATGTGTGACGCGTTTATCTCAGCCTAAAGGCAATCCACCCAGGCAAGTAAGGTACAAAAATGAAGCTTATGACCTAGTAGATGTTTTAGTGATATTTTTATCCATGTTTGGTTTAGGAAAATGCCAAAAAAAAAAAAGGATTTACCTAACAGCGTTTTATTTACTGGATATTTTTCCTGTACAAGGACTTAAGACTGGGCAAACTTAGGTTCTTGTTTCTGTAAAATAGTTTATTCTTTTTCTTTCAAATACATTTATATGTTTTGATTAACACTTGATAACATACACACATACACAAGCATATATACATATATATACACACAAACACGCACACATATATATATATATTTATATATATACACTATGTATGTTTATGTATGTGTTTTTTATTATTACTAAAATGTTAGCAAATTAAAAGAAATGATTTAGGAGGAAACTGCTTTTATTCTCATGAAATCGTTTTCGCATGAGGGTTGATTTTCGGAACTGATGAAGCATCCTGTCAGTAAAAATTATCGATAGTCTTGCATAGTTTTCTTTATTTTTCATATTTTGTATGTGTTTAAGGGAGGTAGAATCAATTGTATGTCAACAAAATATGTTTGATGAACTTTTGTACATATTACTTAACATTCACAAAGTTTTACATGAGATTAAAATTTATTAGGATCTTAAGTATTGCCCTATAAGAAACTTTGTTGCTTATATATATATATATATATATATATATATATATATATATATATATATATATATATATATATATATATATATATATAATGGGTTAAGAAATTCCAACGAAAGAAAGATGTATATTTAAATAAGGGGGTGGTCACCAACAATGTGTATTTTTTTTAGATCATTGTAATTATGTTTTCAAATCATTGAAATCGTTTTTAACGCGTTTCAGACGTTCTGTGAAGCCCCCTCTCTCTCTCTCTCTATATATATATATATATATATATACACATATATATAATATATATATATACATATCTATATATATATTATGCATTATATTATATATATAATGTTCCTATAATGCTCTCTATAACATCCTGGCGCTCAAAAGGATGTCCGCACCTGTCATTCTTGCAAACACCGCATATTTAAGCAGGATTGAATGTAACTGTTTAAACAATCTATACATCATTTGATGTATAGATTGCTATTTCTCTATAATTTAACCTGTTTATATTTGAATTTTATTTTAAATATTTTAGTGTTACAGATTAGAAAAAAAAAAACTTCAAATCGAGAAGGAAAAAGAAACTCCGCAGTAGCGAATGAGCTTTAAACCAGCTTTAAATATCCACCGTTTATGTAACTAACTGTTGTTGTTCTAGGTCATATAACGTAACATTTAATCCATATGCCTCGACTTTTTCTTAGTGTTCTTCAGGAGCTCATTAATCCCCACCTTTCTGCTTCATCCAATTAATAAAAAAAGCAGATTTAAATGTCATTAAAAATCAGATTGAATTACTGTGCAAAAGGACTAAAACACCAACAGTGTTCGTGATGTCCTTAAATCTGGTCGTCCTAGAATTACTTCTAAAAGGAAAGACAAGGCAATCAAGATCCTCAGCCTCAGAACTAAATTTTAATCGGCTCTCCAAACCCAACAAGGGTGTAATCTTGTTAAGAAGTGCTCCCTTTGTACCGTTAAGAACAGATTGAAGGAATTTAATTTTCAAGGTTTTGTTATAGGACGCAAGCCAATGATTTCTGTAAAGAACAGAAAGCACCGTGTGGACTTCGTCAGTTGCGATGAAGATCGTGACTCTTCATATTAATCGAAAATGATTTTTAGCGACGAAAGAAAATTCAATCGGCTAGGCAGTAATGGTAGGCAGTACGCCCATCGAAAGGTGCACAGTTTAAACGCTGCAAGATAGTGGAGGTTAAGTTTTAGCGTGGGGCGTTATTAGTAGGTCAAAGTCCTATAGTTTGCTTGAAAGGTAGAATAAATTCGACGAAGTATGTTTATATGTTGACTGAGCATTTTCTATCCAACTTTGATCTGAATTTCGATGATAATCGCATCTTCATGTAGGATAATGCTCCCATTCACGCATCTGGCAATTTTAAGAGGTTCCTTGAAGAGCATGATATTCAGTGTTTTAATTAGCATGCACACTCTTCAGACTTAAATCCTATCGAATACGTATGGCATTACATCTACAAACAGCTACGCAATGATAACATTTCAAATCTGGAAGAACTTTAGACAAAAACTTAAGAGAAGTGGGATGCCGTTTCACCGGACTATTGCTAGACCCTGGTGTCGTCTGCAAATATCCCCATCCCTAGGACTATTTTATCAGGGAGATCATTTATGAATATCAGGAATAATCAAGGTCAAAAGATAGATCAGTGAGGTACACTCGCATTTATATCATATTGTTTGGACGTACCACCATCGAGGACAGCATGGATTCTTTTCTTACTTAGAAAGGATTTAATTATTTTAAGTATTCGTCCAGTAATACTATAGGATCTGATTTTCATGAGAAGACCATCGTGGAATACCCTGCCAAAAGCCTTAGATATATCTGGAGCTATTGACTTCCCCTTTTCCGTCTTATTCAGTGCATGGTATATTAGTACAGGGATTACAGTCAGAATATATGCAGTAGAATGGACTTGCCTAAATCAATATTGATGGTCGGACAGACGTTAAGCATCTATAAGGTGGTTGACTAGAGGTTGATAAATTATGGACTGAAATATTTTGGCGAAAAGAGGGAGGAGGCTAATGGGGCGAAATTTAATAGATCAGTTCTTTCGTCAGAAGTCTTGTGAACTGGTACCACAGAATCAGTTTTCCAGCAGTAAGGAAAGCATGATTCGTTAAGGCAAATTTAAAGAGTTTGGCGAGAACTACATCAACCACAGCGACGCATTTTTTAATAGTACAGGCACATGGAAACTAGGTATACATACTTTTGAGGTATCCAGGTGTTTATGATATCATGTGCTTGAGAGGGGGTGATTTAAAGGTCGCCAAGTGTGGTTTCAGACTGTAAAGGAAAATCAGGGAGGGGTGGTTTGCTGGACCCAACGGAGAGTTTGAGGCAAACTGACGGGCAAGCATGTTAGCTTTTTCGGTTGCCGTGCAAACAATCACATGGTTGTCGGATATTGAGAAAAATGTTGATTGCCCATTATTTACTACACTCTGGTAGATTTTCCAGAAATCACCAGTTCCTAATTACTGCATTTAATGCATTTTTTTTGTGATTTCGGTATATTCTCTCTTAGGTGTCGCTACTTTTTTCTAACAATTACTTTTAGCTTCTATAAACTTTTGTTTGTTTGTACTGAACTTATGTCTTATAAGTCTGCGGTAGGAATGTTGACTCTGAGCAATGGAAGCTGCGCAAGTAAGAGTAAGCCATTTAAAAGAGTGGGGTTTACTAAAGAACTTCCGCGAGGAAACATGTGATTCAATTGCTGCTTTGAACAATTCAACGGTCTCATATGCGCACTATTCTGGCGGAAGAGAAAGGTATTTAACCATGGGGCATCTCTGATGTAATCTCCCATGGCATACCAGTCAGCCTTATTGTAGCAACTTTTCGTTGTGAATAATGGCTCTTCAACTTGCAGTCGAAAGTTACAAGGTCTTTGAGTTTTATAATTATGTATATATATATAATAATTATTATATATATATGTATATATATATATATATATATATATATATATATATAGATGAATGAGGATAGAAGAAATGTTCCACGCTTTCAATATTTTATTGTTAATGATATTAGTAGAATCGCCCACTTTTCAATCAAATCGATTGATATCCTAGTCTAATCGTCTATTTGAAGGGCGATAACGTAAGAAAAAACATGTGCGTGAAAGCTGATAACGTACGTACGCATATATATATATATATATATATATATATATATATATGTATCTGCGAACGATGTTAACGTGCGTACGATCATAAATGTGTGTGACAGGTGAAAACGTACGTAAAAAAAAAATATGTGTGAAAGGTTTCTTTTTACTTGAAAATATTTTTAAAAATCACACAAGATATTTATTGATTTCATTTCAATATGACAATGTTGCTAGAAATGAAGTCCTGACGTTAAAATTTGAGACGCTTACATCATGACAGACACATCCAGAGTTTTAATATTAAGCAGCAACTTTATGGCAACCTAATTCACTCAGGGAGAGACGCCTACGATCTGCCGGTCACTGTCTGAGGAGCAGGCATTAATACGTGAGGGATTAATTGTTATGGACTCCACGCCACGGACGCGCAAGCAAAGGACTATCTAGATCCACGTAAATCCAGCAAAAAACACCCGACGCCAACGGAGAACCTGAAGATCTGAGGCAGCTGACGGAAGACAGGAAACTCTGGAAAGGAAGAGTCACATTGGTCTGGGTTAAAAGCCCGTCCTCATGATGATGATGATGATATTTTTCCTTTGTGTGTATTGATATTCTATGAAGTTAAAAAGAAAATACAATATTCGTTTTTCTTTTGTAGGTGTTGATATTCATATTATTTAAAAAGAAAATACAATTTTCTTATATATGGGTTTGGAATTGCATTCACTAGCAAAAGATCTAACGAATTTGCATATTCTTTTAAACATTCATTTTGATTAATTCCCTATTAGGTTTTCGGTTTTCTTATGGGATACTCATCTTTAGTAAACTATTCCGTGTAATTATATTCATTCAGATATTCTACATGATTTTTACTTGCGGAATACTTGCGTAAAAAGCTTACAGTAAAGTTTTCACATATATATTTATCTATACGTATATATTTTGTTTAATCTATCTATCTATATATATATCTAAAAAAACGTGAACATGTCTGTATGACTGGCTGTCTGTGTACATTTCCCTATGCAATAACTCTGTCAATTTTTAGTCCATAGACTCGAAATTTGAAATATACGGTACTGAGATTTGGGGAAAATAGGCGATCAGGTTTCGGCCAGAAATTTGCCTGTTAAAGGGTCACAGTTCTACGATTTGACCTTTGAGAACTCTACCAAACTCCTCCGATAATTTGCGGTCTAAACACTTGAAATTTTATATATAGGTTCATTGGACATGGATCTAACTTAATAACTTGATTTGAGCCCAAAACAAAAAAATGTTAAGAGGTCGTCATAGGGGTCAAAGTTAAAAAAAATGACCGTTTTTTGTTTGCTGAACATACACCTCCAAACACCTGAGCAAAGCCGGGCTGAAATGCTAGTTATATATATTTTCAGAATCAAAATCCATATAAACCATCGAATTCACAAAATAATGTGCTTGTATAGGCTGACCTCTGAAAAGTGAAAGACATTGAATCTTTTACAAAATCCAAAATTTTTCCCTGATTTTAAAATATATGAATAAAACAATTTGTTTCAGAATTATTTAGATGAGGTTTGATTATTCGTATTATTATTTCGAACTTGAATCTTGAGCGTTATTTTAAGTGTTGAGTGCGTTTACATCATACCTATTTAATAGTCAAGTTTTCGGACAATATCAAATACCAAAATAGTCATCTAAATCATAGACTTATTTTAGCAAATGCATTTTTTTTACATATAAATGATTATAATTTCCTATTTATTGAAGCTTGAATAAAAACAAACACTTACTGTTGATATATTATTATGTTATATTTTTATTTCGGACGGTGACTAGTGATTTGCGTTTTCGCATCTCGTAATCACTTGTAAATAAGTTCGCCCAGTTACTAGAAAAATGCACTTTTTTACGCACCAACTTAATTATGATACGGGGAAAGCATGTATAAGTTTATCTATATACAAATACTCTTCTCAAGTGATTCACTCCACTCTCTCTCTCTCTCTCTCTCTCTCTCTGTCTGTATATATATATATATATATATATATATATATATATATACATACTTTAAAATAAGAATAAAATAGAGCAATAAATCTACTGGTATGGAAATCCAGTGATTATTGGTCTTACAAAATATCATTGAATGTAATATTTTATAAAGACAATTCCAGCTAAATAAAACTTGCTCAATATACCAGATAGAGCAAATAAATCAAAATTTAGTAATTTAAATTTTATGGCGTGAAATACCTCATTGCTACCAAAGTTTTTCACTTCGGAATTTACCATACACTTTTGATATGAAATTCAATATCCTTTTTATTTTGAACCAATATATAATTTCCATTACTCTATGATATTTAAAAACATTTAATTATGATTTTATTTGTTTATTGTTTTTAGCAAATTAGATATAAACCATTTTAATATTTGCTAATATTTTATCCTTTGTAAAGGTGGGTACACATCGAAAACCTATAGGTTAAAGAGATATAATAATTGAAATCTATTCTTTGTTTTTCATAAAATAATCTGTGTGTGTGTGTGTGTGTGTGTGTGTGTGTGTGTGTGTGTGTGCGGACAATTCTGAACCTACATACTCGATATTTTGATGTACAGACTTGAAATGTTATATATAGGTTATTTAAACATGTGGTAACTTTTTTTTATCGGTGTTCATCCGAAATAACAAGGACTGCCGAGGAATAAAAATTGGAAAAATCGTACGTGGGGCTCATTTGATTTTTATCCGTTTGTCAACTATTTCACGAATACGTATGCGTTAATCCTTCACATGACAAATTATTTATGTAAAGAATAAGAACCTTTGTAAACACGTTTTAAAAGAACGTGTCAAGTTGGCCTAATAGCTACCGTACTTGACTCCCTGTCTTTAGGTTTTGGTTTCGATCTCAGTTCTAGCACCTGTTTACTTACAAGAAGTGAACTATTTTGAAAAAAAAACCTAATACTGTCGTGTACATGCTTCTGTTTTTGTATGAATTAAAATATATGTATGCGTATTCTACAACCAGGCAACGTCAGGGGGTCTGGTAGTATACATATATATATATATATATATATATATATATATATATATATATATAATTCTGCAGCAATTTTCCAGCTGACTACAATATGACTGTCCTCAAGTCCACTGTAAGAAGTTCTTGATGAGCCGTTCTTGTTAAGTAATCAAATTTTACCAAATTTACACTTCTAATGCTTACTATGATATTTTCCTTTTGACCAATGTACACTCTTTAACCCTTATCCTCGAGTGGCCTTTGGACATTATTAACTGGTGATTCCCTTGTAAAAACGTCGTTATCTAGACATATTTTGATGGAACAGGACTGGGTTTTAATTTTTTCTGATTCTACTGGTAATTCGCTATATTCACAGAATAATCTCTTTCTTAATATTATGGCACCAAGTGATAGTTTTTGGCTATTCGCTTAAGTGATTTCGATCGCTTTGTCAATTTCCTCCCTAATAGTTAATTCAAACACCGAAAATAAAATAAAATGACAATTGTGGATAGAACAAATTAACGAATTTACCATAAATACACTTAACTAAGCTTTAACATCAATTACAAAAAAAAAACAAAAAAACAAAAACAAAATCACTCCTGACCATAATCGAGATCACCGATCGAAACCGCTCGAGCAAATGGCTAAAAAATTCCCACGTGTCGAGTTCAACACAGAAAATAGAATAAACAATTTTTTTCATGTTTCCAACATTTTATTAATGGCTGCAAGCATTCTCATTAAACATTCAAATCAGGTATTTTTCAACTTTACGCCTGAAGTCATTCATTTGAAAAGCTGGCATTACACCGTGAGTTGAGGTTAGCAGTTCGGACTAACGATTCACGCAAAAAAGATACATTCGTAGTTTCATGAGTAAAGAAAGAGATATTGTTTAATCAATGTGCCTAATCAGGAAATACTAAGGAAATATCGATATGAAGTCAAAATCAAATGAGAAACTATTAATATCTGATGAAAAGGAAATAATTTATGTAAGGTTTTTGGGGATACATTTTAATGCGAATTCAGATTACTGATACGCTCTATATTCAAAAATACACAAATACCGCCTCACACGCACATACACACACATATAAACACAGACATATATATATTAATATGTATATATATATATATACATATTAATCTATATATATCTATAAACGTGAACGTGTCTGCGTGTCTGTGTGTGTCTGTGTACATTTTCCTACGCAAGAACTCTGTCAATTTTAAGTCTACAGACTCTAAATTTGATATACAGGGTACTGAGATTTGGGAATATCTTTGTAATCCATTTTCGGCCAGAAATTTGGCTGTTAAGGGATCAAAGTTCAACGATTCGACCTTTGAGAACTATATCGAACTCCTCCGACAATTTAAATTTTAGATATAGGTTCCTTGGACATGGATCTAACTTAATAACTTGATTTGAGTCTAAAACAATAAATGTTTAAAAAAATTGGACCACTGCGGTCTCTACTAAATTACTCAGACAATTTCTGGTCTAAACATTTGAAATTTAACGTAAAGGGTATTCAGATATATGGCAATCGGTTTGGGTCGAAATTTTTTAGTTACCAATATATAAATATATGTGTGTATTTATGTATGTCCAAGGAACCTATATCTAAAATTTCAAGTGTTTAGACCCAAAATTGTCGGAGGAGTTTGGTAGCGTTCTCAAAGGTAAAATCGTTGAACTTTGACCCTTTAACAGCCAAATTTCTGGCCGAAAACCGATCACAAAGATTTTCTCAAATTTCAGTACCCTGTGTATCAAATTTCGAGTCTGTAGACTTAAACTTGACAAAGTTATTGCGTAGGAAAATGTACACAGACACACACATAGACACGTTCACTTTTATAGATATACTAGCATTTCAGCTCGGCGTTGCCCGGGTGTTTCGATGTGTATCTTGAGAAAAAAGTGGTAGTAGGAAGGCAGGCTACCGCGAAGGAGGAAAAGTACGTGAGGGAAAAAAACCCTGACGTCTTTGCGGTTGCAACCACCGCCAAACCTGAAGTGAGTTATGTTTTAATTAAGGCTAGATAACCGAAAGGAGAGGATAACTTTAAAAAATCTCGGCGAAAAAAGCGACCCCCCTGTAGAAATATGCGTAGTTGAATGTGAAGTTATTAATGTTTTTAGCCAATTTTTCGAAATTTGTCGTATAAAAGGTCGAACTTTAAAACAGTACTTATCTTGATAAAACCCGTCGCCTCTGTGGAAAGTTTTAGGCAGACATGCGAACATACATACATACATTTATATATTGGTAACTAAAATTTTTCAATCCACACCGATGAAAAAGCTTGCCCTATCTCTGATTACCCTTTATGCAAAAAACTTGCCCTATCTCTGATTACCCTTTATGTAAAAAGCTTTCCCTATCTCTGATTACCCTTTATGTAAAAAGCCTGGCCTTTCTCTGATTACCCTTTATGTAAAAAGCTTGGCCTATCTCTGATTACCCTTTATGTAAAAAGCTTGGCATATCTCTGATTACCCTTTATGTAAAAAGCTTGGCATATCTCTGATTACCCTTTATGTAAAAAGCTTGCCCTATCTCTGATTACCCTTTATGTAAAAAGCTTGCCCTATCTCTGATTACCCTTTATGTAAAAAGCTTGCCCTATCTCTGATTACCCTTTATGGAAAACCCTATATATAGATTTGGAGTCTGTAGACTTAAAATTGACAAAGGTATTTGGTAGGGAAATGTACCACACATACATAGCCACCCACACCCACACACACACACACACACACACACACACAAACACGTACACACACAGATACACAGACACGTTCACTTTTATAGATATACTAGCATTTCAGTCCAGCGTTACCCGGGTGTCTGGATGTGTCTGCTAAGTAAAAAACAAAACAAAAGAAAAAAAAGTGGTAGTAGGAAGGCAGGCTAGAACCCATACCGCGAAGGAGGAAACGAACGGGAAAAATCTGACGTCTATGCTGTTACGACCATCGCCAATCCGGAAGTGTCATTTTTTTAAATTAAGGCAAGACAATCGAAAGGAAATTTACACACACACACACACACTGACACGTTCACATTTTGATATATAATAGATAGATAGATTGTATACAATATATAGTAATGATTTAAAAAGTATAAAAGAAAAACTCATGCGCCACCACCGAAAATTGAAACCAAACCGTTCAGCCCACGATGTATTTTGCCTCTGCCGTCAATGACTGGGCAATGAAAACATGTTTACTGCAAGGCTAAAAATTAAAACATGAACCAATAGCTACTACGTTATGCATTTGTAATGTCGGCGTTCGACCTTCACCTGGCAAATTTCATTTTTTTAAATTTTCACACTTTTGCACCGATTTTTCCGGGCTAAAACCCAAATATACAGTTTTTCATGCATTCAAATACCTTATATATGAAGTTTCATGTCTGTATACCAAAAACTCTAGGAGGAGTTTGGTAGGCAATATTTTGCAAACACAAATATGTACGTATACATAATATACATGGGAACAATTTTGTGTTTACTATAAAGTTTTTACGCAAATATTAATCAAGTATAAATCATGTAGAATATCTGCATGAATATAATTACATGTAATAGTTAACTAAAGATTATTATCCCATTAGAAAACCGAAGCAACTAATAGGGAATTAATTAAAATGAATGTTTAAAAGAATATGCAAATTAGCTAGATCTTTTGCTAGTGAATGCAATTCCACAAACCATATATAAGAATTATATTTTCTTTTTAAATAAATAGAAAAGAAGGTTGCTTTTTCTGTTGTGCCTGGCCTTCGAGCCGGGATCAAAGCGTAATATGTTCTGCAGATGCTGCACTTAAGGTAATTTGTCCCAGTCAATGGAGGGGAAACCCTCTATACTGGGACAATTACTATCTTTGGACCCAACCAGAGTACCCCTTTCCCTTTTTTTTGCGGAGCTGGTTTTACCCCTCTTTAAAAACGACCTCGTGTCACATTTTGTTTTGGTGGGAAAGAAAATAAATCCTAATAGTAAAGAGGGGGTTTAATATGAATATCAATACACACAAAAGAAAAACGAATTTATAGGAGTATAGATAAATTACAACAAGATTAGGCTGTCCTTATTTGCTTAGGCTCATCTTATAAACATTGATATCAATACTTATTTGAACAATATTTTTGCAGTAGTGTAGAAGTTGTAATCCTTCGGCTATTAAATATTTGACTCTGGTTATAAAAATGTAATATATTGGAACACTATGGCGGTAAGTAGGGATTATGTATGCCCTTATTAATATCTAGTGTTATATTACGTACAGATCAGGACAATATATCGGCAAACGGGAATAGACAAAAAACAAATGATAATTATGAGAACGTAATAGAATATCATAATATTTAGTATTTGTTTTGGGGAATTTCACCAGACAATACGTGAAACTACTTGTTGTAAAGAAATGAAAAAAAGCGAAAGATAATAATCGCATATATAGCAAATGCCCATTGGTTTTAGTACTGAAAAAAAACAAGGCTATAAATAGGAGGAAATCAGTCAGCCGGAAAAGGTAACACAACCTTACAGTTCTTTAAATGAAGCTACTGGAGTAGAAAGCTTTATTTCAGTAAGGTATGTAAACAGCGAATCGATAGAGATAATAAACGAACTAGAACCAAGGAAGCCGAGAATACGTTACGCAATTCTTAAGAACCCGTTTCCATAATATTATTTATCGAAAAGACATCTGTGAGATACAGCTTGCAAAAATGAGGAAAGTGCAGTGCCAATAAAATTACACATACGTCTCTGCATCTTATCAAGAATCTTTAAATGGGGCGAGTATTCTCCAGCTAAAATATGACGTCAGTAATCTCTACATAGTCTGATATTAGACATTTTGTTGAAAAACCAAAATGGCACACTCGGTTGACTGTTTTCGATATCCGAAACGCAAATGTTAAAAGATCACTCATCAATTGAAAACCAGGAAAACCGCAGTGAACATCATTACAGAGGTCTGCACCCCACAGAAAAATAATAAGCTTGCCTTTTGATCAACCTTTCAAAAGCTTTGCTAATAAGAAACTAACAGGATGATACTTTGTTGGGTCACATCGAGAAGAAATATTTTTAAAGGTTAATACAACAGAGAACACCTTCTAACAAGAAAGGAAACTGGACTGAGACAAGAAGAGATCCAATAATTGCCGATAGGATGGAAAAACTCAGACTCATAGCATTCGAGAGGACAACTAGAAATAGAGTAGTTTAGATCAAAAATTTCCCTAGCAACAATTTTTGAATAATTATTAAAAAATCAGGACACATCATTTTTCAAGAGCAAACAACAGAGTCACTCAGAGAAAAATTGTTTAAATAAATAAAAACAAACAAAAACAAAACAAAACAAAAGAAAACAAGCAAATTGATATTGGGGAAATCAGTCAGCTTAAAGAAAGTTACACAAGCTTATTAGTTTTGGAAAGAAGCAATGTTACGTTGAGGTATGGTGCTTATATAAAAGTGTGATTGTGTGTTGTTTACCAAACGTCTATAGTGGAGCTTTCTAGTATTTGAATAATTTGTTATTCTTCTAATCTATTTACATTCAGAGATCGTCTAATCGTGTGTGTGTCAGACATTTGCATAAACATATACATATATTTCGACATACGCCATCAACTGTTCAACTGCGACGTTGGTCTTTTGGTACACCTGGGAATTTTATCTGTTCTTGGATGGAAGCTAGAATCTGTGGACGAATGCATTTCAACTCCAAAACGATGTTTGGTATTATATAGCTTTTATTCATTTTCAAGGTGCCGATCGCAGAAGAATGGGAAGTGAATATCTTTGCTTGTGTGGTTAATTCTAGCCTCCATTCTGAGACACGTCAGCTCCCTCCCCGGTGAGGGGGACGATATGTTAAACCATCCTGTCTTTTTGACGTCCTTTTTCCAACTCATCTATTTTCTCAGTTAATTAGAACACGTGACAACAGACACGTACTTTTGATGCTGGTCAACTCTCCTCCAGTGCAGTTTGTCCAGTTCAACCTCAACATGTTTTGACAACTTTTATCAAAACATAGTTTCACATATAATCTCTTATTTACTTTCAGTTAGATAAACAGATAAATCGTTAGCTAGATAAATAAAGATTGATAGATATCTAGATCGACAGATAGATGCATAATATATAATTTCTCTTCTGTTCGACAACTATATAACAGTAACTAAAGCAGAAAATACACAGTGACCATTAAGATGATAACGAACAAGCTTGCCGATATTAATAACATTATTGTAGATTCACCAAAAATAACAGGAATCACCCTTTTTTATGTGATAGAATCATGATTCTTTAGAACATAGTTAGTTTTAGCCTCTGAAATTGCCCTCTTGCAACTATTTTTTACTATTCTGTAAGTTTCTTTAATAGCTTCAGAAGCAGCCAAACAATGCTGATTTTTGTAATGGTCATAATAAACAATGGCAGAACCACATCAGAGGAAAACGGGAAATGACATTTCGGTTTTGTGTAAAACTTACGATTAATAATGAAGTTTTTATTTCCAACATGCAGCTGGTCCGTAAAATATTAGCGGCAGACATCGGAAACATACTAATTAAATGACTCAATGGGATTTTACATAGGATGCTGCAAAATATATTCCAATAAGTCTTCGTGTAGTTAAATATCTTCCTGTTGAAAGGTCGATCAATCGAATATTATTCAGAAAAATAAATCAGCATCAATAAAAAGCATTATACGAAAAACTGAACGGCGAAAAACAAGAAATAAAATAACAACCAAGTACAGAAATTAAAATAAGAAAAATACGAATCCGACGATGGAAGACCAAATAAGGACTTGGATTTATAAGACTAAAAGTCCAATCTTGATGGCCATTTGGGGCTCGTGGCACAGTGGATATACGCGTTGAATCTCTACGATTCCAGGTAAGCATTATCTGAAGATAGCGGTTTTAATCTTTACCAAAACATGCCTGTGGATTACTTGGCCAAAATCGTGGTGAGAAAACAACTATGAAAAACAGTAAGTACTGAGAATACAGTTAAGAGACTCAGCATTCTTATCCCGTCGCAGTTAGCCACCTGAAGAAGGCCAGATGAATAGTTTGGCGAAACGTGATGAAACCACAACAACTGTGAAGTTGAGGATAACAGTGCGGAAATAAATAAATACACTGACGGTTGAGTAAGGTCATTATAAGTAAAGCACAAAGAGAAGGTTAAATATAGGACAAGATATAAGAGAGAGAAAAAATAAGACAGATTTCACCGGTTAGCTATCTGCTATAAGAATGCGAAACGAATCAGAATGATGAGTATTGAAGTCAACAACAATACATGGCGCGTGATAAAGGAAGAAACAATGCGCTATCCATGTTTCTGGATATAATATCAACAAAAAAACATATTATCAAAAGGGAAACAGTCCAGAAATCATAGGAAGTGGAGTGCAACAAGAACAAGCGCAGTAAGATCAAAGGACATCCATGGGATTCAAGACTAAGGACACAGTCAACGGGGAAATCCCGAAGAAAATAGCAATAATATGCAAATTCTTTGGATATTCGAAGCGGACCATAAGCAAATAACAATCAACATATAAATAATCACTATCATAAGGAACATCTAGATATGTCTCACAAAGAGCAGGTATATGAGAAGATTTAAATAAAGGTTGTAAAACAAAATGTGACATCAGGATAGGGCATCTGACGTTAGTATAGAATATACGAAGGTGTTTATCCTGTGGATCTGTAGACGACATCAATATAAAAACGGAGAGAAAGCTAGAACTACTTTAATATAAACTAAATTTGAAAGAGACCCACTACTAGCATAAAATCCAATATGCCCCAAATAGGTTCTAAAAAGAATAAACTCATGGAGATAGAAAGGTTTAATAGGTTTGTTGATCAAACAGTCTAACTTTAAAAATATTTTTGAAATAAGTATTGAAAGTATAAGTCATGCGTAATATATTATTTTATAATAAATGCATATATAGACTTTTTTAAAAATACTATTCACTTCAAGCAACAGACACTGCACAGGAGACGTCACGGGCTTCTATAATTTAGTACATAAAGCTTTGCAATTGGGTCAGTGACTCTCTTTTGAACACTGTTCAGAAAGCAGAGGCTAGTGGTTGTGACAACAATACTCAAAGCATATGCGAAAGGTGGCTGTATAAAGATGCAAGAAGTGCTCAAACACGGTAGAAGGATATTATCATTTTTGCAGCAGATTTTGTAGTATCTTCTATGTATTTTCCAATTCATATTACATGTGAATGTTAAGCCGATGAGTTTATACACTCGAAATCGGTCACATCAGGTATGGCTATCGGTGGTTGGTGAGATTTCCTTTAATTTTTTAAGGAAATGAGCTTTGTTGTATTAGTATTAAATACAATCATCAAAGCATGCCCCTATTTAACTGGATACTTGACATTATTCCTTTAGGATTCAACCATTGCCTTAGATGCACATGCGTTCGATTTCCCTTTATCTGGAGAATAGAGACATCACTATTTTACCAGCTCTAATAGCAGTGCATAAGAAGTAATAAATGCGCACCGATCGACGTCTGAGACCCACCCGTTGTTTAGATGTCTAACTATAGAAAGCAATATAAATCTTTCGTTTTGCTAAATATTCAGCAGAACATTTTATTATTATTATTATTATTATTATTATTATTATTATTATTATTATTATTGTTGTTATTATCGTTATAGCGGAATAAGATCAGATCCATCCATATACTTAAAGGTGTTAAGCATTTTATGATATCTAGGACATGGGATAGCATGATTATCAAGTGTGTTTTTTTCTGTTGTGTAAATTTTTGTGTTTTGTGAAGTTCAAGCGAACGGCTAAGCAAGTTACGTCGTCGAATAGTTGTGGTCTCATTAATTATCAAATTTTTACCACATTAATATAAACGTTTTAAGAAACCGCGAATTCCTAATTTCTGCGACCTAATGCTTTTTCTTTTTATCTCAGTATACTTATATATTACTGCGATTATTACACTATTACAATAGTTTCGTGGTATATATTTTCTCTAATCATAGCTAAGTAGTGAAATGACTCATACAATGTAATAAATTATATACATGTGTCTGCGTATATATGCATGCATATGTACTTGGTTTACTTTATTATATAAAGATTATTATTTCAATTTCAATTTACGTTACTAAGTAGGCTAATTAAGAATAATTTAAAAGAACATTATTAGATAGATGGGTTTGTCATCAGGATCAAATAAATCCGAACCTCATGTACATAATATATTTTAGTGGAAATCCTTGTTGTCGGTGTTCCTTAGTTCTAAAATATAATTTTTTAAATATGTATCCAATAACATTAACTTTTACTTTCAAACACGATAGAGAATGTTGCTAATTACGAAACAGGTAATTTTAGGTAAAATAGCAATAAATTTATTTTAGTCGGTCGAACGCAACGGGTGTATATGTTTGAATTCATATATGATCACGGAACCTGATGGCAGAAAATTAAATTAATTATTCGGTCAGGCCAACCGATCTCACTGTAAGATCAAATGACTTAAAACTGTTTTTCTTAAAAGTCTCCATTGAACGTCTAAAACTGCCTTTGTAACCTATTTTCTTGAAAGTAAACTGTATCTATCGTTTGTTAATTCAATTTGTGTCTTGGCAAACATCTCTAGAAATACAAAATGTCAACCAGATTTTACAGCCAATGCAAGATGGATATTGCAGACATTACGATTGCCCACAGACTATGAAAAAGAGTTAGTTCAACTCACAAAGATTGCTTGTACAGAATTTTATGCAGTTTTAAATACGCCTCGTCATAAAAAAAAACATAATAGAGACATTGATGATGTGATGTGATTTTCTTAAATTTCTGTGATTCTCCTGGTCGTAAGCCTTTTTCGAAATTTTTATGAGCAAGTGTATATACTTTTTCTGCGTGAATCCATGAATTTTTGTGATTTTATCTTGTTTTAATGTGTATACTACGAACTACGAATTACTAGTCCGTACAAAAAATATATATACATACAATACCTTTAATACAAACCTACGTGATTGGCAATAAAACGAGTGTTTATTAAATGAGGATTGTAATAGCAGTAGCTACATTGAATCTCGATTGACAAATACACAACAGAGAACAGAAACATAAAACCCCATAGTTTTCTGGTTAAATTCATATTGAACTAGCATGGGTGCCAGGCGTGGCCCGGGTGTTTGGAGGTGTATGCTGAGCAAAAAAAAGGGTAAATTTTTTAAACTTTGACCCCTATTATGGCCCCTTAACATTTATTGTTTGGAGCTCAAATCAAGTTATTAAGTTAGATCCATGTCCAAGGAATCTATATCTAAAATTTCAAGTGTTTAGACCCAAAATTGTCGGAGGAGTTTGGTAAAGTTCTCAAAGGTAAAATTGTTGAACTTTGACCTCTTATCAGCGAAATTTCTGACCGAAAACCGATCACATAGATTTTCCCAAATCTCAGTAACCTGTATGTAAAATTTCGAGTCTGTAGACTAAAAATTGAGAGAATTATTGCGTAGGGAAATGTACACAGACACATAGACGCACAGATACATAGACACACACACACAGCCACACAGACACGTTCACTTTTATAGATATATAAATAAGTGCAACGTAGGTTATCTCCCGTAACGATCACTACAATTTTAATATAAAAAAATCATAGTTTTCGTCCTGCTGCTTATATAAGTAACAGTGATTATTTAATATGAACAACCATAATCACGGAGTCTGATGTTAATGTAAAATATATCAATGTAATTAGATATTTGCTTTGAAAATTCATTTCCTGTCGAACTCAGAGAACGAAAACTTTTAATAAAAGGTTTACACAATGCATAGAAGGTGCTTTATGATAGGAGCGTTGATACTAAACTGTTGATATACTTTAGAAGGAAATCTTAAATATTTAAAAACTGTCAATGATAAAGACATTTTGACTATTTAAGTTTCTGGAGTGAACGAGCTTGAGTTTTCTTGGCTATTTGCCTTTATTGTCATGTGACGTCATGACAGACTTTTGAGAACACTACTATAAATCTAAGCACTACTAGTAAATCAGAAAATAATACAACGGAATAATGGAATGAGTGAATAATGAAATAATTGATTAAAGGATTAACAGAAAAGCTTACTATCAAAAAGTCATATAGACACGTCATTTTTTAATAGTGATGACGCCACTCACGCCACTGGATGATAAATATTTGTGAGATGGAAATTATTGTCAGCCAAAAGATAAGGAACACTATGGGAGTAATACCATTGATCTGATATGCGCTAACTTGCTTACGAGGCGGTTCATGACAATATTGTTTGAGAATTGTATTTGAAGACGAACAAATTGTGACCAATAAGGAAGCAGTGTTACTGTGCTTTGTTTGAGCGAATTAACAATAAAAAAAACAAAAAAAAGACAGATCAATTCATTTCAACTCGAGCAAAACAGAGATTCAGACTTTGATTGAAAAATGGCTAAAACATACTTATACAAATTAAATAACATCTTTTTCTAATTCAAATCGGTGGCAAATAACCCGTTTCATTTGAACTTAAGTCATTTCAGAGTTAAATTAATATGACAAAAACTATAATAATTTCGAGCTGTTCCATAACAAACTTTTCTTGTCATCTTAGTCTGTATTTAATTTAATTAGTGCAATTACAGAGATAACTACATCTGATTGTAGAAGAATTGATTTAAATTGATTGACTGTTCGATTTCATCTACGAAACGGAATTATTAATTCAGTCATTTTCATAATCGTTTAGAACAAGTATTCGAGTATATTCTCTAAAGTGCAATGGACACAACTACGTATTCTAGACTAAGTCACCGCTGAGAGATATATGAATCCTCCTCTCTCTACACTGTTGGGGCCCCTTACAAGAGTAGGTAATCAATCGATTTGATTACAAAATAAACGATTTCACCCATTTTAATCACAATAAACGTATGGGCGGGTAGAACATTTGTTGATCCTCATTCAACGTCGGGACTCTCTACAAGTAACTTAATACGAGGGACGTTCCAAAATTTGATGAACTTCGAAGATGTGAATTGTGATATAAACACGAGTAACCTATTGTGCTTTCGAATTTATTTAATTCTATAGTTACCACCATCTTAAATTTTGCCAGCGATGAATTATATATGTGCATAGCCGTCCGGAGCGCGCATTGTCATATGAGTGCTTTTCACAAAAGTAAAACCCGGTATTGTTTAACTAAAATAGGTAAAAAACTACGAAGTTGGCAATGGTACTTTTTAAACGAAAAACCTCTTGTGCTCCAAAATATATGTTTCTACATAGTCACCACAATTCTCAATGCAGTTTGCCAGCAATTCAACGGTGCATCGCTGCTTCTTACATATATCTGCGACAACGGTTCCTTTCAGAAACTCTCATGCCGTCAATATCTGCAACATTGAGATAAATCTTTTATGTAGTGAATGCATAAGTTCTATCATAATAACAATGCAATTAGTAATCTACGTCGACCCATTCGCATGGAATAGAAAATAGGGGGCATTACTTTTGGAACGCATCTCATAATATGGTCATTATTGAATAAATATCATAAACCTGAGCCATTCTAGATAAAATCCTTCAAAATAGAAAAATCAAATGTTATAAGGTTTACACTTTAGTAATAATCAATTTCCCACTACTGTCACAAGAATTAAATTGGTTTCAAGTAGAAAAATTAGTTTCAAGTCACACTGCTTAAAACATTTTTGTTCTTTTTCTTCTCATACATATAAATTCCTGCAAGAACTACCCGAATCTGTGTAAATATGTTCGAGCTAATCAAATTGAACGGCAACATAGATCTTCACTGGTGAGGTTTCTAGAATCCGGCTAACTGCTTACTCTACTAAGTAATTTTCTAATAACAATTTGTATTTTGAATTGTCATGTTGATCCTTTTTTACCCCACTTAACTTACGTGTGTGACGTGGCAGTTATGCTTGAACCGTGTTCGTCATACTTCAAACCTCTTTCAGGCCTCCACGCCGTCAAGTATTGTCGCAAAAGAACAAGCAAACAAAAATAAATAAATTCGACATTTTACTGTTTTATCAAAAGACATTTATTACCGTTGTTTTCAAAATATTGCCTTTTTTTACTGTTCATTTCGTCTCCCACAAGATAAACAAAACCCTGCTGTCTTCACATCAGCTTAAAAAACTCTTGCCGCCATAATAGAGCCACGCGTTCATCTCAGCCAGTTATTTGCTTTTCCTATACCACGTGTTCTCCTTTTTTCCTTTCTAGTTACGTAAGTCGGAACACACTTGTTAATTTCCATAGCGTTCAAGCGACTACTGCTGCTGCTGTTGCTGCTGCTGCTGCTGCTAATACCTTAACTAGCCATCAATCATTCGGCTGCTGCTGGTATTTTAACACACATTCATACACGTTCTGTTACACGTGTATTAGTTTCAATAAAATTTGAAAAACAACTTTCTTCCATAACTTCTTACTTATAATGTTCACTATAAATCTGATTCTAACTACATTAGTTATTTACGTGTTAGGTGATTAGATAGAAACTTTTTATTAAATGTTTGTAATTTATTACTTTAATATCATCCATACAAGAAATTAGTATAATAAAAAAAAGGGTATAGTATTAGGTTTTATTTAGAATTTTAGTATAAATACCAAGTTTTTTTCCAAGATACATAGAGATATCATGAAATTATTTCACAGGGAACTATTTTTTTTTGTCTATGATATTTTATAAATGAGCCAATATTATCAAGGCTCAAAAACCATTTAAAAATTAGGGTAAGACAGATTGACACATAAACGGTGATAAATACTTAGGATTAAAATATCCTCATGTCATCATCTGACAACAACAGCTGACCTAAGGACAGCATTTTGTTATAGTAAAAAATATGGTTCATTAAATCTAAACTAAACGAAAAAAGGAAGAGCCACACAACGCTCAATCACCCTTATGTATTTCATGTAAAAATAATATTTCGGGAATAATTTCAAGTATAGGAATTTATTTCTAACGACTGTAGTTCCAAAATTCACAATAGTCTGTGTATTATTTAGAAGCAAACTATGTAAGTTACACGTATGCAGACATATGCGTATATCTGACTTTATATATAGACAGATATATTACGTGTGTTCGCAACTGGTTTTGTTTTTGATGCTGCAATGTAAAGTTGTGTCAATTTACTTTCCCTTGCATTTTGAATCTGCAACGATGTCTACTTCAATAAAAATGAATATGACCTCCGTTATGATTTTCTTGCTTTTAACCAGAATCCGGAGCATCATCTGATGCCATTTACACCCCCCCTTTCTACTTACCGTTTATCGATCCGTCTGCTTTTTTTTTGTTTGGCTTACTTGGCTTCTCTCGATTCGGCTAGACCTCCAAAATTGTTTATTTTTTTTTTACCTTTTTGTCATTTATACTTTTGTTTTTCCTGCCAACCTCCTCATTAGTTTGTCGAACAATTGGCCGTTTTTATCTTCCCCTTTTCATTTTTTTTATGGGGCCGAGCGAGGACGGGGAGTCCGTATTCTATAATGTCTTAGCATTGGTGTCTGCACTCCCGCACCGATCGTACAAGTCCGGGTTTACCGGTTCTAGCGTCTTGGATAAGAATGCGTCTCGTAGAAGCAGAGTATTCAATTATAACAATTGAATTGAGCCATGAATTATTGAAATTATATCGCATTCAAGTTGACCTACTGCGCGTATTTGAAATCGCTTCAAAACCAAATAATTCACTTGGACGATTTATCCTCGACTAACAAGTGTTCAGTGATTAATTGAGTGGTCACAGAACATTCAAACATCGATTCTCATTGCTACTACAAGCTTGCTATCAAAATATCAGACATGAGGAAGATTATCCGTTATATTTAAAGAGCTGTGCTCGTATTCTAAACGGATTAAATAAATGTATTGATGATGTATATTTATATATTTATCAGTTCAATATGAGGAACATCAATGGGGTATAGTTTATGAATGCTCTTTATGCCTTAGCATTTCGAAGCTTAATGCTTCTCATCAGTAGTGAAATAAGAAGCATGATTACATATAGGAAGAATGTGACAACTAGCCTAGTGTAAGATTAGAAAGCAAGTGTAAAAAATTATGCGATATAAAGGAAATAATGAAAAGAACGTAGCGAAGAGATCTGAAGAGTTCCAATTATAAAAGATGGGATACATAAAAAATAGAGCATTCATAACTTATATTCAGACTGTTTTCTTATATTTGGCTGACAAATAAATCAATATATATATATATATATATATATATATATATATATATATATATATATATATATATATATATATATATATATATAGCAAAAGTACCCGTCGTTGACTAGGTTCTAAAACAGTCTACAGAAAATGGACTCTGATTTATGAAAGTATGATAGGTTATGAAAAGGAAGGGTTGTAAAGAGATAGCTTCGAATTTGGGTGTATCAAAACCAAAGCAAAATATGATGAAAGTAAAAATAAAATAGATAACCCCCATAATTTATTATACAATACCTGTTCAAACTGACACACTTATCACAATATTCCGTGGATCTATATTAAAAAACCTTGTTAAACTTTGTGACATATTTCCATTCAATGGAGGTCAGGCGCGAACAAACACCCCATAATTTTATTATACCATATTTCTTTAAACTGAAACATAATTATCAAAGTATACTTACGCAGATAGTTTTGAAAAGTCTTTATTAAAGTTTGTGCGAATTTCCATTCTATGGAGGCCAGGCGCGAACACAGACCCCACAAATTTATTATATCATCTCCATTTAACTTAAAACATACTTATCAAAGTATTCTTATGTACATCTATATCAAAACCACTTGTAAACGTTTTTTTTTTAATGTTTAATTTTTTTATTTCCATACTTTGTGGACCAGGCGCGAACGCAGACCCCACAATTTTAATGAACCACCGTTCTGCCATATAAAACATACCTATTCCTGTGTCTCGATACATCTTTTATCATTATATGTAATCAGTTTTCTATAATAGTCAACCATATAGGAGCCTATTCGTGACCAGACACACACGCACACACACACATACACACAGATCCAGCTTTATATTATAGATTTTGTCAGTAAAGCCAGTTTAACCTAGCTCTAACACATATAAACTAAAGTGACCAACTGGCAGTAAAATACATCTCTGATTTCACTATGCGATTAGTTGATTGGAAAGTAGATTCAGAAATTAATAGACCAAAATTGTTGTACCCTTCTCTCGCTATCTATTCTATATTTCTTTTTTCTATTTTCTATTGACATTTTTTTCACCGTTTCCCTTTCTTACTATTTTCACCTTTACCCATCACATCAAATATTACCCTCATATAAACTACTTATACATACATTCTTTTCAAAATGTGTTTTTTTTTGTTGCTAACTTACATATAGACAAAATGTTTTTATATGAAAAGATTATCTTTATTTTGGTCCTAGAAATGATTTTCTTCGGCCTGACGAAATGCTTCCCATTAAAAAGAGGAGTACAAAAACATTTATATATATATATATATATATATATATATATATAGCAGAGGTGCCTGGCGTTGCCCAGGTATTTGGAGGTGTATGTTGAGCAAAAAAAAAAGTGGTAGTCGGAAGACAAGCTCGAACCCGTACCACAAAGGAGGAAAATAACGGGGGGAGAAAACTGACGTTTTTCCTGTTACGACCACCGCCAAACCGGAAGTGACGTATGTTTTAATTAAGGCTAGACAATCGAAAGGACAGGGTGGCTTTTGAACATATCGGCGAAAAAAGCGAAAAGTACCCAGTTGAAGGTTAAGATATTAATGTTTTAAGCAAATTTTTCGATATTTGTCGTCTGAAAGGTCGAACTTTAAAACGATACTGATCTTGTGAAAATCCTCCCCTCTGTCGAAAGTTTTAGGCAGACATGCAAACATAATACATACATTTATATATTGGTAACTCAATTTTTTGACCAAAACTGATTACAAAGCTTGCCGTATCTCTGATTACCCTTTATATCAAATTTCAAATGTTTAGACCAGAAATTGTCTGAGTAATTTTCACCCCTATTTTAACCCCGTAACATTTATTGTTTTGGGCTCAAATAAAATTATTAAGTTAGATTTATGTCCAAAGAACCTATATCAAAAGCTTCAAGTGTGTAGACCCAAAATTAGCGAAAGTTTGGTAGACTTCTCAAAGGTCAAATTGTTAAACCTTGACCCATTAACAGCCAAATTTCTGGCCGAAACTGATTACAAAGATTTTTCCAAATCTCAGTACCCTGTATATCAAATTTTGAGTCTGTAGACTGAAAATTGACAGAGTAATTGTGTAGGGAAACGTACACAGACAGACACTTTCACTTTTATAGATATATAGATTAATAATTAATATTTTACATATTGATAAAATTATAGACTAGGTATATATATATATATAATATATAATATATATATATATATTATATATATATATATTGGTGTTTGGACGATTAATCGACATCAGAATCGGGAATCTCAATAATCGGAATATGTGTGGCTAGTTTTGCAAAAAAAACGATATCTTTGATTATTTTTATATTTGATTGTGTCTAAAACAAAATCTTCCACTGCTGGTAGTTATAATAATATAATAATAATTTATTGATTTTAAACTATAAGTAAAATGTAAATCTAAAACTACTACCCCACAATGTGTTTTTAGATTTGAGAAAATATATGCATATTTAACATATGTTTTTACGGTAATCGGGGGAAAATAACAAGTTTATAGTGAAATATTAAGGGATTCATAAAAAATCGAGTTCGAAATTCATAGATGCATCGGGAGTGGTAATTTAGTGCGAAACAGACTGGATCCCCCTTTGCTCGCTTTTTTTTTATAAAAGAACCATTCATTCACTTCTTTCTTTTGTTGATTTTTCCTCTTTTTTCTACTCGTGTGAATAATACGAGTTCAATTTTACAAAAGTCATCACGGAAAACAGCGTGTGAAACTTAATAAAACAGAAAAGATAATGTAATTTCACTGTTTTTATCAAGCATACTATTTTTTTGCAATAATTCACTGTTCATGTAGATAAAACAATACATTCTGTGTAGAGAATTCACAATGAAACGAGCAAACTTCAAAGTTGATAAAAAGCTTCAGCAATCAACATGTTATTCAAAATTTAAAACATGGCGTTGGCTCAAGTAAATTGACAAGTGCTACTCCAAAATGAAAATGTGACTATCGATATCCGACATCTTTATAACGCCGTGTGAAAAAAAATAAGATTCTACAATTTCGAAGCCACAGACAGAATCAGATATTTCCATCAAGCCGTCATATCGTTGCAAATTATTTAATTTATTAATCTACTCTGGTGACAGTTCTGAAGACCGAATTATAAGCGGTCACGACTAACGTGCATTCGCTGCAAGGGAACGATGCTGTGCGTAGGCGCGGATCTGAAAGCGTTTGATTTCGAGTCAAGGTAATAATTATGTAATGTAGGTTATGTGGGCAGTTCAGAATAGTTGTATACAAAGGTTGAGATTTTGCTTTTGATATTTTTTTTGATACTACACCGGTTTATTTCTTGTTATTAAACTGTTGCTGTAGGTGAATAGACGAAAGAATAAAGGTAAATGAAACATAATCAGGTTTCCTCCATGAATATTGGGAGCGTTTATTCCGTGTGCCATTTCAATTTTAGATGATTTACCTGTCTGAAAAAGTATTAACTTATCAAACACAATTTTTATCATATATTTTGTTAATGTACTTATTTAATCAGCAAAAGTAAAAAAAAATAAAACTAAAAGAACATGTTTCCACCAGACTGCTTTCTTGTAAATTACCACAGACATCTAGTCCAATGTCAACAAATAATTGCAAAAAGCCCTTGATAAGCTATCGATTTTTGTATATTTCGTTCATCATTTTCAATCATCTAATACTATTCTTTACTATTCAAATGACTCTATATTCATTCCATGGACGGTTATTCGTGAGTGGATTTTAATCTTGCTCAATAATTTTTAATTAAATAAATAATGAACAAGTTTTAAAATCAACTAAGCATGTTTATAATTCTTTCAGGTATACGAGATCCGTTCCAAAAGGTAAAAAGTCATAGTTTTATCTTAAAAACATAAAATGTTGAGCTACAAGACAGGAGTTGAGCGACTTTTTGTGATCCAGAATATATTTTTCTAGATAGTCACCACCATTTGTCAATTAACTTTTGCCAGCCTATTTAAATGCATCGATTATAGAAATCCGGAAAGCTCTTTGTCACTCACATGTCTCTAGTCCCTTTTAAATCGACGAACCTATATTCTAATTTTGCGGACATAAACTGCATTAGCTTCATAAACGTTCTACAGATGCCGTTGAATTTTGATCCCCCCAATTTATTTCTGCATAGAGAAATTCAATAACACATCTCCGCTTATGGCACACGCCCAAGACAAGGGTGGTCTCATACTATCAATATGTATAACAGAGAGCTAAAACTGCCAGGTAATAACTTTATATGTAAGATCATCATAATAATGCAATTTGCTATCCCTTCTGATTTCTTCGACCGCAATAAAAAGTGGAGGCATTACCTTTGAAACGTACAACGTTTATGCTTATATTAGTATGATAAGGATAAGTTTACAGTTTCATATATTTATTATTTCATGATGTTTGCTATTTTAGGTAGTTATTAATTATATACGCAGATTCAGAATTTTCTTTTATAAATAATTAATGTAAAATAACCCAAACGCTGTGTATTTGACAAACAATTAAAATGGAAATAACTGCAGGCAAGCAAAACACTATGAAATTGATCTTCTTATTGTGTCTTTTTGTTACAATTGTATTGATTGGTTGTTCAAATATTAGCCTCGGCCGAGTAGCCCAGTTTCGGCAAAGTATTTCATAAATTGAGCAATTAAAAACTTACAAAAACAACGAAACATTTTAATTAATGTAACGTTAAAGTTAATTGAGTGTAGCTTCTTTAGGAATTGTATCTCGTTTTCAAACGCGGACAGAATTGGTAGACAACTAAAAGTGGAATCACATCTTGACTGCGACCACTTTGGTTCGTGTTTAAGTGTTTTTCTCAAAGATGGCCTCAAAACATTAAAAAAAATGTTTCTTGTACTTTAAGTTGGAATTCACAAGTTGAACACACCATTCTATTGATGGTATCTTATTGTTTATCTTTGTTGATTTCTTTTTCCTATTTTTTCTAGTATTTTCTCTTTAAATAATGCTTTTTTTTCAATATCGGTTATCATAGTGTTTCTTATTGAAACATATTCAGAATTTAAACTTAATCCTGTTTTCACAATAATTTTCATTACACTCTAGTAGTTTGTTTAACTCTTGTTTTTTCTGCTTAACAACGTTAATAATTATTTTTTCATTTCCTTTATTTTTTCCTTACAAACTTATACCTTATTTCATTGAAATGTTTCTGTTTTTTTTTTCGTTTTTAAGTTTCTTTTTCTTTTCTTCGTCCTGCCCACTATTCTTCGACTGTGATTTGCTATTCAGTTTGTACAAAAGAAACTAATACAGTAAAAAAAAAAAAAAAACTTTAGAGGATCTAGGAACCTCTACAGTAAAGAGGTGAGATTTTGCTGCTGGTCAGGTTAGTTAAGGGTATTTACGCTCAGGGGGTAAAAGTGTTAATTGCCACTTCAGCAGGAAATAGTATTTTCATTATTGAATGCAGATACTGGATTGGCTTTATGTTACTTTAGATGCATCCAAGCCTCTTTTTAAGATGTTCTGTTTCAGTCGGTCTGTCACGCTTAACTTTAAAAAAAAATGCCAATTTCTTAATTTTTCCTCTTTCTCTTTTTTCTATGCTTTTCTTTTTTCTCGTATCGTGTAATGATTTTTCGAATTTGTTTTTCCTTTTTCCCTTTTCATTCATATTCTTTGGTTTTTCGTTCCTTTGTTTTCTTTTCATTTTCAGTTATCTTCATGTATTTTCGTTCCTAATCGTCATCTACTTCGTTTTCTTGTAATATTTTAATACATATATTGTTCTGATTATATTTCATTTCCCCCAGGCTTCACTGTTTTCTTAAATGCATTATATTCATGTTTATCGCCGTCATCATTCCTTCATCTACTTATTTTTCCATTACGTTCTTTAACTGTACGTGTTTTCTAAATTCTATAACTTTTCTTCTCCTTACCGTCGTATATTATTATTATTATTATTATTATTATTATTATTATTATTATTATTATTGTTATTATTATCATTATTGTTATTATTATTATTGTTATTGTTATTATTATTATTAATAATATTACTATTATTATTAATATTATTATCATTATCATTAATATTATTATTATCATTATTATTATTGTTGTTGTTGTTGTTTTTCTTCTTCTTCTTCTTCTTCTTCTTATTATTATTATTATGATTATTGTTATTGTTATTGTTATTTTTTTTTGTCGTTATTGACAAAGTCTCCAAAAACTGGCAGATTGTAGACTTTTCAATATCCTGGGACAGAAATGTGAGAGAAAAAGAGAACGAGAAGTGGAGCAATTATGCTCCATTGGCCTTGGAGATAAGGCGTATACACAGGGTTTAGGTATGCTAGGAGTAGTATCAAGTTGTCTGGAAAGACAATTGAAAAAACTACAAATTTCCGATGTTTTAAACGGCCTTCAGACATCTGCTATCGTAGGTACCACCAACATCCTTAGAAAAACCTGTGATCTTTTAAGCTCCTGGTTTGAAGACGATATTATTATTATTATTATTATTATTATTATTATTATTATTATTATTATTATTAGAAAGCCACCCGGTGTTGCCGGTCGTTGAATACGATTAAATATTATTTTTTTAATTAATGCAGATTTCTATTTTTAGTATAGACAGAAATACCGTAACTATTACTTGTAACGTTAAACTTCCTTTAAAAAATGAAGGAAAAGCAAAACGGAACGAAACTGAGACATGTGTATGTATGTTGTGTTTTCTGAACAGTTCAATTGTTAATAGTAAATAAATACTCAAGCTGAGATCGTAATCAATTACTAAAGACAGTGAATCAAGAATGATAACTATTAGACCACCTTGCTATGATCTTTAGAAAGTGTTTTCAAACCTACTTATGTTCAACATAAGTAAACTGTCATATTTCATGATCATGTATACGCAGTCATGAAAGGGTTGAGAAACAGATAAAATTCCGATAACCCCCACGTAACAATTATTCAATTTTAACCCCATAGAACCCTCTTTTCCCGGATAAAAATTGATTTAAAGTTTTTCACATGTCTGAATGCCCTATATATCACATATTTTGTCTGTAGATAAAAATCTTTGAGTATATAGGTTGAGAAGTATCTTTGCACATACATATTCTTACTTTTATAGATATATAGATAATTCTTGTTCTACTTGTTTTCATTCTTTCTCTTCTCTTCTTTTCTTATTTATTGATGGTGTTGCTGCTTTATCCTTTTCGTCTACTTCCCTTTTTAATTCTATCATGCATCTTATACTCATACTCATCTTTTTTCTTTTCCGTTTTCATTTATATTCTTTTTCTGATTTGATGACTCATTTTTTCGTTTTATTCTTCTCCCCTCTGGCATTTAATCAATAGGTGTTTTTGGTTTCTTCTTTTCCTTTTGAATGTATTATGTTTTTCTTTCATTTTACTTCTATTACCTTTGTGCTTCTTTCTTTTTTATTTTCGTCTGACACTGGCAATACCTCAATCGTGGCATCTCAATCACTGTGTTAAAATCGTGGTACCTCAATCTCTGTGTTAAAAAACTGCAAATGGAACTAGCTCCTATACTAACAAAGGTGGTCAAACGTTGTTTTAAAGAAATATGTTTCCAAACACCTTGAATAGACCTTGACAGTTTTTTCATTATTTAAAAATACGAAGGATCTGTCTTCTGCATTTCCATACAGTCCAATCCGCAGTCTGTGCTTCATGATTAAGTTGCTAGAATCCGTGATGAATAGAGAAATTGTCAACCACCTAAGCAAAATCGATTTATTCAGTGATATACAATACGGATTCCGTTCTGAAGAATCAACAAGATCAGAGAATATATTGATGGCTTCGTTTCTAATACAATAACTCTTAACATATCTAAAACATTAAGGGTTTGCCATAAAGGTCTACTTCATAAGATTTCCAGCTACGGAATAGCTGGAAACGTCGTCTCAATCATAATTTTTTTCTCTCTAAAAGGTTTGATAAGGTTATCGTTGATGGGGAGAAATCCAAAGCTCACATTATTAACGCTGGTGTGCCTCAGGGATCCATCGTGTGTCCAAATTTCTTTATACATTTCCACAGCGACCTCCAAGACCATTCTTCGCTCATTCGCGGACATCTATGAAGACGATACTATGATTACTTGCTACAATTCTAAAGCTGTCAAAAATCAGGATCCTTCTAATTCTCTCTACTCCGACATTGAGCGAGTGGTGCTATGGGGTAAGAAATGGCTAGTTACCGTTTATGCATTTAAAACCAAAGTTCTATCTTCTAACCACCAACGCTCTGCTCCCTACTAAGCCTCAACTTGAAGAAGCATACTGCTTGGACAAACTTTTGGTTCTAACCTTTATCCCTGACTTAAAATGAAAGACTTTTATCAGATCTCTTGCTAAAACCACTGGAAAGATAGTAGGATTGTTCTACCAACCCGATAAAATATCTTACCCCCTCCCCGACACAATCTTCTACCTGTACACGAACCAAATACGTCCTAAGAAAGAATACGGCTGTCACAGCTGGAGTGAAACCCCAAGAGTACTGTTCCTGGCTAAACTGATACAAAACTGCCTACAAAATCTCGTGGACGAGGGCCATTTCGCCTCCCTATTTCCTCTTTCTCACAGAAGCAACGTTGCGAGTCTATCTCTTCTCGATCGTAATTTTATGATTGGTACACGGCTGTGCGTCAATATAGTATATCTCCTTGTAAAACGTTTGCAACAAATACTTCCATAACTGCAAACTTACACTCTATCGTTTCCTAGATCGAAATAAGAATTCTATGAGCAGATTTTCCTTCCCAGAGCTGTCCATCTGTGAAATGCAATACCGGGAAATCTCCTTTCTGACTGACTAGAACATAGTCTTGTTCAAATATTATGTCAATGAATTTCTCTTGATCCATCTTTTAAAATAATGTATGCCACACTCATGTTCCGCCATAACTGATCATGTTGTCTCATCCTCTATTAACGTTTAAGCCTTATCCTAAAGTAACCTCCAGACCTTTATGAGAGGTGACCTCACAAGAAAAAAAGGTCTATGCTTTATTTTCTTTCACTCTTCTAATAATCGTCATTATCTTTCTTGGCTATATTTTTTCTTCGCTGTTTTTTTTTTTTGTTTTTATATTTTTATCAGTTTTACTCTTCTTCACTGCTTACGACTTATCCTTTCGTTGACTTCTTTTTCTTCAATATTTTCGGAAGTTTTTCTACATTTTCGAATGGATCTCTTGCTTGCAAACCTCACTTGTAGTTATTTCCCTGCTCTTTCCACTTCTTCCCTTGTCTGTCTTATTTTTTAATACGCTCTTTTTTTTTTACTTCTGTTGCTTTTCCCTTTCTTTTTTCCGCCCCGTATCTTACTTTTTCTTTTTAATCATCTTTTTCTTCTTTTTTTCTTCTTTTTTTGTTTCTTCTAACTCACCTCACTATTTTCTCAATTTTTCTTTCCTTTTTATACTATATTCATTTGTTTTCAATTTCTATATTAGCTTTCTATGTTAATATATATTCTCTTTTTATTTTTTTCTTCCTTTCCACGTTCATGGTTCTAGTCTTTTTCATCTTCTAATCCTCTTCTTATTTTATTATTCTCCTCATCTTATTTTTCTCTTTCTTTTTCTACGTCTGTTTTATTTCTTTTTCATTACATTTGCAAACTTTCTTTATTTCCCGAATTATTTCTCATACTCCCCTTCTTTCTTCTCATTCTACCAATTCTATTTCTTCTTCATATTGGTATTTGCCACTTTCTTTAATTTAAATTTTTTCTTTGTTTCCATCTACTTTCAACTTATCGTCATCATTATTATTCTCTCTGCTCCTATCCCTTTAATTTTGTCTATTTTCTAACACCTAGACCCCAGCCCCACTCTCGTACTGTTCTCGCCAACATTGTCTCACCCTCCTCTCAGTCGTCTGTGTTTTAAAACTAGCAATCGAAGAAAAATGGCCATCTATTTTTGTCTGATTAAACCGGCCAACTACTTACAACAAAAGCATAAGATAATTTTTTAAAGAAGTTCGCATGAGACAGGCAACATTACACACAGAGAAATACAGCGTAAACCACACCTCTTTATGGATTTTTCTGCTCCACATACTCCCTTTATGCTCGTTATATCGCGTCTAAAAATGAACAATATCAACGCCGGGAATACAAACTGTAAAAATAACAAAGAATAAACAGACGGCAATAAACAAAGTTGTGATCACACCTAAAAGAAGAAAAAACATAATGAAAATGTAGACAAACAAATATTCGAGTGGAATCAACCCAGTTGATCTGTCGCGAAAAATCAAACTGAATTGAGAGCAAAAAAATTCCACAGAAAGCAAAACAGACAGCAGTAAAAACGGAAACGATAAAAAATAAAGATTTAACACATTTCTCAAAAATAAAATATCATTTATTCATGTTATGCGTCCGCGCACACCTACTTATAAATAGAAAATGTGTAAACATGGCGGAAGTGTGAAGTTGTCATGTTTGACTCTACATCTAAATATAAGAATTTATTAACATCTTACTTTCAACAGAAAATTGTTGAGCTATGTAACGTCTTTTCCGTATTACAAGGAATACAAGCTGATACGAATATGAGCCCGTTTTTATGGAAAGTTAGAGATTCTTGCCTAATTATATTTAATTCCTCATTAAGGCATAGATGACGTAATATATTAAAAGGGTTATGTGGTTTGGTGTTCTTATTTAAGGTTATTTAATCGTATAATATTTACATGTTTATATGTTGTTTTTACAATCCTCATCAAAGAATATAGCTTTAACGTTGAAAATTGTTTTACTGCAGATGAGCCTTAATCTTTCAAGATAGAGCACAGAAGTAAAAACTCCCAATTCTGAACCCTTTTACAATTACAATTATTGTTAATTTTATTTATTTAATTTCTTTTCATACTTATTATTGTTGATAAGGGTTTTTTAACATCGGTTTTTATTATTTTCTTGTTGTAGTCTTTAATATTTTATTAATTATCACATGAACTATAATTTAGCTTGATGCACCCTCTTTGAATACTGTATTCAAAATGCCATTACGTATAAAATAAGAAGCAATAAGGTGTACAATAATATGGAATCGATTGGATCATCAAACTTAATGGAATGGGCATGAAAACCTCATTCTCTTGCAACATATTCATCGTCCTCGTTTGTAAATTCTTCTTAATTGTTTATAGGTCATATTCGTGATTTTATATCCCGTATTTTAAAGGTCATATTATTAATTTGATGAGGTTTGTCTCATTCAATTTTTGATATATTTTGATATATGCTTTATTATTCGTGATAATTATATAAAAATATAATATTTTAATGTATGCTAATTACTTTCCCATTTTAGATAATTAGGTTCATTTTTTTTCTTGATAATCTTGATATCATTTTAGAAACTGAAGAGTGTCTTTGCTATCCTACAGAAATTCATTTGTTGTCCTTTGTTATCCTACAGAAATTCAACTATGCTTTTGCCAATTCTAGTTCTCAGTCATTTCACATAAACTAACAAACAACTGCCTTTTATGTCCAAATCTCAGATTTATTTATAAAATAAATAAGAACCACTTCATATTTCTCTCAGTTCTCATCCTTTATTTTGGTCTTTTAATTACTATAATTTAAAATTTTGACAGACTTTAAAACTAAACTGTTTACTTATTTCTCTTGATTTTTTACAACATCACTTTTGTCTGTTTTGAATTATACAGTTACTAAACATTAAAATAGTATTTTTTTTACCTTACTAACTTTAAACTTAAAATGTATTATATTTTCCCATTTAAAATGAGTTATTCCCCTTTCTCATTTTTATTTTAAGACGTTTCCTTAAAAATGTTTCATATTAGCATTCACCCATACATGCAATATTGTCTACCACTACTTTATCGCTTTTAGAAATGATTTGAGTCGAACAGAGTAATTTAAAGAAAAAAAGAAATTGAAGCGAAATATAATATTATATTGCTAATAATAAATGAATAGTGGCTAGTCAAAATCAAAGTTAAATTTAGCATTTTCATTTTTAGTAGTTATCATATCTAATATGTCTACCCTAATCTCTACAAAAATTCATATGTTCTTCACAAATGCAAATATGTAGTAATCTTGCATAACGTGTATACGATCATTTCGTCAAGTATTTCAGTGGAATTAAAGGTGCGAAAAAATGGTCTCATATTTCAATGGAAAGAACGGATTAACATTTTTTCTATTTTTTTTTTACACAGTGATCACAATTTATCAAGGCCCGGAAGCCACTCAGGGATAAGGGTTATTCTTCACTATTACTCTTACTAATCAACATAATCTACTTTTTACTACAAATAATATGGATACTCATATTTTTTAATATTCAGTACGTTGTCATTACTTGCGCGAACACTTTGCCATGTTTTCAGTCACAAAGAACACTTATATTTAATCTATACTTCCAATCATACATGTTTTAACTTTTCTGCGTGAATATTTTCTAATACTTTACTTGTGTTCTATGTATTTATTCTAAGTAGAAAAGTTCATCTTGTTGATGGTTTTGTACTAATATGAACCACGTGCTCTTTTTATAATGTGTTTATCTGCCGATACTAAAGTTAAGTCTATTTTACTATTAGTATATCATGTAAATTAAGTTTCTATTATTATTTTTCATGTGTCATAATATCATGTGCTGTATTGCTATGTGGTGTCCTTTTGAAATTATTTACGTTAAAAGATATTCAGCAATATGTTAGAAAAAGAATGTTAGTTAAAATATTTATATTAAAATATTTAACTGGGCAATTTTTGGCTCAATGGAAAAATGTTATGAATAGAGAAAAAGCATAAACAAATCTAGTTTGGAATTTGCTTAAGTAAACAACGATGTGACTTGCGTGACAAACAAGATTGTCCACTCTTACTGACGTAAGAGACATGCAAGCCAGAAGATATGAGAATTAGGAGGTAGTTTGTAACAGGTAGTCGAAGGGACAGGTCTCTGTGGTTTGATGGAAGCATCTACGGACCAACTAAGAAAAATTTAAGTTAGATTAAAACCTGCCAACTCCAAGACATGGAACATTTAAAAATAAATATCTGTAAATAATAACTCGACGTTTTGGGCGTTCCCTTCAGAAGAGGATACCCCTACTTCAGTTCACTGCTTTCAACGGAGAAGGAGACAATGGATAAGATATATTTCAAGCAAACTCGAATTTATTCGTCATTGGTAAATGCTTCCAGTTATTTCCCCGTTAGTTATTGCCTTAAATATGTAAAAACACCCACATACACATAGAGGGAATCTTAAATATACACGTAACACATTGACACATGTACATTATACAAGGAAAAGTAACTGTCTTTATAATTCTAACCACTAGACGATACACGAGCATCGGTTACAGAAATACGTATACCTTATATACACTCGACACAATAATATGACCCCGAAATACATTTGTTCGATTTGGTACATAAAATACAGAAATATACTTGTGTACTAAATCTTCCAAATTAATTATCTTTATCAGCATTAAACGAATATATGTTGGGAGTTGAGTATATCATTAAAAAACTTAGTCTATTTTCCCGGTAGAGGTACTTCTTTTTGTGAATTGTAATATTTTTTATATAGACATTTACGTTTTTTTTTTTTAAATCAGAATTTGTTTGATGTATGGTGAAGTTTAAAAGTTTGAATACATGAAAAAATAAATTCCTCACATATATATTCCTCGAAATAAAATAAAATTTATTCGGTTTATAACTCAATATTCATGATTAATTTCAAACGATATTACTTTTTGATTATATAATTTTAGGAAATTCGAAGATTTATTTAATCTAGATCTTTCGGTGCTTGATCACCGTTTTATATAGTACTAGCGGGGGTATCCGACATTGCCCGGGTGTTTGGAGGTGTGTATGAGTAAGGGGGGTAACGTAGTATTAAACGTTAATTGAGCTTGTATGATGAGCGAGTATGCATGTATATATGTAAACAATAGAGATAGAATAGAATGTGTGAGATTATTGTTTTTGTCATACGATACTAATAAGATCACCGAAAAGTGGAATTAATCAAACTAATCAAAAGACAAGCTAGCATAGCAAACATATAAATACGTAACAGAAAGTAGTTCCACAAGAATAGTTTCGTGACATCAAAACAAATACTGCGCCAATTTATACTTGGATTGATAGATTCATAGCAGCAAAATATAGTGGGCCTGACGTCTATTTTTATTTTACACTAATAGATCAAATGGGATTGTAAATTGCATTGTTATGATAGCTGAATCTATGCATTCATGACCTGAAAGTAGGATATATCTCTTGCACATATATGCTGGTGTACGCCTCAAGCAATCCCTATCATTTACCTATGTCAGAAGCAGAGATAACTCATGATTACTGGCAACAGTTCATATAGAACAATGGTCAATATGTAGAAAATACTTTTTGTAATAGAAAAGGTTGCTCGGTTTAAAGGCATCGCATTCGCTATAAAAGTAATCAACGTTTTTTTTTGTAAATAGGAGGCTTTAATTTTGTAGAGAACCCTTGTATGAGGGGGCTATTCCGGACGCCATGCGTAATCATCATTTCATGTCTTCCGGTGAAGATTTGGTATATATTCCCGCTTTTTTGCAGATATATTATTCCGCCCGACAAGGCATTCCTTACAAGGGCGGAGGTTGCATGAGCGGAAAAGTTGTCAGAACATTATTAAAGAAACATAGTCTGAATAATCCAAATAATCTAAATTTTAAATCCCTATTTAAAAATTCGTAAACATAATATTTACATTACTCTTGCAAAGTATTATATTTAAATGCCTCATTCAAAGATAGCACAATAGAACCATTAATGGAAGTAATAGTAGAATTTCGATTTTAATGCGGACACATAATAAATGTTTTATTTATAACAAATAGATAAATATGCACCAAGAGAAACTCATAGTTAGACCTGTTTGTGTGATGTATAATTTGATTCTTTTATATAATTGTTTGTTTATTCAAAGAAGAAAACCCGTTATCAAAAAGTGATTAAAAATACGAAAGCTAGTCGATAATGGAAACATTAATAAACATTAGTACCGGCAAAGGCCTTATATTTTATCATAATGTTTACGGCTTCTTTGATTTTTTAAAAAAAGTTTCGTCATGTAGGATATCTTAAAAGAACGACAAAGAAGTGGGTTATGATAAAAATGATCTAAAAAAAAAACAACAACAAATGAATCCGTTTCAATCTATGAATTTGCGAGTAGCTTAGTTTAAAATGTCGTGCGAGAGTAAATAGATAAACTATCTTTTGAAATGTGTTTATTTTGAAACAGCCCATTAGACTTTATGTTATTTTATTAACTATGTTCAAATACATTGGCTACATAAAGAAGTGTAATTGCAGGAGTGCCCCTCCTTTAGGGGAGCCTGCGGGGTTCCCACTTTCCGGCCTTGTGCCAAATAATGTTGAGGTGGGCAGCATTTAAATAACTACCCCATTATACACCCAAAATATTGCAACACTACATTATATACATTGTCATACAGGTTTCTTAATTTTGAAATATGACTCTGTAGAAAATTTTCTTTTTCGCATACTGCACGTTTTATAGTTAGTTGTAGAGGAGTATCTTTTAAACCAATTCATCGATCGTTATGAAGTTGGTACACACCTGATAAGTGTAAGTGTGTGTAATATGGGTGATATTTAGTTTAATTTAGTTTTATGAAAATGACCATGAAGCTGTTCGTACAAATGCAGGTATTCACAACATTTATAAAAACTTTAATGGAATTATAAATTAAATAATCCACATATTTCAGGTTTTTTTTCAGTATTTTAATGGCGTTTCCTGACATTACATTTGGATATCTCCTATGAACAATGATAACATCCGGATTCGCAGCCTATCATAACCATAATCATTAAATAGATTACGTTAATTGCATTTTATTTTTAGAGGTTTGATATTTTAATGACTTTTAAAAAATTGAATAACGATTCAAAGCATGAGGTTATCACCTTTAGTTGATAAAACTGGCATATATATATATATATATATATATATATATATATATTAAGTAAACATTTAGAATGACAATAACGTTTATCAATTCTAGTCTGTGTTTGCTTACAATATCACGTCAGCTGACATTTGAGCTTGACGATGAACGTCCTGGAATAGTCACTTCTGAATAATATTTGGTTTTATAATATGACAACGTAGAAATGCTTGCGGCGATTTTAAATGGTACTTTTTCTTTCATCGTAAATTGAACACATTATTAAGAAAAATGGTAAGATATACTCGGGATTGAACAGGGAATCATAAGATCTGTAGTCGAATGCTTTACAACTGAGCTATATACAGATTATAATATATCTGTATTTTAGATAAAAATAATTTGCTGGAATTTTATTATTTCCATATGTCGGTGTAACATGAAATATTCTTCTGTGATAATTCTTCGTTTTTCATCTATAAGATAAAATCCTTTTCGATTTTCGATACTCATCGGCTGAATTACTGTACAAAACATATTTAAGCACACTGCCAGACGTATAAATTAGCTTTGCAGGTGTTGATTATCAACGATAGCGGAGGCCGGATGTACTCGTTGATGGGGTCACAAGTTAAAGTCGTTGACATCGCAGGGGCATCGGCGAACTCGAGACTCATATAAACAAAGCTGGTAGCTTGTTAGAAGCAGAAAGAGGAAAGACAGATACGCACCCGGTTGTTGGGATACCGCTCGATTGTCCACCGATACCGTCAACCACCCCCTCTCTATTCCACGTCGTTTCTAAGTTTTCTCGTGCTATATGCGAACAGGTGATTTTAGTAGTTGCAGCATTTTTGAAAAAAAAAAGAATAAATACATTTATTTTTCTACACTGTTTAGCCAGCGAGCGCTGGGGAACGCATCATATACGCCAAAGCATATTTTCAAGGAATTCAATGATGCACCTCTGCTTCTGACACATGACCATGATAGGATTTGCTTGTGTAGAGTTCACGCCGTCAATATCTGTAATAGAACGATGAAAGTTTTACATCGTGTAGGCATAAATTCAGTCCTCCTTACAGTACAATTGTAGTCTCACCTGTTTTCTTTGGGCAGTATAAGATGTATGAAGTTTACTTTCGGATCGTTACAATTATAATTCGAAGTTTGATTGCAGTTTTCAGAGATCTGAACATAATATGGAACATATTCATTTTTTGTAGATATCAGTGAAATGGTTGATCAGGACTCCAGGCTTATTTGATTTGATATTCGTTAGTGACAAATCATTTGACTCGAAACATCAACAAAGAGAATATACTTCCCAACAGAAAGCGACTGTGTGGTGTACCACCGGACGAGATTTCATCGTGAATCTATACTTCGTAGAAAAACAGAATAAGAATTGGGTAACCGTAAACACAGATTTTCATTCGGGTAATGTTCATTTTAGCGCTTAATAGGAAAGACGACCGCATATAAAAAGATGTGTGAACCCATGGAGCATCCCCCATTGTTCAGACTAATCTGTGAAAATATTGCGCTGGCATTTTCTTGTGGATGGGCTCATTTCGGGTTCCATCTACTTTCTTTGGCCGCACTACTTACTTGGCTCATGTGATGAAAAATATAGGAAATACAATCAGGCGCATACCAATTGCCATGGTAAGAGTAGTTATCGATTATTTCAATGTACAAGTTCCAGCACTTATCCGTATGATATGTGTGGATAGAACCTATTATTACTATCTAGAATGGTCCGTGCACCGGTCATGCTTGGAAGGAATATGACACAAAGTAAGGACATATTCGTTAAATACCTTCTCTTGAAAACAAAATTAACTATGGTCGTTTGTCCTGGAAAATAATGGGCACTGACGGCCGGTGCTAAAATAATGCATGTGAATATATAAAAGAAATGCGGATGTATAGACGGCAAAACACTGCAAAGATGTAACGAATAGACCTACACTGAAGTAACTAAAGATATAATGGTTGAAACGGCCATGCAGTTTCACTTTATTGAATCAATACATGTGTGTATATGATCAATCATACACACAGGCAGACAGACAGACAGACTGACTCATATATATATATGTATAATATCTTACATGTAATATGTTCTTATGATCTTACTTACGTCAGGTTGTCATGTGTATCCGCGTTTCGCCTGATGAGGGGAGGATTCCCGAAATATATAGTATCACGGATATGCCTTTTTGTTACACATCTGTATTGTTATGCCTTCTATAATGTCAAATTCTTTTTATATACAGATGAAAAAATGCTTCAAGCAAACTACTTCAACCTGTTAAAACCAGATGTTTTCCGATGTCGAACATTGTCTGGCAGCCGCAACTAGCTGGCTCTCAATGTAAGCACTCTAGAAGTTACTGGCGATTAATGTAGGTTTGGCGGATTATTTAATGGTATTTAATCATTTAAGGGTACTTTCGGCTACTGGTTGGCATTAACTGCCTTTCCAAATAGCAGTGACTGGCGACCATAATCAATATCGGCCTCCATTTGGCTGATTGTTACTGAAATAATCTGCTTTCAACTTTCTGGCATTATTGGATACTGGCTGTCAGTGAACGTCTGTTGCGAGCACTTATGGTCAGTGGAAGTTTGTGATGTATTTATGCGGTATATTGCATTTACTTGAGTTTATTGGTGGACACTAGTTGCATTTCCAACTCTCATATTCGGCTTCCGACTTTCTCTGTCTGCCATGACCAATATCGACCTCTATTGGACTGCTCCGAAATGAAATTGTCTACCTTCAATGGCGAGCACATTATTATGTTACTTGCGTTTGATCATTGTCGGTCGCAATCGATCATGACCAGTGTCGAGCCTGCTGTAAAATGTAATGGACTATATTTAATATGTGTATAATATAATCCATTGTATCGTACTGTCATCTAGTGGCGGGAACGGTTGGTTACTGTCGACAATGACGGTGATTGACAGTGATTTGCAGGTAGTTAATGTCCTTTATTGACAGGGGCGGGTGAATGTAGGAACTCTCAGACAAATTGCATGTCATTAATTATCGAACAATGTCATCGAGTTAGCAACTCTCACGTAAGTGCACTGACTGACACTGGTTGGAATTGGTTGGCACTACCGTTTACTATTCTTTCGAGTCTATTACTACTGTTATAGACGGTAACTGCTGTTTTGAGGAAGTTACTGAAAAAATCGAATTTTTAAATTATTGGCGTTTATTCACAATTACTCGTGGACACTAGCTGCCTTAAAACTATCGTTTAATAGCATAATATAGGTATAGTATTGTATGATAATGTTAGTTGAAAGTCCATAATAGTTACAGAAAAGATGTCGTTATTATATTAGCATGGTCTGTATTCAACAAAAGTGCCAATTTATTAAGTGATAAGTGACGACAACTTCTACGATATTGTTTTTTAATTGTAAAGTGAAAAACAGTGTTAGTTCAGATCTTGTAGTGTGGATGTATATATGTTGCGAGACTAATTTTTATATGTTTTTCAAAATAATGCATTGAAATAAAAAAAAAACTCATCATTCAAATTCCTCAGCTTGACATTCACAGGCAACATGAATTGGAACAAATATATTGAGGACATTGACAAGGCTGTTGTAAAGACGGTGGATTTCCTTTACTGTGTTATTTATTGTTGCCACATATGGGTTGGTGCATCTACCACTAGTTTATCCCTCTTAGATAAGACCCAAAAGGGAGTTTCACTCTTAGATCCCACACTATCAGCCAAGCTCCAAATACTGTCTCATCGCTGCGATGTTGAATCTCTGTGCCTGTTTTACAAGTATTTTAATGAAATATGCTATGATGAACTCGTCTCACTGGTGCTCCTTCAATATACATATACATCGTATAGTTTTTATAAGTGGGGTTTTTACGATACTGCGAAAGTTTTTTCTCACTAAGAAAGTAGATCTGATTGGGTTCAAGTTCTGTAGAAGCAACTTCCTTTTTTTATTTGTTCTTTAAGCGGCTAATTTCATGAAATTTTAACCTAACTCTTTCTTAACTTTGACCGTAAATCAATCTTAACTAAACTTGAGATTTATTTAAATAAATATCGATCATTTCAGGTACAAATTATCTCATTGTTTATTATTGAATGACGTTCTTTTCTTTAATTCATGGGAGGTGCTTGTTTTTTAACAATTCAGAATCTCCTTGTTTGATTAATCCCTCAATCTTATAAACGTTTGCGAACAGCACTTATTTCAAGCATTGTAAACAAAAAACTAACGTCAAACATATCAAAATAAAAAGTAAACATGAACAACGCTGTGTAAAAAAATGTGACAAATCTAGAAAAGTTCCCACTCTTTTTAGGAAGAGAAAGATAAGAAATAATTACTGGGTAAATATAGTTCTGTACATGTCATCCTCCGGCTTCTATCACCGACACCAGTTCAAAAGCGACTGCAGGCTTTGATCAGGTGGTCTTTATGTCCTCTATTGCTTCCAACAGAGATGATTTGGTATTATGAGGATGCGTATTAACTTTCTTTTCAATGTCACCCAACACGTATTAATATAAAAGATTAATGTCTAATTAGTTAGGAGGACATAAGTTTGGTATGATCATAAAAATTCTCGCCCATCCAGTCGTGGATTTTCATTGCTTTATGGGATAGTACTGAAACAGGAACACGTAGACCCTTTTATTCGCTACGTTGTCTCTCCTTGTCTTAACAATAGTTTTAAGAGTCACAACATAGGCATCTTCATCGAATATGAAAAAAATGAGGAGGCATGATGTGTCAATCACGCTACCAACACCGAAAACAATCACTGTTGCTGGAAATTTCATGTGCATAACAGTTGGAACTTCAGTGGCTTCGACATAACCATTTCTTCGATTGACTTTTTGATTCTGATTGATTGTTTTAAATTAATTGAAGAACAGCCAAAGACAACCCCTTTTCTTCTGGATGTGTCAATTTGTATAAGTCGTTTTGCACGCATTATATATATATATATATATATATATATATATATATATATACTGTGTCAATCGTTTATTGCAGATTAGTAAAATATCAATATTTCACTAACTATACGTCACAACAAAATGGAAATTATACCATCAAACGACTCCTTTAAGGTTAGTTATTTCCCAAGAATGTATTCAAATTCATGCGATATTCACGAAGTAATGACATTTTATTATTTATCAAATAATTTCCACTATCAATCGCTTTATTGCAGGTGTTTTAAAATGTTGTGTTAGGGCAAAAAATACAATCTCTTATCTTGCTAACTTTACTTTTTATTGTGTTTTTCTGTCAAAGAATTATTACTCCTATGTTCATCCACAAGCCATCCTTTGAACATATCCTAGGTATGCGCCTCATGTAAATTAATTATTTATCGAAATATGCACCATTTTTTTTAAATAACTTAACATAACCTTTTGTCCCCCGAGGAACTCAATTCTTTGATCTTAAAGGGAGTTATGGCGCTAGCAACATCAACTATGTTCCCCCACAAGGCATTCTTTTAAATACATTGCTCTCCTCCCTATAAAGTCCCCTTTTTAATATTGATCAGGGATATTCAATGGGATTAACGTCTGCAGAACACGATGGTCAGGTCATGAGAGTTTCCCCAACGAATTCAATAAATTAAAGGAAGGATGCAGTCGCCCTACGCAGAATGGGATGATACATTGTCATGTATAAAAATTATCTGAAAGCGACGTGACAATGGTAGGTCATCTAGCAATGTCGACAAATGATTATCCAAAAAGGCCGTGTACACATTGCTCGTAAGCTTTACACTCTCTGGCGATTGGAATGGTCCAACCAACATATCCCCAATGAAGCCCGGCAAAAACATGATGCCCTCCCTCCTTGTTGGCGGTGAACTCTGTAACGTGTCGGAGTTCAGTTTGGGTTTTAAACTTAGGTCCATCTATCCGGACCGTCAAGAATAGCATGGGTCTCATCTCTAAATAATATCTGTTGGAAATCTATTTTCATGTAATTCTGTATCCAAGCCATTCGTTTTTCCCTATGTTGTTTGCTCAATGGAGGCATTGGAAGCGGTTTGATGTTTCTTGCAATCTAATTCAACACATTGTATCGGGCATGCTTGGACCTCGGAGCGATTCCAGATTTTGCAAAAACGAAAGCATTAGTGCTATTTGTGTTTCGGTTGACTTTCCTACGAATTTTCCGATTATCAAGACCTAAAAGGTTTCTTCTGATGCCCTTTTTTCTGGATTTTGTGTACGGGTTGTTCAAGAATGCAGCCAAGGTTTTTGGACCCCATTCATGCTTCGTGGCTAAATCTTTGACGGACGATCCTTCTGCGAATTCAGCAACTATACTTTGCTTTTCGAAAACCATTATTTGCCTGGTTTTTTGGCATTGTACGAGATCTGCAATAAAGCTTTGTTTGATAATAAACAAAATGCCATAACTTCGTGAATATAGCATGAATTTGAATAACATTTAGGAAATAACTAAACTTAAAGTAACCCTTTGATGGTACAATTTTTTGTGACGTATATTTAAGGAAATATTGATATTTTACTTATCTGCAATAAAGCGATGACACAGTTTATATATATATATATATATATATATATATATGTATGTATATGTATATATTACATGTGAGTGTGTGTGTTTACAATAGCATTTAATATAACATTAAATCAATAAGCGATCCTCTATAATAAATTAGAGAATTGCTTATTTTATATATATATTATAGATATATTATTTTGTAAATGGTATTAAAATATTCACTTAAAAAATATAGTCGGATAGAAAATCATTCAAATACCCAGAGACCAATACTCATATTTAGAGTTGAAAGCTTATAGACAAACATTGTACTTTGCGTGATTAACAACCTTAAATTCTTAAAATAGTCAATATATTTAAATGGAACGAATCGCTTTGGGTAAAATTATCAAAGTGTTTTATATCTACATATCATGTTCAACTTACTTTGTGTTGCTCTGAATATTTTCATATTTTTTTAAATATCTTAATAATACTTATCACTAGGGAATATACGTTGTCATCGCTGTTTGAATGGTTCGAATGTGAAGCGATAAATTCCATTTCTCTAAAAAAACCGACGGAAATAGAAATTCTAAACATTTAATAAAAACTTATTTTATTATTAGAAGCTAAAGCAGATATTAAGTCGATATTTCATCATATGAAACAGTATAGACTCTTGAAATTTAACATTTTCTGTAGTGATGGCTTTGCTATTTTGGCATTAACGCTTATGTGCATTTACATTGGAGATATTCTATTCTTATTACGTCTTAAGTAAGTCTTACGTTTGCGCTACAGTTTTTGTTGTTTATCTCAGTAACTACTACTACTACTACCACCACCACCACCACCACTACTACTAAACAAGCTGCTTCATATATTATCTTAATTCGAATTCGTTATTGAAATGAGTATTATTTATTCATTAATTTATTGCGGGATATTATCCTCATATTTCTTACTTGGCGTCTCATGACGTTTCGGTAAACTGTTTTTCTGGCCTTCGTCATGTGGTAACCGCAACAGGATAGGAACTCAGAATCTCTTAACTGCATTCTCAGCAATTACTGTCATCCATAGTTGTCGTCGTCTCACCACGTTTTGGCCAAGTAAGCGTGGTGAGAACAAAAAAAAACTATGGATGGCAATAATTGCTGAGAATGCAGTTAAGAGATTCGGAGTTCCTCTCCCGTCGCGGTTGCCACCTGACGAAGGTCAGAGGAATAGTTGGTCGAAATGTCGTGAAACAAAAACTAAGAAAGATGAGGATAATAGCCCGTAATGAATAAATTAATAAATGCTACTTCATGTTTATTTTATATACTTCCTTTTCCGGAGGTTTAGTAAAATGTTTGTAAAGAAGTGAATTAAAACTTGATACACCCAGGTTTCTAATCCGTGCCATTTACCACTTAACCATCGAACTAACAGGTATAGTACTACTACTGACTATAATATTGCTAATAATTAAAGACAGTGATATTTCACTTAATTAAATGTGAGTTCATACTTATTTATTGCTAATTCAGAATATCTAACGTAAATAACTTCTGAAAGGCTAAGTGTGTTAGTTTGAAAGTACTATACTATAACTGCTACAAATAATAATAATAATAATAATAATAATAATAATAATAATAATAATAATAGTGGTTAAAAATTTCCAAACACTACATAAAAGGCTAATCTAAGACTTGAACATATATATCTACAAAATAGACGTGCCAGAATGTATGAGTGGATGTAGAGACACACTAATACAAAAAAGATACCGAATAGGGAACCGCAACTATAGACAAACAGGTGGAAAATTTTAGCAGCACACCTGTTTCTACATGTTTCCCAAACACGGGGAAAATGTTTATCGTACAACTGAGAGAACACATTTCGTTTATTTATTGGATAACTCCCGAAGAACCAAACGGATGCAAACAAATTAAAAATCAGTGTGCATTATGAAGACCAAACCACCATTATAGACGTAAAATACAAAGAGGAATATAACCATGGCGTTGATCGATTAAAATACCGTACAGCAGAATACCTTAAGCATCGATAATAGAGGAATTAAGAATGTAAAAAAAGAAAAGAGTATCGATCTGATTGAAAAAACAACAACATGGAGACTTGAATTTACAACTGCATATCATAAATAACTGAATAAAAAAAATTAAATGAGGTATTTTCCAAGGAGACACCTTATCATCACTACTATTTATCATAACCATTGTGCCTTTTAACAATTACTAAGGAAATGCCTATCTTGATTCCAGTTTACAAATACAAACGAAAGAATGAACCACCTAATATATATGGACGACCTGACACTTTTCGCAAGAAACAAAAAGCGACTGGAGACCCTAATAAGTACAACAAAATCATCAGCTGAGGTCAGCCACATGGATATTGAAATGGAAAAGTGCTCACTGCTTATTATAAGAGATGGAAAATTAGAGCAAGTGTGGCCATGGAAATACCTAACCAATGGACAATGATGATACTAGGTGAATATAATACCATAAAATATCTAGAAGTTCTGAAAACAGACTCCATTAAAT
>NC_136496.1:104725686-104800686 GCF_053919585.1 Euprymna scolopes | reverse complement strand
TTAATAAAACAGATATAATTCAATAGACTTTAATGATCCAAAAATGTTACAGGCATCAATTAGCCTGTTCTGATTCTTCGGCAATCCTCCATGAACGAGTTAAAATGAACTCATTTTTACACCGGAAAAAGAATGTAATAAGTAGGGCCTTTATAACAGCATGTTCTTTACATTGTTTTGACTCTTGAGTGTATATCCGACACAATTAGAATATGCTGTTATCAACATTATAACCACATTACTCTATATAAAAGCATATAAGAAATCTACGAATACACACTCGAGAGTCAAAATAATGAAAATAATATGCTGTTGTCCTAACCCTAGTAATAAGATATACGATAACCAGCCAGAATTCTTACATCAACGCTCCGTACCACTAATAAATCTAAATATCTATGTCTACTGTATGCTTCCATTTCATAGATATCATACCGATAATAATATACATATCTCTTTTTGAATAACCTTTCGTGAAGTCTGTCTGTAGACCCTATCAATTGCTGACTATAAAATCATTATTGCAGAAAACTTAGGAGGAGTCGAAAGTAGACCTTGTATTCATTTCCAGTTACTCTAATTTCTCTTCCATTACCATAATGCCTACTAGACACTGTCCTCGAGTGTCTAAGGTCTCTCTGTACAGGGGGTTGTCAGAACAATCTGGCATGAGGATACTTTTTCCATAGAAGTAAACCCTTACCAAATATTCAAAATCGCATAGTATTCGCTGCCCAAATAAGATCTTCTCACTATGGCTGACTCACGTTAGCTTTAACAAGGAATGTTGCACCTTCTTCGAGTGATGTTACCTCAAGTAATAGCACGAAGCTGGATACTCCACCAGACTAGATAAATTTTTGTCCTGGAATCCAGTAAGATTTAGAGACCAAAATGAAAGATATACTGCAACGTATGAAAATGGTTAATTGGGGAGAGGAACATCATGTTCTACATTTCTTTACTAACTCAGTGTTTTAGAGATAAAGAACTTTAATGGAACATTCGAATATCTATGTATCTTATATAGACTTCAAGTGTTAGACCTTGGTTGTGAGCCCCTTGATTTCTGAGAACTTCGACTGAAGTAAAATAAAACAAAAATATAATTAAACGAGAAAAATTGCTGTTTTCTGGACCGAAAGTTATCCATCTAACACCTATAATTGGTTATTTATTTTTTAGTTTGAAGTGGTAGACGTTTATCTCCTTACACTAAGTGGGTTCTTACACGGTGTTGAACGATTTCCATAAAAAGTGTGACCAACAACTGCTTGAGGTGATATTGCGATAAGAAATATACGGTTTGCTGATATATCGCTTTACTAATACATAAATACTCATACGGCATAATCACGTTGACACACTGGTTCCCGTCAGATCTCCGAAGTTAAGCAACGTTTAGCCTGGCCATTACTAAAATGGGTGACCAATTTGGGAAGTCCAGGTGCTGTATGTAGGAGGACGTCGAAACCTCCCCACAAAAAGTTGCAAAATCCTAACCTCGTCATCTCCCCTAACGGGGATATACATGCGACTGGGGACCGCTTGGGAAATTCATACTCCCACGAAACTTCCTCCTTCGGAGGAAGCCGGTTAAACCCTTAATAGGGTTGATGCTGACTGCACACACAAATACTTATCGAGGTCAAAATTAATCAAAAGATATAATAAGACAGATAGATTGAGAGTAGAATGTTAACATTTAAATAGATATAGATATGGATATCACATATCGCGTGGTTAAAGCATAGCGTCAAAGGGCATCTATCTATCAACACGCGCTAGAAATACAAGTATCGAATTACATATGGATAATGTGTTTGTAGTAAAAAAACAGTTTAGAGCTGTCGAAATCGGGGGGGGGCTAAAGAAACAACAGTCGTCTGAAAATATAGAGATAATCTAAGTGAATATTGCCTCGAGACTCTGCCTGGCATCGACCATCTTTGGACTAAGTAAAAAATTATGTAAGAAGTAATTTACGTGGTCTGTCAAAGAGCACAACGCATCGAATAAAATCTTTTAAACCCCAACATATCAACAGCGTGTTTCCATGAAGAAGTAAATTCATCTTAAGTTAAACAAAACCTCAATGACAAATACAAGATCGTAGCCCAGAGATGGAACAACGACAATAAAAATAAAAAAACTACCGACCGCGCACGTATGTGACGACATGTGCGTTTGTTTAAATTGAAAACGTTGCACCAGGATGTGATATTAAACTGTTAAAAGTTGGATTGACAGAATGCGGCAAATACCGAAATCAGAAAATCAACGGTTTTCAATTTCTCAATACTTCTCGGTTATGAAGATGTTTATTATCATCATGCTGTTCATCATTACCGTCCAATTACTCATTACGTAATTATAAAATAGCACATCTAAATTGACATGTAATCATATGATGTAATGACAAACAGGAACCGTTATTTTATAATTTACAAGAATTGCCAACGGTATTAATTTGCGGGTTGCAATTGAACACTATTGAACATTTAATAGTCTGTCATTTGTCGACAGAATTTTAAATTTCGACAAAGTCCATTTGAACACGATAGACGGATATACATTTTCGGCTACATCTAATCAGAGTCCAGATAACTTTTATGAATTATGCCAAGTAACTCAGGTATTGGAGCCAAGCTTACTGACAAAAATATAAGGATCAGATGGTCACAAAATCATTAAAAATTGGTAAGGAAATTTTAAACTACCATTTTATAGTAGGGTTCATTTGTATGGTATTAGTCAACGGATAATATCATTTTTTTTTATACGGTGGTCACCACTTATCAAGGCTCGGAAGCCACTCAGGGATAAGGGTTATTGCAAGTACAGTACGTTAGTGTGGAGATTTGATGAAGTGTTTACTTAAGAGGGCGGTTCATTAGGAATTTGTTAACGTTGGACTTGAACACATCCAAGTTGTAGTCCGGTGGGAAGCAGGCAGACGGAACAGAGTTCCACAGGCGTGCAGTTCTAAGAAAGAAGCTTTGTTCATGGAATCCGCGTTTTGATTTAGGCACAGATATAGAGTGGGGGAAAGTTTTCACAGTGGCTTCCGCTAGACGGTTGTTTTCCGTGAAAAATTGGCGAGGAGGGACCTGAGATTGGAGGTCAGACGAGCACCTGTCATGGAAATAACGATAAAACAAGGATAGGCTCGCAACGTCTCTTCTGTGGGAGAGAGGTTGCAGGGTAGAGAAAAGGGTATCCCTCAGTAAGCCACGAAGTCTATTTTGTACTCTGTCAAGGCAGGATAGGCTTTTTTAGCAGCTCCTGCCCAGATATGGTAGCAGTATTCCATCCTTGGACGTACTTGGCTTTTATATAGATAGAGAATTGCATCAGTAGTGAGATATCTTCTGGAGCGGTAGAAGGATCCCACCATCTTTCCAGCGACCTTGGCAACAGACTTGATGTACGTGTTCCATTTCAGATCAGGAGTAAAGGACAAACCCAGAAGCTTGTCAAAACACGGGGCTTCTCCTAGATGAGAGCCATCCATTTCAATTGATGCCAGATGGGGATCAGAGCGTTGATGATGTAAAGATATGAGTTTGGTTTTAGATGCATTAAAGGTAACCAGCCACGACTTCCTCCACTGAACCACGCGCTCGAGATCAGAGGAGAGAGAATCAGAGAGAACTTTGCCATTTACAGCCTTTGATGTGTTGCCATAGATGGTCGTGTCATCAGCATAGATGTCAACGAATGATTTTAGTATGTGTTTAGGGAGGTCATTGATGTAGATCAGGAAGAGAGTTGGGCCCAAGATTGACCCTTGAGGGACTCCAGCATTAATACTGCAGGCCTCTGATTTTTTCCATCGACCACTACTCCTATGAGCCTATCGGAGAGAAATGATTTAATGATTGAGAAAACATTTCGAGTTATACCGTAGCTGGAAATCTTGTGAAGTAGGCCCTTATGCCATACCATGTCGAAGGCCTTTGATATGTCAAGAGCAATTGCCCTAGAAATATTGAATAGAATCAAGACGTATGAGAAATTCACATACAGACCATATTATCACTATTATTCTACTTGAGAGCCGAACTCATCCATTTTTGGGGTCCGTTTACAGTATAGTTTTCTTTTTTACGCGGTGTTTTGGCTACTTCTGTTGAAAAAGAGATATTTTCAGAATATTAAGGTATCTACAGTTCATATAACAAAATATACATAACGTAAAGTAATTCTTTACCGATTCGTATTTGACATTCTTGTTCCTAAATAAATAAATTTATTTATATTAAAGCCTTACTCACTGAGGAGTGATTAAACATAATAATATTCTGATTTTTCTTGGACATAAAAAAGTGTGATTGACTACGGACAAGGAAGCTGTTAGTTCTTAAGACAAATGTTTTAAACAAAATCATGAATTTAATTCTATTATACACACATACAGAGGCACACACATGGATCAGGTATATATTTTGCTTGTGTAGTTAAACTCATAGAATATTATACGTATCTAACATACTTATATGGGACTCCAATTTTATTTTCATATAATATTTGGACGCAGCTACTACTAATGCTTCGATTGTAGAGCTACAAGTAAATCTACGTATATATATATATATATATATATATATATATATATATATACATATGTGTGTGTGTGTTTGAAAATATATAAATCGATATATATTTAGATCGAATGATATATATATATATATATATAAGTATATATGTATATATAGAGAGCCTGATAGATAAAAAGATAGATAGATAGATAGATAGATAGATGGATGGATATAGAGTATATAGTGCAGTCACAGGATTATATATGTGTGTTGTTACCTCTGGATGTTTGCTTACGTACTATGAAATACTATATACAATGACAATGGTGTTTACACTTTAAGTATGTTTGTTGTCTATATGCTTGCCGTTATATATATATATATATATATATATATATATATATATATATATATATATCCCGTATAAAGCAATTTAAAAAAAATAGAACTTTTCTGTTTTGACAGCATTAAATCATTCTAATTTCACATACCCACCTTAGCAGTAGCTAAATAGCGTAACGGTTAAAAGCGCCTAAGTGACCGAGATTGACTTCTCTCTTGATATACTCGCTAGTTTAGCATCACTTATGCGCTGTGATACAGCGAAAAACCTGTATGTGGGTTGCCATATATATACATATATATATTTATATATATATGTATATATATAGACAGATAGATAGATTTATAGAAATAAATACTGATTATTGATATAAATAAACCTTTTTTACACGATCCACTTAAAAGGGTATTGGACTGCCATTCTGTCCCCGTCTCAAAATCTGTCGGCATATCTCTTCCGACATATAGAACTGCGTGTTTGTTAGCTATGTATCAGCGTATGAATTCTTTACAAAGATTGCACGTTCACTTTGAAAGCACACACCTCTATAAATGAAATACTGATATTTCTATAGACGATTGAAATTCCCAGTGTTATCATGTTTCTATTTATCACTTATTTCTTTTTGCCTTTAATTATGCTTAGCTGTCACTGGTTGAAAACACTGCAAATTTACTTATGTGCGCACCGTCTACAAATGATGAATCGTATGAAAAGATTTCAGAGCGTATCCACTTTTCTATAGAAAACGTTAAACAGTTTTTTGAATGTCTCCAGTCAAAAAATATTCGACGTTGTTGTTTTATTTTCTATATGATTAATCCACGAATAGGAGATGATGTGTTTGTGACTTGGAAAATGTTGAATTGAAATAATTACGTTTTGTTTTTGTTTTTTTGTCTAAAGCTAGAAAAAAAAGGTGATCGTAACGAGAGACAAATGTAGCAATAGTTTAGTATCTAACGTCACATATAATAAAATCTTAATCATATCTAAACATAAAATTTAACAAGGGAAATAACTCTCACTGGTTTTACATTGCATTTTTCATAACTACAAAAAATTGCCACCCATATATGCAAAACTAATTCATAAAATTAAATATATCTATTTGAGTCTGCCTTTCTCCCTCTCTCTGATTTTCTAATGCATCTCCTCCGAGACACAAACTCGCAGAGCGACGTGAGGCCACTCAAGTGATTATATTATTGTTGGCCGTTTTTATATAAAGTTTTAGTTGATAAAAATACCTTATAAAGGGGACAAAGGTGAAAACAATAGGAACACGGTAGGAGTTAGTCGACTTACAGTTCTCTTGTACGTATGCTAATGGACATGTATACGTTATAATCGTTTCATTTGTAAGTATTTCTCATCCATCTGACGATAACTTAAACGGGAAAGACTAAGACTGGAGCTTTCAATTCGTCATTTGTTTTCCTGTTTAACTTTTGAAACGCTATAGTATAATGCGTATACTATAATATACAAATATCCGTAGAGAATTGACTCTATAATACTAAATGCAAAATCTGCATGTGATTAAAATATTATATTTAAGCGTATTTTACGATCCGAAACTTTAACAGAGCGCGGACGCGCATATGACAGCAGAATCAAATACGAACATATATAAATGACCGAGCCGTATACGAGGTGACGCTACAGCTAGGAAGAAAAAAAAAGATTTTAAAAAAGAAAAAAAGTAGCCGAGTAGGACAGAAAAATAGACCTGTCCGGGAGTGACAAGGAAAGACGTGTCTTAAACATGGCCGAACAAACAAAAAGTATTAAGTGTTAGACATCGCAGACTTGTTAAGCACATTGGAGTACGAAAATACTTTTGAACAAGAGACAAAGCGTTATTCTGGAAGTAATTGTAGATAAATGTCTGTTGTTTTAAATGGAAAAATGCGTCGAATTATTTCTATTGTCTTTGTTTACCTTGCGACTGTTTGAATACAACGTGTGGGTCCCGAGCGTTAACATGAAATGACTACGTTACACCACATCGATAATCTTTTGTTCACCCTTATAATCGGTTTTTAGTATCTGCTATCCACATTTTCTATCCTTTCATAGTACTCTTCATCAATTCAGTCGTAAAATTATTCAAAATTAATCTTTATTTATTTATTTTTTTATAAATTTGTTGCTTTCATACGTGCTTAATCATCCGTAACACAAATACATTTTGTATAAACTAAGTTTACTTTAGGCTTTACTTGTTTACCAGATGTCAAATCTCTAAATAATCTTTATTTTATCGCACTTAAATGATAACCGGATAATGCATGTTAAATTCTATTCCATACGAATTTCATAGCCGTGAAGTCGGATGTGATTGACCTCACTACATCAGGAATAATTCATGGATTTTTCATATTCTTATTCTTCGTTTCTCTGTGTTTACAGAAAGCATTTCTTTTTCTAAATTCAAAAACTTTTGTATAAGTCTAACATACATGACCCAAATTTTCTACTCTTCTCCCTTCATAATGACCCCGCTAATTAATTCCCTAATAGTAGCCCCCTGCTTCAAAGTGGCACTGTGCCTTGTTTGGGGTGAAAATTGAATTGAATAAAAAAAAAAAAAATACCATTAACAATCTCTTCTGCAAAATTTTCTTCTATGCCTGACGTTACCATCGGTTTCAGTTAGTTATTATGCGTTTAGAATTTTACAGTTCTCTGTTGCAAGCATACCTGGATTCGAATAAACTCGGAATTGATGATCATCTAATCTATTTCAGTAAAATTAATTCTCAATATGACATTGGCATAAATAAATCTCTGTAAAAGATTAAGGACCCAATTCGCGTGGATAATTACCAAAGTATCCCATGATATAATTGAACGGCGATAAAATTAAAAAAAGAAACTGTTAAGCACCCATGGCGTAAACCGTGTAGTTATGCTAGCCACAAATTAGAGTTTATTTGTACGAAAATATGGTTTGATTAAGAAAATGCTTTGATTTATTAAAGATCCAATCAGAGATATTTCAGGGTAAACACACGCACACATACACCCCCACACACATACATCCCCCTACACACACAGACACACACACACACACACATATATATATATATATATATAAATTAGATAAATCACAGATTAGAGATTAAGTGAATTTTTCTGTCAGACATTACATTGAAGTAATACTTTCAGGCCAATCCTAGCATAATAGGTAAAGTGTTGTATAGCCGGGGTCATTATTGGGAATCATATATCGAGAGATAGCGAGGACATGTAACGGGTACATGTAATACAAGATAGATAGAGAGAGAGAGAGAGAGAGAGAAAGCGGGAGAGAGAGGAGAGAGACATTTATACGTATTACAGTTTTGTGGACCTTATAACATAGATTAGCGACTGAGAGAGGTAGTCAGTTCTTTTAACACAGGAGGGGACAGTCATTACTTATGATGGAGAGAGACATTACTTGGAAGGGGGTTATACAAAGTTTATATAAGATGATTACACATTACCTTTAGTTGTTGAATGATGACGCGAAAACTACAGTTACAAAAAACATGATGATAACTTCTTTATTATCATACCGACCAGTCGAATGATGATGACGTCAAGGAATTCAAAGTCGTACTACATGATTAATGTTCTACTCCTTTTCCTCTGAGGGGACCCTCCTCTCATCATGTCAGCTCTGTCTGACCGACTCTGCTGGTATTCTATCCGGACTCGACTAACTCCTGTCTCCGTCTCCCTCTCATCTGCTAATCCTCTTCTATTATTGAGAATCCCTTTCTGCTATGACGCCATATGTATGTCTCAAAACGTGATCGACTCACGTGGCTCAAGCATACATTTCCAAAACACACTTCTGCAACAAAGTACTCTCACTAAGCTATTTTTCAATATATTTAATTTCTGTTGTACCTTGTTCTCTAGCTGACCTTATTTTAATTCAGTTTTCATAAAAAAGAATTTAACAATTAAATTATTTTTTACAAAAAGACATATCTAAACTATTTTATATGAAATTGAACAATGCGAAATCTAATGCTTACAAAGTTCAAATTTCGGTCTATCCCAATCTCATTTTCATATATCTAATGTTCTTCTTACTTACAAGAAAAGGGGGCCCTTTTTCTTGTAACAAAAGCTCAATATACAGGGTGTTCCAAAAGTCTTGGGCACATTCCAAGTCCGCATAACTGCTTAATTGTGAATGGTAGTAAGATGAAAGCGGTGCCATTTTAAAGCTAAATGCATTAAGTTTTTTGTAAGGCTATACCAAAATATACCAGATATACCAGATGTGTTTTTTAGTTCTAGAGATATTCAATGTCAAAATGTTCCCAAGACTTTTGGAACACCCTGTATAACACCTTTTTTTCATATTTTCCTTGTTTCAAACAATAAATTCTTAACTTAAACATATATTTGTATATAATTCAATCTACAGAATTTAACTTTAATCATTATCCATATATATATATATATATACATACATATATATACATACATATATATATATAAACACACATATATATATATATTTATATATATATATATTACCTTTCGCTTTTATTTAGGATTTTATATCTGTCACTATTATTTTGACTCGTGTATGTTGGAAAAAAACTATATTTCTCATTGAGTAGTAACACGGATGTAAAAACTGGCTATTCCGACATAAAATAATATGAAAAGAAGCAAACATTTGAAAAAAAAAGCCAGGTTTAATAACGTTAAACAGATGGAATATTATTTGACCAAAATGCAAACAAGCTCCGTCAGTATTTATAGCCAAAATTGACCTTATCTAGGGTGTAACTTACCATAAGGCGTAGTTGTTGAATTAATGTGAATAATAATAGTTCAGTGTTTTAGTCGCCCCGGTTATATGTCGCCTGTGTGTGTAGTTTGCTTTTAAAATATGTATATTTGCGAACGTTATTATATGTGAATGTGTGCAATACGCTGGTTGGTGTAAATAGCCATGTTCCTGCCTGCCTAGCGTAAATCACACATAATACGTTATTTTTATTACGGCTATAGTTTCATTTTCCTATTCATTTATCGCATATTAGCGTTGATTGTATTATAATAATTTAAAAGTGGGAAACGAAATGTGTTCATCATGCGATGGTGGGAATTTCCTGATCAGCATAAAAAGCGTGAAATATTTTATAGTTGTATCAACTTTTTCAGATGTTGATTGATAAAGTTTATTTGTAGGATTATTCAGATTACTGTTCTCGTGTTGGAATTTTCGTTTAACAATGTTCGGTTCATGTAACCTGAAATCTTCCTCTAATGTGCTTGAAATAGGTTTACAGACAAGGCAATTAATGAAGCGAGTGTTGCGATGGTAAGGCGTTATGCTATGATTGCAACCACCTCGTAATTGCACTTAATTCTGCTGCACATATAGATGTTGCTAGATCACCAGGCTGACACGTGATATGGTAACAAATAGCTAGGTTTTCTATTATTCGTTGTTACTACACATCCATCTCGGCATGCTTACAAAGAGTTATGACGTATCAAGTACTAAATACATAACAAGTGCACACTGGTAAAATTCCATCTAAGCAACAAGATTATAGTGACCAAATCTTATGCATTCTGGCGATGATCAAGTCAGTATATATAAGCATAATATTATAAAATCAGCAGGACTTTGTCAACAGTGTAATGTGAGTTACAATGTATTGTAGACACTGCGGGGAGGCATGTGAAAGTTCCTCCCGATAAACTGTGGGGGCCCCTAAGTAAAACAAGTAATCAATCGATTTGAGTGAAAAATGGTTTATTTTACCGATTTCGATTACAATAAATACACAAGGGGGTAGAAAAATGTAGATAGACGATTAACTGTTTCTACTCTGCTATTATCTCACAGAACGATATAATGAAATAATTATTATTAAAAATATTTTAAAGGTCATCAAATGGTTACTTCATAAAATAATTTTTGTTGCTCTTCTCGGAATCCACATGTTTTTAATACACAAAATAAAAAAAACACACACTTATGAACTTGATAAATGTGGGCGTCACGAAGTTTACCACGCCCAAAAGGAACACGTTATGAAGTGTGATCTTCCCTTCTGTTATTTAACAAGAACGTGCAGCTTTTTAACCGGGTTTTGACATGCGCTCTAAAGTGAGTTCTTTACGACAACTCGTGACGCTCAGCTCAGGGGTTAGACATCGACGAAGCTCCACGGCGTTTCCCGAAGCCAGTATTGCGTCAAGAGAAAGTTTGCTGACTGTTTGGTGGTCTGCAACCGGTCTCATCCATTACAATTTTTTTTTGCGAGCAATAATTTCGTCCGCATTACAGGCGAAATTATCACGGCGAAGAAGTACTGTCAACAAATAGATTAAATGCGTCAGAAACTGCGGCAACAACATCCAGCATTAATTAATAGAAAAGGTTCAACTCTCCTCCAGTATAATGCCCCAGCGCACGTTGCTAAAACGACCTTGTAAAAGTTGAACGAGTTGGGATACGAAACTCATTCGCCATACTCTCCAGACTTCTTACCATCCAACTACAACTTTTTCAAGCATCTCGACATCTTTCTGTGTTAAAAATGCTTAAAAAACCTAAGTGATATCAAAAATGCCTTCGGCGCCTTAATCGTTATCAGAACTCCTGATTTTTAGGTTACTGTCATAAATTCATGTGTTTTGCGTTGGCAAAAGTATGTTTTACTGATAGTACTTATTTCAGTCAATAAATGTTTGTTCGAGCCGATATATTCACAATACTGAAAGGTTAAAAACCGCAAGAACTTTCTTGTGAACGTGATACTTATATTCTTATACTTTTAGAGACCGCAAAGAAATATACGCGGTAAATCTCAAGGACTTTTCGGCATGCTTTACTAGGTTATACTTGCACTTATGTGTTTTTTTCCTATGTTAGCATATTAATATTTTCAGAATAAAAATATTACTGAATTTTCAAAACGATGGATAATATATAAAAATTATACATTTAAACTTGATGAATCGAGCTTTTACTTAGGTCAATTCTTCAGTCAGGTAATACAATGGCCAGTTTTAATCTCGTGCAGCCAGTTAAGTTAAGCGGGGATGAAAGGGATGACGAATAAATATAAAAGGCGATGTCAAAGACTACGAGGAGAATTATTACACAGGTTCCTGTTGCAATGTTGAAAACGAAGAAAACTGAATTCATGATATGAAAGCTGAACACTTCAGAAATGGTTTCAGCTTGAAACATGGCATTTCTCAAATTGCAGTGGCCGATGACATGACAACGTTAATTGAATTTCAAGTCATCATCAGATGCCTCTAGCAATAGTAGTAACATTGCAGCTTTCTGAAAAGGCTATCTATTGCGCATATTCGTCGTATAACATGATTATAACACACACTTCGAAAATAGGTACATCCATCAGTATACTTTTGCAATCTATGCTACTTCTTTGAAAACTATATTCTGTTGGTTCGGTAAGAAATCTGTATTTCTTTTCGTTTTGAATTCGGTGCTTGATTATATTTCGCTGTCAATTTTTTTTAACTTTGACCCTATTATGACTCCTTAACATTTATTGTTTTGGGGTCCAATCAAGTTATTAAGTTAGATTCATGTCCAAGGTACTTATATCTAAAATTTCAAGTGTGTAGACCCAAAATTGGCGGAGGAGTTTGGTAGAGTTCTCAAATGTCAAATCGTTGAACTTTGACCCCTTAACAGCCAAATTTCTGGCCGAAAACCGATCACATCGATTTTCCCAAATCTCAATACCCTGTATATGACATTTCGAGTCTGTAGACTAAAAATTGACAGAGTTATTGCGTAGGGAAATGTACACAGACACTCACACAGGCACACACACAGATACGTTCACTTATATATATATATATATATATATATATATATATATATATATATATATATAGAATTTTTATTTTAATGATTTCATTCTTTGATTAATAGAATTGCCTTAGTGTACATAAATTTTCAGAATAAAAAGAATCGGTAAAAAATAATGGAATTCATAAATCATACGACGCCAACGCACTGATACGTTCTCATGAAAAGCAGGAAAGATGCTAAGATAGTTTTTAAAAGGGCGTAACATATAGATAGAACCCCTAATAAAAATTACATAGTTTGCATAAAGTAATATCATTTAAGTTTTACCTTTCAAATTAATCAAATTATTAATCGAAAAAATACAATTATTAAAGAAAATTATTTTTTAAACAATGGAAGAATCTAATGTGTTTTGCTATTAAAGCATTTCATACTGAACACAAAATGCTGTTACGAAAAGGAAATAGTGCTTATACGAACACTGCTCCGACGAAAACTGCGGTTTAACTGTGGCATGCTGACATTAAACGCAGTCGTACAGGCGAAAATGATGCATAGTGCGTAGGTAGCCCGTAAGACATTAAAATGCAAATGCACTCGTTTTGGACGATCAAAAATTAAAACTGCATCGATATAAATGGGAGTACCCGAAAACTGAAAGAACCATCAATAGCATCATAAGGTACGTTTGAAGGAAAAAAACGTCATCCACGTTCTCCCCAGAATGTGCTGCTGCTATCGCGCACAGAAATCACTTTTTCCATAGCTACCAACGTAATAGATGCACTGAGACTAAAGCTGCTTTCAGGACTGCCAGCAACCACTGTAAAAGAGTAATAAAAATGCAAGAGAGCTATATGCCCAGTCTGTTAAATCCAAGGTAGCTGATCAGCGGCTTGGTTCCCACCAGTTTTGGCAAATAACAAATAGGATCTTGAACAAAAGTGTGCGTTCTATCCCAACCATTATCAATGGACCAGAGGTCATCTCGTCAGCGTCAGACAAGGCCAAACTATTTGCCAAGAACTTTGCAGCTAATTCTACCCTATGCGACGAAGGCCATCAACTCCCCATATTTCCTCCTATAACACAGAACAAGCTGGGTAACATACAAATATCCGTGCATGAGGTCGCCAAGCTAATCAAGAACCTAGATTCCAGTAAAGCAACTGGCCCTGATGGCATCCCAATTATAGTGTTAAAAAAGCTTCAACCAGAACTTGCTCCCATACTTACGAAACTATTTAAGCGCTGCCTTAAGGAGAAGTGCTTTCCGACTCCCTGGAAGACCCCATCAGTTTGCCCTGTATTTAAGAATTCAGGTAATAAGTCATCTCCCTCTCAGTACAGACCGATAAGTCTCCTGTGTGTTATGAGTAAGTTGCTGGAATCCAGATTAAATAGAGCAATAGTCAACCACCTCAGCAGGAATAACCTTCTTAGTGACACACAATATTGTTTCCGCTCTGCAAGATCTACCGCAGATGTGCTGACGGTTATATCCCACAGGATTAGTGAATCTATTGACAAAGGCTTCTTTTCTAGGGCAATTGCTCTTGACATATCAAAAGCCTTCGACAAGGTATGGCATAAGGGTCTACTTCACAAGATTTCCAGCTACGGTATAACTGGAAATGTTTTCTCAATCATTAAATCATTTTCTCTCCGATAGGCTCATGAGTAGTGGTAGATGGATAAAAATCAGAGGCCTGCAATATAAATGCTGGAGTCCCTCAGGGGTCAATCCTGGGCCCAACTCTCTTCCTAATCTGCATCAATGATCTCCCTAAACACATGCTAAAATCATTCGTTGACATCTATGCTGATGACACGACCATCTACGGCAACACATCAAAGGCTGTAAATGACAAAGTTCTCTCTGATTCTCTCTCCTCTGATCTCGAGCGCGTGGTTCAGTGGGGGAAAATGTGGCTGGTTACCTTTAATGCATCTAAAACCAAACTCCTATCCTTACATCATCAACGCTCTGATCCCCATCTGGCATCAATTGTGATGTATGGCTCTCGTCTGGGTGAGGCCCCGTGTTTTAACAAGCTTCTGGGTTTGACCTTTACTCCTGATCTGAAATGGAACACGTACATCAAGTCTGTTGCCAAGGTCGCTGGAAAGATGGTGGGATCCTTCTACCGCTCCAGAAGATATCTCACTACTGATGCAATTCCCTATCTATATAAAAGCCAAGTACGTCCAAGGATGGAATACTGCTACCATATCTGGGCAGGAGCTGCTAAAAAACAGCCTATCCTGCCTTGACTGAGTACAAAATAGACTTCGTGGCTTAGTGGGGGATGCCCTTTTCTCTACCCTACAGAAGAGACGTTGCGAGCCTATCCTTGTTTTATCGTTATTTCCATGGCAAGTGCTCGTCTGAACTCCAATCTCAGGCCCCCCCTCGCCAATCTTTCACGAAAAATACCCGTCTAGCTGAATCCACTGTGAAAAATTTCCCCCACTCTATATCTGTGCCTAAATCAAAACGCGGATTCCATGAACAAAGCTTCTTTCTTAGAACTGCACGCCCGTGGAACTCTGTTCCGTCTGCCTGCTTCCCACCGGACTACAACTTGGATGTGTTCAAGTCCAACGTTAACAAATTCCTAATGAACCGCCTCCTTAAGTAAAAACTTCATCAAATCTCCACACTAACGTAATGTACTTGCAATAACCCTTATCCCTGAGTGGCTTCCGGACCTTGATAATTGGTGATCACTGTGTAAAAAAAAAGTGATCAGAATAGTGTTCTTACATCAAACCCGGTGTCGTAAATATAGCGCGACGGGAGCAGAACAACATGAAATGTACTAGAAATTGTTTTCGCATCTATCATGTTTTTAGATGTGTCTGCAGCAACTATACATGTTTGCAAACTCAAACAAATTGCGTCAGTAAATATATGTGCTTCCTATGAAGTAGTAATATTAGAAACTAAGGCATTACATAATATGCCTTAGTTTCTAATATTAGAGAAACCGTTATACAAAAAGCTTTGCATTATTCGAGAAACCTTCGTACCAATATATAATAGTGGGATAGGTTATCTCAATATTGCATAAGAATCTTTCTCTTAGAGGTACAAGCACCACAATTGGCACAGATGATGTTCAGAACATGCATTTTAAGAAAAGAACGTTAGCTATCAGAAAAATTCAAGATGGCTGCCAGTTTTCAAGATGGCTGCAAAAGCAAATGTGACAAATTAAAATGTTAGTGCTTGTATCACCATGTGAATGATTGTTTCAGTAATCTGCCTCACTATAACGCTAAAAAAGATTATGTTGATCAATAATATCAAATATTGCTTCCTTTTCTAGACCTGGTGTAACATTTTCATAAGCAAAAAGGTTAAACGGATAGTTAACACATTTCTTTTTGCATAAGTATGTTATCGCAAGTCAGCAATAAATACACAATCAACAATAACGTACTTTTACATAATTGCGCGTTTTTTGGTTTTACATTCTGATTGCTTCTTTTTATGCGTGGCTATTGATTCCCTTGTGATTGTAATGGTCTGTTTAATTGAAAACGAACTTAGATATGCATGAAAACACAATGGAGACTTGTTGGAATTTAGAGGTTTTATTACAAAGAGATTAGTATTTAAGGGAGAGACCAAGTAAATTTATTTTCTTACTTAGATTTAAGATGATCGGCGTACGGGTAGAGTCTCCGGGCAATATTCACTTTGATGCTCTACTTTTTTGAACGCATCTCGACTCTCTCAATTTCATGCCTCGACTGCCCGAACACATTACATCATTTCACTTTAATATCATTTGACACCTTCATTTCTAGAGCGTTTTGTCTTGCTTCAATCATGCCAGCTACACTAGATTCATTTCCATTTGCCTCTAGGTTATCTTGACCTGTGCGTATGCAACTCTCGTTGAAATGTATACCCCTTAACATAATCTTTACTTACTTGCGTAGGGACTTACCATAAAATACAAGAAATTGAATCAAGTATTACATGACTTCGCTGCAATAAAATACAATGTCTTTCGATTTACTTGGCCATTTGAGTCTGTAAAATATGAAAGTAAAAAGAAAATAAGTAAAGAATTAAAAACCTATTTTAATCAGTCGTTTTAGAAAAAAATGCAAATATTTTACTTCGTGATTTTATTTCAATTTAACAGTTTATCGATAAATAGTATTGCTTTAACGGTGGCAATTAATTTTTAATGTTGTTCTAATAAAATATTCAAGTAAAACAAGATAGTAAAAATAAATAAGCCAGAACACGTAGTGGACATATTCAACTGTTTCAGGATGCATTTTGTCATCATTATTGAATGAAAATAACTTTGTATTCATATCTATTGGCAAAATAACAAAATAAATTATAAATAAAGTTAACAATCTGGAAGTGGTTGTAGGGACCATCTGAGAGATTGCTGTCTCCTGTTTGTGCCTAGCAGGTTGTATAGCAAAGATTTTGCCAACTATATTATATTAGACTAACAAATGAACACACACACACACACACACACACACACACACACATATATATATATGTTCACTACGTGTTCTGGCTTATTTATATATATATATATATATATATATATATATATATATATGCGTCTCCTGGAAGTGTCTATATTACATGCTACGCAAGTGCGCCTTCTGGAAGTTTACATGCTACGCAATTATGCACAATCGAGAAACACACACATATGTTGTGAGAAATCAGTATTATTTGGGTGCTTCGGACTACTGTTTACATCTCCAGTGACATTTCTACAACGGAGATCTTTCTGTCGGATATGAGAATCTGCATGGAATTTCGAAAGGATTTTTTAAAATTTTACTCATAGGGCTAGCATGCTTTCATTTCCGCCAGCCATGACTGAGAAGGATTCTAAGTAATTCACAATAACTAACTGTTGAAGGTCGATTTAACACATGGAATGAATAACTACAACACAGAAGTAAAGAAGAACAACTATATTATATTAGACAAAATAATGGACCCACATATACAAACACACACACAAACACTCACACACGCATATATATATATATATATATATATATATATATATATATATATATATATATATATATATGTATAAGTGCGTCTCCTGGATGTGTCTATATTACATGCTACGCAATTATGCACAATCGAGAAAACACACATGCTGTGAGAAATCTGTATTATTTGGATGTTCTAATATTCAGTGTTATTTCTACAACATTTCGGCTGATCTAACCTGCCCTTGTTCAGGTTTATCTTGTTGAACTGTGGAATCTTTACGTCGAACTCAAGACTCTTTCTGTTGAACTCGTCGAACATGGGAATCAGCCTGAAAGGATTTTTTTTTTATTTTACCTATGGGGTTAGCATGCTTTTATTTCCGTCAGCCATGACCGAGAAGAATTATAAGTAATTCACAATAGCTAAGTGTTGAAGGTCGACTGAAAACATGGAATGAATAACTACAACGCAGAGGTAAGGTAGAAAAGATATATTGAAAGCAAGAAAGTATATAAAAATATTTACGTAGGTTCCATTGGTATAGTCAGGGGAGACCGTCCCTAGAGAAGGTATCGGTTGGGTGGTCGTCGACTGTCGATCTCGTGTCTCCCTGAGTCTCTCGTTGGGTCTCCCCCATCTTTATGATACCAAAAATATTTATATAGGTGACACTCCCTGTATGCTAAATAGGTAAATCCTTCCACAATACTAAGTCAATCGCTCGCTCCTTGAGAACTGAACCATTAATGTTCTGAAACGATTTTTTTCCAAGTACTCATCCACTTGCAGATAATGATGTTACGAATTTGAAAAAAAAAATAAACCGAGCTTTTTTTTTAGATTTACATATAACTATTCATTACTACATAGTATTCCAATCTATCTATCAATCTATCTACATAAAAGGAACTTTGTGTATGTGTAAGAGAAATTTTAAAGATAAAATATACTTGGGTGCCATCAGATAGAATCGAAAGCGAAACTGTAGAATTAAAAGCTGGTGACGTTACCACTGTACCAATGTGACACGCGTATTAATGGATGAAAAATACACGAAGGTATTTGATTTGTCTTGGAGTATTCTTAATTATGTGTAGAATCGGAATGCGTCCGATAAGTATTGAAAAACCATTAATCGAAATAAACCCGATTAAAGAAGGTTGTTCAATTTTGAACAAAGTTGACACAATTATAACCTAAAATCACAAGTGCATTAGCAAAGTTTTATCACTACACATGCAGAAATTTCAGCATAAAAATAAAGTGTAGATTCTTTTATTACAGTATCGCGTTCGAAATGAATCTTCTTTTTGATAGCACAATTGAATATTGATACTTAACTTTTGCATTTTAAACTTATACCATTATTTACAGATAAGTTTATAAAATAAACAGTAGATTCTCAACATACCAATGTAGACTACAATGTATTGTGTACTAAGTCGAAATTGGGAGGCATGTCACTGCATGGCGTCCCTAAGTAGAGCAGGAAATCAATCGTTTTGATTAAAAAATAGCGAGTTCACTAATCTGGATGAGAATAAAAATATGTGAAATAAAAAGATTTGTTGATTCTCATCCAATCTACAACAATGTTGAGTCTCCCTGCTATTATATATATATATATATATATATATATATATATATATGCGCATATATAAATATATATATATATATATATAATAGGACAAAAAAGTATGAGATGAAGACACAAAACTATATATTGGTAGACATAGAATGGTTCATTTATTGAATAATGGAATACAGGAAAAATTTGGGGGGTAGAAGGGACTCTTTATGCCAGGGCATTTCGAAGCTTAATACTTCTCATCAGAAGAGTAGAGAAGGTGCTAGGTAGCATGGGGAAGATGCGGCGTCTAGCGTAAGGTTCATTAGGGACGAAAAAGAATTATAGAATGTTGAGTGAAGCTTTATTGAATTCTAAATAAATAAGGAGAAGCTTGTTATATATTGTATGATATATAAGATTGTATATGGTCTTCAACATAGGATTGAGATTAAGGGATATATGTATTATGGTTAAATAGGGGGTGTATTGTTGATTCGTGGTAATTTATTTTAACGGTTTGTGGGGTGTCTATTTTCTATGGAGTGGGTAATTTTGATTGGTGCCACCTAAATGGTAAATGGCGGCTATAAAATCGCTTATAATTTTTTTTTTTGGGGGGGTATGCAAGGTTGTAAAACTGAAAGGCAATATGCGGTAATATATTTATGAGTTTCTTCTGTTATGATATAGGGAGTATGATTATAAGGGGCGGTCGGAGATTAGGATGGCAATGATTATGAGTGCGTTTAACTTGATGCAAAAGGTTAAGTATGCATATTGATGTCAAAGTGGTGGAGTAAGGAAACCATTACTACTTATGAGAGTGGTAAAAATATACAACATAATAGTAGGGTAATTATAATAGTACGAAACATAATAGTAATGAAAATTGTAATAATAGTAGTAATCATAAAGATGGAAATAAAATAGAAGTAAAATTATAAGCGATTTTATAGCCGCTATTTACCGTTTAGGTGGCACCAATCAAAATTACCCAAAATAGACACCCCACAAACCGTTAAAATAAATTACCACGAATCAACAATACACCCCCTATTTAACCATATTACATATATCCCTTAATCTCAATCCTATGTTAAAGACCATATACAATCTTATATATCATACTATATATAATAAGTTTCCCCTTATTTATTTAGAATTCAATAAAACTTCCCCAACATTCTATAATTCCTCTTAATCTTTTTCGTCCCTAATGAACCTTACGCTAGACGCTGCATCTTCCTCATATTATCTAGCACCTTCTCTACTCTTCTGATGAGAAGCATTAAGCTCCGAAATGTCCTGGCATAAAGAGTCCCTTCTATCCCCCAAACTTTTCCTGCATTCTATTATTCAATAAATAATCCATTATGTATCTACCTATATATAGTTTTGTGTCTTCATTTCATACTGTTGTTGTCCTATTGTATAAGCTCCAATAATAAATGTTGAGCTTGGTATTATCCGGATAAGTATCCTTTTGTGGAATTGAACTTTCTCTTTTACTTTTACATTAAGTTATATATATATATATATATATATATATATATATATATATATATATATATATATATATATATATATATATATATACTAGCAGCTAGGGCGCCCGGCTTTGGCCGGGCGTAAAATAAACTTAAATAAACTTAAATAGGATGTTTTAATATGTCCAGATACCTTATTATAAAAGCGTGATTTCAAACATAAAAAATGTACTTGGGAGCTATCTGATAGAATCGAAACCGAAACTGTAGAAGTCAAACTTACAACTGTGACACGCGTATCAATGGATGGAAAACTTACAACTGTCAAACTTACAACTGTGACACGCGTATCAATGGATGGAAAATAAAATATTAACAATAAAAAAAAGATTAATGTACAAATGTATAATGATTTTCTTCAATTTTGACGCATTTTTACCCCTTAAAAACTATTTAACCCAGCTAAAACCCATAAAGAACGGCTCGAAAATATCCAAGATTTAGAGACCTCTTGCGACGCTCTTCGACTTTTAGTTTTGGAGTAGATAGAGTTTCAAAATGGAAACAGACATATATATATATATATATATATATATATATATATATATATATATATATATATATATATATACTAGACTACCCTTTGGCTCAGTATGTTATATTAGCTATGGAATTAATGCATGAGCGTGACACTTGTGACGTAAAGAAAATAGTTTTTTTTTGAGATAGCAGAAACATTTCTATGAAAGTATACTAAAATGAAAAAAAGAATATTGATGGATTTCTATGAGTCCTTCTGCTTATTATAATTGATTATTTTGGAACAAAAATACAGTAACTGAATTATAAGTGGTTGGCCATACTTATAGGTAAATGTAAACTGAACAGAGGTTATAATGTTTATTATAGTTAAATTCACATTTTGATATATCTGCTTTTATTTTATTTTTACATCGTTCATTTCTGTATTACGTTTAAGTTATTTTAAACAACACTCTTTCCATGTTAAATAATAATCCTGAAATAATAACGTTAATATTTTAGTGCGCAACCGGGTGTCGTAACCGGAAAGTGGGTTACATACATCGTAACACGATCATTTGAGTTTTATAATTATATATATATATATATATATATATATATATATATATACAGAGGGAGAGAAAGAGAGAGAGAGTATGGACAATATTTTACAGATTTGCAATGACGTCAACTCGTTCGGTGTGCCATAATATTGGACAGGTGTGAACGTGTGCACTCTAAAAGAGATTGAGCTTCTTATATTTCTATCACTATTTTCATTAAAAAACCGTCTCATTTCTTAAATTGTTTAAAATGTGGTCTCCAGGCGCTAATTATAAGTGAAACTACAGCTGCATTAATATCCATTAAAATAATATCACAGTAGGCGAATAGAAAATATCTGTAAAATGTATAATGGACTCGTATTAGCTTTCGCAGAGTTAAAAAACTGGAAGTAATTTTTATTTTCTAAATAGAATTAGAATGAAATAAAAAATACAAATTATGAACATAGATGATTGTGAAAGTTTCAATTGTTGGTCACTTAGAGAATTAAATGGTGTAATGGTGTTGTTAAAATTGATGAAATGATTTGGTAATTTAGAATTATTCTGAACGGAAAATACGTGTATTCTGAGAATGAAGAATCAAGGAATGATAATCTAATGCGTATTACTTTCCTTACGGATATAAAAGAATATGTACTTAGTTAAGTTTATATATATATATATATATATATATATATATATATATATATATATATATATATATATATATGTGTGTGTGTGTGTGTGTGTGTGTGTTAGAAGAACAGAAGACTGTTCTTGTGAGTAAATATGAAATAGGTTAGTCAAGGATTCGAACTTGCGAAGCTTGATTTGGAATTGAGAATTCTAATCATAAGTTTAAATAAATACAGAATGCTATTGAAAATAAGGAATGTGGAATTGCCATTGTTTAGCTCACACAAAATATTTCTGTTATAAAAATGAAAATTAAAATAAGGAATTTAAAAACGAACAATGGAAAATGTTATTTGTAAAGTGAGTTACGAAAATAAGGTTAGAGGGTCGGCTTTGTAAGAAATACGTAAATAACAGCGCATGCTTAAACACGGAAGCATGTCATGCCACGTGTTCTGAGAGGCACGTGCTTTGTCGTGCAGTGACGTCATGAATTATGAATTTAGATAAGTCAGAATAAGAATCAGTCAGTGGAGAGAAGCAGAGAGGTTCAGACCGATTCTCGGTTTGAGTCAAGGTACCCTCTGGGAAGCGAGGAGGTTTAGAAATAACCATGTAACAACTTTAAATCCCTGAAATACAGAATCATTTCCGACCGACCGGTCGAAGAATAATTGATCATCATGTTTTTTATAACTGCATTCTTCTGTGTTCATCATTACAACGAAAAAGGTAACGTGTTTATATTATATGTACAACTGTCAACGTAATATCAAACGCACTCTCGGTCTATCTATCAAGATATTCAAAAATCACTTCTAGTTTAATTAAAGGCTTGGTACTCTTGTAGTAACATGTACACTGTCTATTATATATATACATATATATATATATATATATATATATATATATATAGAATTGTCTCTCTCTCTCTTTATATATACCCTGTTTATGTCTCCAATATACTATCTCCACAAACATGAACATCCTAAGACATATGAACACTCAACAACATGGACACTCCTAAGACTGTCTCTATCACTCTTAGACTCTTACTAACATGAACAACAACACATATATAAGCCGTCATCTAAATAAGACAATGTAACATACACATTTATTTGGTACTTTAAATACCACCCATTACATAATATATGTATATATGTATATGTATATATAATTTTGTAGATCTACACAGAACGTATTTATGTTTTTAATATAACTGCATAAATGTATCTGTTTAAGTTTTCACTTGAACAGTGCTCCACACTTATAGTGTGTTTTACACACACACACACACACACACACACATATATATATATTTATATGTGTGTTCGTGTGTGTGTGTATGTGTGTGTGCGTGTGTATGTGTGTGTGTCTGTGTCCGTGTGTGTGTGTGTGATAAGCTAACCTAACAAATCCTCACGAGCATTAAGCACAGAATATTTTGTGGAACTTTAATGTTTATAGTGTATAATATAAACCCACCTGTCTGTTTAAATGTAGGCATGAATGTATGTATGTATGTCTCGCCAACAATTTATACAAAGACAACGGATTTTAACGAGATCGGTATCATTTAGAAGAGCGACCCTTCGGACGACAAATATCGAAAAATTGGCTAAAAACATTAATCTCTTCACCCTATACTAGGCACTTTTCTACAGGGAGGGTTCACTATTTTCACCTATATTTTTGAAAGTCATCACCTCTTTTCGATTGTCTAGCCTTAATTTACACCTACGTTACTTTTGGTTTTGCAATAAGCGCAGCATCGAACGCGTCACGTTTTTTTTTCATTTTCTTTTTCTCCTTCGCGATACGGGTTCGAGTTTGCCTACCTCCTACCACTTTGTTTACGCTCGCAAATCCCATCCCCTTTTATTTTGCTAAACCAACACCCTTATACACATCTCCACTATCTTTTCCGCCTTCGCCTCACAGGTTCGAGCCTGCCTGCCTACTACAACTTTTTTTTGTCTCAACATATACCTGCAAACACCCGGGCAACGCCGGGCAACGCCGGGCAACCAGGCTAGTCTATTAAATAAATCGTAGTCGTTTGTCTATTTGTATGTTTCTGTGTGTGAATGTCTGTTAAAAACTTCCGCGTCAAAACGGCATGAACATGATAGGGTAAGAAAGAGCGCCTCTCGGACACATAATATCGACAAATTAGAACAAACCGTCGATTATTTCATGTAGAAATGTCGTTTTGTTTGAACGGAGATCAGATAAAAATATTAATTTCGACGCTATTTATCAACCGCGCATGCGTGAATAGTCAGTTCGTTCTTTAATTTTAAAAATCTAAATTTGCTATGTGATAATATTGGTGACGTGTTCGTCCGATCAGTAGAATTTTCGCTTACAAACGTAAGTTTCGCAAGTTTGCACCCAGCACGCGGCATTTTTAATAACGTTTTCTCTCTGTCCTATCTTTTAACATTCTACATTTTCTTACACGCGCTCACCTCGAGTCATTTTTTTTTCTTTTGATAACACAATAACATCGCACGAAGCCCCATTTTTATAAGGTATACAAGAAAGTTATTGCGGTTTTTATCTTTTAAATTCAGATAAACGTACCTCGGCTAAAAGAAAAATATATATTTATCGAAATAAGCACCATCAGAATCAACACAATTTCGCCAGCGCAAACAAGTATTTATGCCAGTAATGTAAAAGTATTGTTCCCTGAGGGCGGTGCAGCTACTGAATGGGTTTTATATATCACTTAGGTTGTTGAAGCTTTCTCACGTAGAAAGTTATCGAGATGCTTCAAACAGTGATAGTCGGTAGTTAGGAGGTCTAGTGGGTATGGTGGTTGAGGCAGTTTTGAAACCGAATTCTTTCAACTACTTTAGGGATGGTTTAGCAAAGTGCGATCTGATTTTGTCGTGAAAGAGCATTCGGCATTTCCTAAAAACAATGATAGATTTTGTATTCGAACGTTTTGATGCATTTTATCTATTTGTTATTTGGGTATAGGGGTTATTGCGTGTACAGTAATCGATAGTAATGTAGTAATAGTTAGTATTGGAGATTTGATAAAGTCTCTTAGTTAAGGGGTGATTCATCAGGAATTTGTTTACGTTGAACTTGAAAACATCCAAGTTGAAGTCAGGTGGGAAACAGGTAAACGGAAGAGAATCACACAGGCGTGCACTTCTTAGAAAGAAGCTTTGTTCATGGAATCTACGTTTTGATTTCGCCTGGATAAAAACTGTAATACATGAGCCGGTCACAGACAACCAAACGGTTCGCCTTATTCATATCGTGATATAGTACTTGAAGAATCAATGATGCAGGTAAGTAAATAGAAAGTCACATTACGATGCCTGCGTTTCTTTATAAAATGAATTATTTACCTGCAAGAATAAACAAGTTTTCGATTTATAAAAACGTTTTCATCATGTTCTGATATTTTTCTTCATTTTTTTGTAAATCATCTTTTCCGCCGTAGATATATATCCGTCGTGGATAAAGTTCCGTTCTGATGTATTCATGGTTGTTTAAAAAAAATACATCGCATTGTATTTTAATTGTATTATAGAGAGTAAATAGTTAAATAACAATGTCTGTGTTTTCTTTCTTTGAAATAAATTAATTTTTATCTTAAATAATGAACACTTTTTCGACTCATGAAAAAATTCTCATAAACTTTTAACATTTCTTTCTTTTTTCTTTTTGGTAAATCTTTTTTGTCTGCAAAAGATGATTTTTGTAAACATTTTCTGAGAGATATTAACACTTTCTGGCGGAAAAGATGAGTAGAAAAAAGATGATAGAATGTTAGAACCAGCTATGCAGAATAATTTTTATTGATTCACGTATGTATAAGACTTTAGCAGGTGGACCGGGACAGTCCATATATATATATATATATATATATATATATATATATATATATATATATATATATATATATATATACATATATATATACGTATGTAGTTTTTAATACAATATTTTACATTTTAATCTGAGTACTGGACAAACAACAGATTTGTAAGGGCTGTATTGGCACTGAACGTTGCACCGCCAACCGAAATAAAACGACCTAAGACTGTTAGGGCCTCATATAATGTCGCCAGGCTGATAGAATCATCCTACTGGGTATAATTCCAGCATATGCATGGCGAGAAGCTCCACTATCATGTCAATACCGGAGGCAGTACTAAAAACAGATGTTTCATGAGTCGAACACTTGTTCATTGTTTAAAATAAATACATACGTAATTAATTTGAGAGACAAAAACGAAGACATTGTTATTTGGCTTCCTTGTTTATATTTAATTATCAATATATTTCGTATTAAATTCAACTATATACATATCTAAGACAGAACTTTTATCAATTTTAAATGAATAGTACGAGGGGCGTGCAATAAGTAATGCCCTTGACCCACTTCCCATAGCAGTAGAGCAACGAAACTTGGCACAGTTATTAGTCTTTCTCTACATAGAAATCACACAGAGTAATGGATTTCTCCCATCGTTTGATGCAGCTCTGGAGACCGATTTTGTAGAACACCCCAGGTTGGTCCTCCAACCATGAGGTGACTTCAGAAATCAAGGCTGCATCATCTGGGAAACGCTTTCCTTTCAAAAACAACTTCACGGCTGGGAAGAGGTGAAAGTCAGAGGGTGCAAGGTCAGGAAAGTAGGGAGGTGTGGGAATGATTTCATAACCACACTCCCGTGCTTCTGATCTGGCGACATGCTAGTTGTGGACCGGGGCGTTGTCCTGCAGGAGGAGGGTACTTTTGCTGATCATGTCCCGCCTCTTGATTTTGATAGCTTCCCTTAATTTCCTCAAAAGTGAAGCATAATACGCTTCTGCAATTGTGGTACTCTTTGCCAGGAAATCTGTCATCACTACTTCGTCCTGGTCCCAAAAGACTGTGAGCATGGCCTGGGCAGCGGAGGGCTGTACCCTTGCCTTGTTTGGAGGTGGTGAGTCCAAGTGGTTCAACTGCATTGACTGGGCTTTGGTCTCTGGATCATAGTGATGGACCCAAGTTTCATCCTGTGTAATCAGTCTTTTGAAAAACTTTGACTCATCTTCTTGGCACATCTCCAAATTCAGCCTCGAGCACTCGACGTGTTCTCGCTTCTGGAATGGTGTGAGCAACCTGGTAATCCATCTGGGAGAAACCTTATGCATATGCAAATGGTTATGAATGATAGTTTCCACGGACCCTGTACTAATCTTGACATCTTGGGCTATTTGGCGAATAGTAATGCGCCGATCTTCTAAAATGTCAGTCTCAACTTGACGGACAGATGCCTCATCAGTAGCAGAAGGGAGACGACCAGGTCTGGGAGCTGTTTCCACAGACTTCCGGCCATGTTTGAATTCACGATGCCAGCGTTTTACAAGGTCATATGATGGGGCATTATGACCATAAGTGTCTTTCATTTCATCAAAAGTCTCCTGTGGTGTGCGTCCTTTCAAATACAAAAACCGGATCACTGCTCGACATTCAACAGGCTCCATTTCACACCTAACAGTTCAAACACCTGTAAAACAGAAACCACAATTAGTTCAGAGCTGTCATTTGCCAGATCATCCGTAGAGATATACATCATTGCACATGCAAAATTTCATCTAGATCAGACAAGTGGACATGGGTCAGGGGCATTACTTATGTCACGCCCCTCGTATTTTATAATTTAGAGGATATATTTCTGATTAATCAAGTCATTGCAAGAGTTTTTTCTGGTTTAGACAAGTCGTTTTAAAGCATTGTAATAAATGATATGCATATTGATAATTTTTTATCACTATGATTAGTTTCGAAATTTTCTTTCACATTATTAAACCATCATGCACATTTTCTGCAATATACCCGCCAATATCGATTCGAAAACCATAATTTTATTAATCAGAAAGAAGTCATCCTCCACCAAGATAATTCTCGGCCTCACGCAGTACTACTAAACAAAAGTCTCTTAGAAGAAATTAGTTTAGAAATGTTTACTCGATCTACATATACTCCTGGCCTATCTCTTTCGAATTCTCACTTATTTAGCAGCTTAAAACCATTTCGGTTCCCTTACGTAAACATCGAGGGATGATTGAATATGCGTTAGATTAAAACTTTACATAAGCACTTCAAATAATTTACAAGCGAAACAATTATAGACTCGTTGACAGATGGAATAAATTTATAGTGAGTAAAGATTGTTGTCTTTCAAAATCATACGGGTTTTCATTATAAAACTGATGGTTTAAATCGACATAAACTTTTGCACCGACCTAAAGAAAACAATACATTACAATTTGTTGGACAAACATACTTATGGTTTATTAATTACATGCAAATAGAAAAAACCCTATTTAGAACTACAATATTAAGAAATCAGATTATCATAAAAGGCTATGCAAAGTGCGTGTGTTTAATATAAAATATTTGTAATCAAAACACATTGCAAACTTTCTGGCGCATAACACTCCCACTGAGAAACATTGCCAGGTAAAAGGTTAAGCAAAAGTTAATAAAAGCTAAACGGATCGGTTTATCTGCGTCCTTGAAACGTTATTATTTATAGTATTTTCATCATTATCTTCATCTTCATCCCCTGGCATTCGACGAAAGAGCAGAGGAACAGTAAAACTATAACACACGTTTCGAGTGTAATCAATATTTATTAAATGAGTAGGCGTTATAAAAGTTGTATATTTATCTAATAGAGGTTGGCTTACTTCATACTGCTTGCAAAATGCAATTATGAGATAGATCCAACTAAAGATAGAACAGCTACCAGCAGGAGTGTGTAAAAACAGCTCCTTCAATCGGTACAATTATATATATATATATATTTATATATATATATATGTATATATATACACACACATATATATATATATATATATATATATATATATATATAGAGAGAGAGAGAGAGAGAGCGAAAAACAGATAGGTAGATAGGTAGGTAGGTAGGTAGATATATAGACCGATAGATAGATACTAATCCTCGTGTGTGCTTGTCAAAATAAAGCATGAAATGTATATTAATGCGATTATATATATATATATATATATATATATATAAAAGTATCAAAAATGTAATTGTCTAGTTTAGATGCTTGAAAATACCATAAGGTTGAAATAAATTATTGCATCGACAATTATGTAATTTCCGTGTTATATTTTTATGTTATTGCTCTGTTTACCACATTGAGCTCTCATACCCGGATTTCCTCCTGGAATTATTCCAGTATAACACTATATATATATATATATATATATATATATATATATATATATGTATACATATGTATGTATGTATGTATGTATGTATGTCAGGTCATGTCATATGCTACTGGTACCATGTAACCTAGTACTACCTGCCTCATGGTCGGGTCGCCGGCGACTAAACTGGTTCCTCCACCAGACTTGTTTGGTGAGGAGGGCGGCTAGTCTCCCTGAAGGATTAAAAACAAGACCTTCCAAAGGGCGAATGAACTCTTTTTCTGGGTCAACGGCCAACTAGCACCGTGCATATTTGAGTGTATGTATATATGTGTTGGGGTGGAGAAGGCTCCCGTAAGCCGTGGTGAAGGCAACCTTTCTAGGAGAAGCAAATCTCTGATTTAAAAAAACATAAAGCGGAAGACCAGTACCCGCATTAAGCTGGTCTGCAGTTTAATTTGTTGCTGGCTATCTTGCTCTTGCTTGTTGCTGGATCTCAACATTTTGAACCGAGAGAGAGACTTAGCTGTCGTACAAAGCTAAGACTCTGTAACATCATATTTGTATAGATACTCCCTCAGACATTTGGGCTCATGGATTTTAAATGTCTGAGGGAGTGGCACTCGTCTGACAAGACGTTGCAATCATCATGTATGTATGTATGTATGTATGTGTATAATGGTTATATAGATTGGATTCCCAGAGAGAAATCCAATGAAACCTGTGTTATTATTAAAGCGTGGTCAATGGAGAACATAGCTAGTATATTGTATGTTTTTTATACACATATTACTGGTTACATATGTGCATACATGTTTCAGTTGATTCCTAATTCATGGAGACTACCTCATATGACCAAAAAAGGAGTAATATTGAAAAGCTAGTCAAGATTACATTCGTTTGTTTTATTAGATATTTGGGTGTGATTTTCGCTTTGGAGGAAAATGGGGTGTATACTTTGTATATGTGAGCTGTAGGAGTGTGAGGGAAGGGTGTAGGGGTGAAGTGGTGTAGAGTATAGGGGCAAGTACGATCTCAGGTTGTCAAGCTGTAGCATCGGGGCGTATTGGTATTATTTTAATTTGGCGGTAATTTGGTGGCCTAAGTTTTCATTTTCACCTGAAGAGTAATATTATGCTCTCACGCCTTTAATTCCTATATTTGGTGTTTATGTTTTCTTTCTTTTCTGGCTGTGACTACACTATCCATCTATTTTATTGTGAATTTCTATTAAAGTTTTATTATTCATTTTATTCCTCACTTCTTTATCCATTCATTTGCTTTTCGTTTTCAAATGCTTTGTTATCCATATACATAATGTATAAATGTAGAGTATGTTCTGTGAAGGTCATTGAGGTGATACCTATGCAGAATTGTGTAATTTCTGGGTTTTCTATGCTGCACGTTTTAGCCTGGTAAACGCCGAATATGTGAGGCAAATATTGCTTATTCGGCTAGTCTAAAGCGATTGTAGGTTATGTGCTTAATAATAGAGGGTGGGTGGTCTAAGCGTGGGTGAATATATATGTGGTTAGCGTTGTCTGTAATATATGGTTTTTAGATATTTATTGTTTAATCAAAGGTGACGTCCAGAAAGTTGACTTGTTTTATATTTCTGATAATTTCCACTTTAAGGCCCATATTTTTCATAATCTTATGTATTTTTCTTCTACATCTATCACAGCTTATGCTTGTGGCGTCCTTGACTATCATAAGCCTATATTGTCGATTTTTTATGTGTTATTAAGAGTACTGTTATGCATTAAGGAAAAGTACGGGGATCCCAGGACTAAGCTATTTCGGATATTTTAGTCCATTGCTAACCGTTACTATAATACGACTCTTCATCACTATATCGATATCACTCAATTGCTTTCATGGTCGACGGGTAGTAATCCATAATTTCAAATTGTACGAAAGCACATTTTTGTTGGCAGTAATATTGTTCGATGGTAAACTAGACTAAAATATCACCGTAGAAAACCTAGAAATAGAAAAATTCTACAGATCAGGAACCTCAATGCCCTTTAAAAAGAGATTCTACGGTCATACACTATCAATGGTGAAGAAGGCGTATGCTACGGACACCTCACTCTCGGCACACTACTGGAAGTATATCGATGCGAACAAAACACTATTACTCGAGTGAACATTACCTAGAAAAGCATAAACATGTAGTTCATTAACTGCTCCCTGTTAGTTATGTTTAGCGGAGAGAATATGATTATTAGTTTAAAGGACTGTGTAAAATCATTAAATGTAAAAGTAGAATCGGCTATAAGCTACAAAAACTTTGAAGGCTACGCCTTAAATAAGATGTAAAACTTGAATAGCCATCTCCTCATACTAGTAATACTACAAATCATAACCCTTTACTCCCAATATGCTTATTAATTAATAAATTAACTTAGGTAAGAGTTGAAAGGATACGGAGTAGTCACGATACATCGTAAATTAATAACTATATCCACGAGAAACCGACACACTTCTAATTAATTAATGACTACATCCATCGAAAAGCTCCGAATAATAGGCTAGCATAAATAGGCGCTACAGTTTAGTACTAAACTAAACGAACAGAAACACAATATGCCACCAAATGGATAAAGGTGAGTGCACTTTGCAAAATAATTCAATAAACACCAGAAAACGATTAACTAAAATAATCGAAGGGACGAGCACGCTTTTAATTGGATTGTATTATCTTAAAGCAACGTTGCATCAAGAAACCAACGACATAATTGATCCCAAACGACAACTAATTATTCTAACTAGAGTGATTTGGAAACGGAATACTCTACCAATATAGACAAATATATGATATTATGTATTTATTTGCATGTATATGGCCTGAAAATCCTATCTCTATAACGAAGCATATAAACCTATAAAATATATTTGTACTCTAGTATTAAGGGAAAGATAAACACCCCAAATAAACGAATGACAACCACTGAAATTAAGTTTATATATAGATTTTAAAATCTTTGCCGCAGTAAAGACTTGAGATACCAACGGAGAGTAGAAAATATCTCCTAGTATAAAAACTCTATTTAATTCATATAACAGGTTTATATATCTATGAAGTGGCCGTTGATTTAACCATATAGACATATATCTTATAAATAAACTAATAAAAAAGAAATAAAGTATTTTAGAACAAGAAGCAAATCAACTTGTAAAAAGGACAAGAATAAATAAATTAATTAATAAACAAATAAAACTTAACAATAAAAATAGATGGATAATGAAAAAGAAAAAGAAGCAACCAAAGAGAGTTAACAGCGATTAGAGCATAATATTACTTCAGAGCAAAACGGAAACTTAGGTCACTAAACAACCACCAAGTAAAAATAATACCAATACGGCTCCGATGCTACATCTCACCTCTAACCTCAACCCTTCACCGCTTTTCCATACCTACACTACACCTTCCTCCAAAACCTCTACTGCTCACATTCACAAGGTATACGACCCACTATCCTTTATAGCGGAAACCACACTCGAATATCTGATAGAAAACGAATGTAATCTTGACTCTCTTTTTATTATCGCTCCTTTCCTGGTCTGAGGAGGCGGTTCCCTTTGAATTAGGAATTCACTGAAATATGGATGCACATATGTAACCAGAAATGTTTGTATAATAAAAAACTATATATATATATATATATATATATATATATAAACATGCATATATATATATATATATATATTTCTAGTGACATGTGCATACATTTCATCGAAACATAACACACACACACGCATATATATATATATATATATATATATATATATATATATATATATATAGTGTGTGTGTGGTTTGTTAATTAACCAATCAAGTTTATTTTATTCTCACTTTTATTTTCACCGTCAAATGACTAAGCTTTTATGAGACAACAGTTCGGTTTACCTGAATTTAGCCTCTATTTTCTTTTAAGGGGAGCACCCTTCTGTATGAATTAAATATAAACTTTGTTTATCATGTGTGAGCTTAGATTCATTTTCCTATATTTTTATTCATATTTAATGTGTTATATTATTATTATTATTATTATTATTATTATTATTATTATTATTATTATTATTTATTTCATTGTTTTTTTCTGTGTGTAGCTGTTACCTACTTTGCTTCTAACGTTTAGTACAAATATATATATATATATGTGTGTGTGTGTGTGTGTGTGTGTGTGTGTGTGTGTGTGTGTGTGTCATCCTTACACTTTTCATCAATCCAGTGAAAACTTAAAACGACAAAAAAAAATAACTGTGTGAAAGATGGATTATTGATACTGATTATTGTATCCTGAATGTAGGGCTAATCAACATCAAGGGTAAATACTATTACATATAACTGTACTAAAATTACATTATATTACATATAACTGTACTAAAATTACATGATATTACATATAACTGTACTAAAATTACATGATATTACATATAACTGTACTAAAATTACATGATATTACATATAACTGTACTAAAATTACATGATATTACATATAACTGTACTAAAATTACATACTATTACATATAACAGTACTAAAATTACATGATATTACATATAACTGTACTAAAATTACATGATATTACATATAACTGTACTAAAATTACATGATATTACATATAACTGTACTAAAATTACATACTATTACATATAACAGTACTAAAATTACATGATATTACATATAACTGTACTAAAATTACATGATATTACATATAACTGTACTAAAATTACATGATATTACATATAACTGTACTAAAATTACATGATATTACATATAACTGTACTAAAAAATTGCAATTTATTTCAATTTTAATATATTATTTAGCGCATAATTGGATTTTACTATTGAAATGTATCAATCCATTTTACGGTGTATTTTGATAGTGAAAAATATCTAGGTAAACATCAACTAAATAATACAAAACTCTTGCTTTTTATCTGGAATTTGTAAAAAAATATTCACCAAGTGCTTGTAAACTTTTATAATTTAATCGTTCGAAAATTGGCAGGTCTAAATTGGTAGTTCAACATGTAACGTAGATTTTTTTTACTTTCCATAATTTTCTTGTAATTTCTTTAATTCTCTTCAATCACAGTAAACTTTCGCAGTAAAACTTCATCTAGCCATACGCACTATGAATACGTTTGGTTCCTTTCTTTGAGTACTTGAAACTGACTCAACATACATTAGGAACAGCATTTCTTTACAAATCTTACACGCATGCCAAACACAATATTACCGTGGTTCTTTCCAGCTGACTACAACATAGTCGTCTTCAAGTGAAATATTGAAAAAATATTCTGAAATCGCCATTTTATATTATTAAGTTTTGCTAAATTTTTACAATAACAAAACATGTTCATTTAATGTAAACACAAAGATAGTAATGCTAATATATAAGGTTGAAAAGGGGACTCTTACGAAATTTAGAATTTTACTTTCAAATTATGTATTTTCGAATAAGCTTTCCTTATACATTTATATAGTTAAAAAAGAGCGTTTTTCGCTTTATCTAATTATTTAAATTACAATTATCTCTTCTTTTCAGAACGTTGAATACAAGATGGAAAAAAGGTAAATTCGCACAAGTTTCTTATCTTATTTTAAGCTAGGCCGAAAAGCTGATGAAACAGCCCGTGATATTAACGAAGTGTTTTGCTCAGGAACCACTAGTGAACGCACAGCACAGTGGTGGTTTTAGAAATTTAGTGGCGGCGACAAGAATCTTGAAGATGATGAACGTATTAATCGGCCATCGGATATAGATAACGATAAATTAAGAGCCTTAGTCGAAGTCACTCCAGTCACAATTGTTCAGAACTTACTTCTGAATAAGATGTTACGTATACTTCGATTTCCAACCGCTTAAGACAGATTAAAAATACAAAAAAAAATCATAAATGGGTTTCTTACAAATTGAACGACAGCCAAAAGAAAAAAAATCACCATAATGAAGTGTCATCTTACTTTCATTTTACGCGACAAGAATGACCTGTTTCTGTACTGGCTTGTGTCTTGCGATGAAACATGGGGTTTTACGACAACCAGCAGCGCTCAGCTAATTGATTAGACGCCAACGAAGCTCTGCGAAACTTACCAAAGCTAGAGTTGCACCAAAAGTAGGTCCGCTCGATATTTAGTTGTTTGCGACCCATCTCATCAATTACCGTTTTTTGAAAGGAGGTGGAACCATTACGGCGGAAAAGTATTATCAACAAATACATGAAATGCATCAGAAACTTCGACAACAATACCTAGTATTACGCAAATGAGAAGACCTAATTTATTTACACGACATTGCCCTAACGCACGTTGCTAAATCTATCCTGCAGAAGTTTAACAAATTCGGCTGACAAACGCCCACTCATTCATAGATCTTACTTACGGACTAAAACTTTTTCAAGCATCTCGCCAACATTCTGCATGATAAATTCTTAAAAAAAAACTAAGCGATATCAAAAACACTCTCAGCTGTTTTATTGCCATTAGAACGCACTTTTTTTGCATTACCGGTATAAATAAACTTGTTTTGCGTTAGACAAAAAGGTGTTGATTCTGATGGTGCTTATTTCGATCAATAAAAATTTGTTTGAACCGAAATATGTTTAATCTGAATTTAAAAGTTAAAAACAGAAAGAACTTTCTTGCCAACCTGATTCATATATATTCTACCGTTTTTATTTATACCAAAATATGTATCTATTGCATTGACAGTTTCACATCTAGTGATCTGTCACACGTATTCTTTTATTTATTATTTATTCATATCTATCTATCTACATATAAACCAATCAATTTATCTCATTTTTACATTCTCTCTATATCTATCTATCTATCTATCTATCTGTCTATCTATCTATCTACCTACCTATCTATCTATCTATCTATCTATCTATCTATCTAACCGAGGACCATTTCAAAAGTATAGTCTCCTATTTGTTAATTCCAAAATTTGAAAAGCTCCAAATATAGCAATACTGTCGTTTAAACGAAACACTTTTTTTTTGTCTTAGAGTTTACTTTTTACAAAGTCATCACCATTTTCGACACACAGTTTCCAGCGATAAATGCGCTTTATCATACGAGGGTCGTTCCGAAAGTAAAGTATTCTATTTTTTTAACTGAAGGAGTTGAAGAGCTACATAGATGGGGTTATTTCGATCAAAACGAGTGACCTTTCATGTCTCAGAATTTATTTGACAACATTGTTACCACTATTCTGAATGCACCTTTGCTAGGAATCCAATGACGCATCTATGCATGACAGGGATTGCTTTCTTGGAGTCTCACACCGTCAATATATATAACAGAGAGATGAAAAATTAAAGTCATAAATGCATAAGTTCAGTCATCATAAAAATGCTATTTGTAATCCCCTCTAATTTATTCAAGCAGAAGTAAAGCAAGAATTTCTCATTGAAACACATTTCGTATCCACGTATCCATCTATTCTGGTGTATCCTATTTATGCATTTACTTTTTTCGGTATATTTCTATATTATCTATATCTTATTATGAATCAATCAAGCTGTCTTTTACAGCATATATTTCTGTGTATTTAAAATAATCTATCCATTCATCGATCCGTCTACCCATCCACCCATCTATCCATCTATATAAATATATCTGTTAGTTAATCTATCTACTTCAATCTCCTCTTATTTCTCTATCATACTAAATGTGGGTGGGGTATGGCAGCGTGTTAGTGAAGAAATGAGGTTACCGAAGTGGTTTTGAGTCATTTGCGCGTCTCACCATCTCAGCAATCAGAAAGTGGGCGCTCGGCCAACATTTGTCCAGAAAAGAAGCAGTTCAGAAATCGAGCAAAACGTACACTTATCGATTAGTTTTGACTTTATATTGACTGCTTTTATAGCAAAGTTGAGCAAACCTTTAGCTCAGCCGATCGATAACTGCGAGGGCGGGAAACGAGACAAAGGTATTCAGTGGGACTTAAGAGAACCCTGCAACCTTTCCTTTTTTTCATTCCCTTTGCTTTTTTTTTCTTCTTTCTATTACTCTTTCTATATATCTTTTTTGTGAGACCCAAAAACAAAACTAACGCAAAGAGGAAACGGTAGAAATATGGTATCATTTTGTTCTTTTCTTCTTTCATTTGTTATCTTTTCTTTTGCCTTTCTTAGTTTCGAATTTTGCTTTTCTACATGTAGAGTTTTTTTCTTTTATTTCTTCTCTTTTCATTCTTTCTTTTTTCTTTCAATATTTTATGAACCTTTTGTCGTTGTTGCATTGTTTCTTTTCTGTTTTTGTAGTCATTTTTTATATATTCAAGCAGTTTTTTTCCTTATTTATTTCGTTTCTCTTTCTGTTTGTCTTCCATCAGTTTCCTCCAAATTTCTCAATATTGCTTTCAATTTATTTTTCTTGATCATTTCATGATTTTCATTTCGTTGACTTTTTCTTTTTTAACCATCTTTTTTCTTTACATCTCTAGTTTTTTTATTTTTCGTCTTTTACCCCTTTTTTCCAGTTCAATCTTCAATTGTTTGTTTCGTTATTTCTTTCGCTTTATGCATTCTCTTGTACATTTTCCATATCCCTATTATCCACATTTTCCTTTTTTTCTTTATTAATTAACTTTTTCGGTATTTAATTTCATATTTTATTCTTATTTTTTGTATTTCTATTTTCCCTTCTTTTTTTGCTTTCCATGACCAAAGGTCAAGTTAACTTTCTGCGATTTCTGAATGGAAAATAGCCTACTTATCACTATTGAAACACCTACAGTAGACACACACGAACTTAAGAAAACACACCTTAATGTGCGCGCACCCCCATATATATATATATATATATATATATATATATATATATATATATATATATATATAAAGCTCAATGTGTGTGTGTGTGTCTGGTCACGAATAGGCTCCTATATGGTTGACTATTTAAAAAAAAACTGATTGCATATAATTATAGAAGATGTATCGAGACACAGGAATTGGTATGTTTGATCTGGCAGAACGGTGGTTCATTAAAATTGTGGGGTCAACGTTCGCGCCTGGTCTACAAAGTATAGAAATAAAAAATTAAAAATAAAAAAAAATAGTTTACATGTGTTTTGGATATAGATGTACATGAGAATATTTGATAATATGTTTCAACTTAAATAGGGATGGTATAATAACATTGTGGGGTCTGCGTTCGTGCTTGGCCTCCATAGAATGGAAATAGGCACAAACTTTAATAAAGACTTTTCATATCTATCTGCGTAAGTATACTTTGATAATTATGTTTCAGTTTGAAGAAATATGGTATAATAAAATTATGAGGTGTTCGTTCGCACCTGACCTCCAAGGAATGGACATATGTCACAAAGTTTAACAAAGTTTTTTAATATAGATCCACAGCATATTGTGATAAGTGTTTCAGTGTGATCAGGTATGGTATAAAAAATAATGGGGTTTATCTATTTTATTTTTACTTTCATCATATTTTGCGTTGGTTTTGATACCCCCAAATTCAACCCAAATTTACAAGCCTTCCTTTTCATTACCTATCATATTTTCATAAATCAGTCCATTTTCTGTAGGCTGTTTTTGAAGCCAGTAAACGACGGGTACTTTCCTAGTATATATATATATATATATATATATATATTTTAAAAATCGTTTTAAAAATCGTTTATAAATTGTTCTTCTCTATTCTATCTCTCTTTATCTCTAACCCCTATATATATATATACATATATATATATATATATATATATATATATATATATATATATATATATAGGAGTTAGAGATAAAGAGAGATAGAATAGAGAAGAACAATTTATAAACGATTTTTAAAACGATTTTAAAAAAAAAAAAAAAAATATATATATATATATATATATATATATATATATATATATATATATACTAGGAAAGTACCCGTCGTTTACTGGCTTCAAAAACAGCCTACAGAAAATGGACTGATTTATGAAAATATGATAGGTAATGAAAAGGAAGGCTTGTAATCATTGATCATTGGTTTTACAATCGCTAAGATAAATTGACCAATGTATAGTAGATTGCCTGTTAGGCGTGTCAAGAGTTTCATATTTATGGAAGGAGAAAATATTTCTGGTGAAATTCTATACTTATTCTACTGTGTTTGGTAAAAACGTTCAAATCAGGTTTGTGTAACAGGCACACTACTATCATCCTGGGTCGCATCCTTTTGATTTGTTCGGATTATGACGCCACGTGACATTTTTCACCATTCCTTCCGATCTAAGGCAAGGTATCTGATGGACGCCCAACTGTTCAGAGATGCCCAATTAAAAATATTTTCTTTCCACCTTCTCCTTGGCTTTCCTCTACGTCTTTTGCCTTCTCATATACCCTCCCCAACGTTGATGACATCACCCTTATTAATGAAAGCACACATAAACTTCAAGCTTTTGTTAATGTATTAGGAAAGAAAGCAAGGAAGTTAAAATTAGGAATAACCCTAGAGAAAACAGAATGTATGTCTACAGCTAAATCACAGTTTTACCTAAACATGACACTTCACAGTAAACCCATCAAACAGATCACCCAGGCGGCAGTATAATGGTATGGGGCATGATATCTTCAAAAGGAACTGGCCCCCTTGTGAGAATTCATGGAAAAGTTAATGCCCGAATGTACAGAGAATTGATTAGAGAACATGTGGTACCTAATCTTTCTAATTCTGATATCTTTATGCAAGACAAAGCACCGTGCCATAAAGCAAAAATAGATTTAGAAGAGCTAAATAGATCCAATATTTGCGTTATGGATTGGCCAGCTCAGAGCCCAGACCTGAATCCAATTGAAAATGTTTGGAAAATTATTGGTGATAAGATCATAGAAAAAACTCCAAAAAATCTTGATGATTTATGGGAATGTATAAAAACATCCTGGAATAATATTTCACCTATAACATGTGAACGATTGGTTCTGTCTTGCAGCAAAAGATGACATAGTGTGATTGAAATCAAAGGGCTTTCCACTAAATACTGAAAGGATTCGTTATTTTTTCATAATGAATTCCCCTCGTTCCTTAACTTTTGGACGCCTGTAATTTAATTAAATTTATTTATATGTAAAAAAAATAATATGTATCAAAATAAAAATTAAATTTTTTTTTCTTTAACTACCATTATTAAAATGGCATTAAACATTGGAAAATTCACCAAAACATTTTTTTTTCATAGATAAAGTTAGAAGCCATTAAAAAAAATGATCGATCGTTCCTTAACTTTTAGACGCTACTGTATGTTTCAAATGCGATTTTAATTTTAATAAATATATTGTTTTAAAACTATCTTTCCGTTGTCGGATCTTTTAAACCGTTAAATCTTCAGTTTTGAATCTCGATAACGGTAGTGCTTTTTAAACAGTGGATTTTTATACATACGCACACACACGCACGCACATAAACACGCACGCACGCGTACACACACAGACACACACATTTATATATATATTTATAGTAAGTTATACAAAAATATATGACAATTAAGCTACACAGAATATTCCGCGTTTCATCCACGCAAGGATTCGCCAGGCTTATGCGAATAGTTGTGGTTGTCTCGCGTTTTTATATACGCACATTTTATTGAGTATTTAGTTACCCAACCCGATTCCTAGTTTCCACCGCTCCCATCCTAATCAGCCAATGAGCAGGAACTTACAGGACAACGGCCCAGTTGACCTTGGGTTCACCCCTTTTTTGTGTGTGCTTTTTAGCGGCAAGCGTAGTTATCTAGTGATTTTTACCTATTTTAAACCTAGGTGTAGTTAAATGTGCTCCTCTAGTGTATTGAGCACTGTTGAAGTAAATACTTAGTTTCCGTATAAAATAATACTTTTGTGTATTCATTTATATGGTTAAATCAAGTAGTCATATATATATATATATATATATATATATATATATATATATATATATCCCTCACATTTTGTGAATGCACATTTTTTTTTCAGCCGTGCATTTCTTCGTATGTCGCTTACAAAAATGACTTGCTTTACCTCACTGTTGAAATTGGTCAATTTATTGGTGTATAAGTATTTGGCTTCAATTAATAAAAGTTAAATCAAAAACCATAACAACAATGAAACGATGTCTTGTTTTTGTTTAAGTCATACTTAATTTGAATGCTATTTTGAATTGCATCACATAAACGTCTATTTTTCTTGTAAAATTTAAAATATTCCAAGTTCACGCCGACTCCTAAAAGCATCGTTTACGCGTTCTATTCTAACCGATTCATTGCGGGATTTACTTAAAAATTCATAATACTGCGGGGGAACCTATATTATCTTATTATTATATTGTTCACAAGTTTCTGCTGAAACCTAAAAGAGTAGCTTACGCATTCTATTCATACCGATTCAATGAAGGATTTAATTTTGAATTCAGTAATATTGCGTCAAGGTTAAATATTTCACAGATCTTATTAAGACCTTCAATACACCCTACTATTTACACATGGTTATGATTTGCGGACTCCACAGTTTGGAAATACCACAGATGTTTCATGTATGAATTTTTGTGTTCTGTTTTATGGTCAGAACTAATTCTTTTAATAATACGTCAATATCGCTTCAATCAGTTTGCAGTTGAGATATAAATCAGATATGCATTTTACTGTCTAGCTTCAGGATATTTGCATAAAAGGACCCAGCATTCAGTGTCAAGAATCATGGAAAACTAGACCTTTTTACCACATCCACTTCAACTCGAAAGTGGAAGGAAATTTAAGATGAACTTTTTACCTGGAATAACCTACATCAATCGAAATGATTAATTGACCAGAGTATTTCGCTTGAAGATAATCAAAATGATGAATCTGATGAACAAATAAAAAATCTTTGACCCACTAGGATGCTATATATATAATTAAGTGGCAAAAAGGGGCTTGCCGCAAGAAAATCATTTCCTATCAAATTAATTTTATTACATCATCCGAGTTCCTGATATTCTAGCTCCTTACTAAATAATCTTTCTCAGCTTAAATGCACTTGTGGTACCGTTCCAACAACTTTTAGAATGTCCTAATGGAAGTCCGCTTGTGTGAGCATGTCAGTGACTCCCGTAACATCTTGTTTTATCTTCTCAATTCTCTCATTACGGCAGGATCTAAAGTTTTTCTTTGAGCTTAAGCAATAACTAAAAATACCAGGAAGTAAGGGAATTGATAACAGGGAGAGTGAGCAATTGTCTTGATGCCCATCTTGGGCAAATAGTCTGTGACAAAAGTGAAGTTGTAGACGCGTGCGTAGTATTTCTTGTTGACTGTCTGTCCAACGGTGCATTATACTTGTTCTGTCATAAAAGGGATCATTCAACTTTCTGGATAGATTTCCTCTATGTGGCGTTCTTGGGGTTGCTTTCACTTTCTTCTCGTCTCTAGATCAAAGCAATAGATCTAGCTTTCCTTGCAGGTCACCAGAGCATCAAAAACTGTGGAATTTGAATTGGTCGGTTCGAGTATCACCCTGCTGTCATGACAACATCTTTTTTCTGATCTTATCTGAGCGCGCTTGGAACAAACATTGCGCAATTCTTCTGCACATTCCGTTCCTCACGAATATTTGACTTCAAACTGAGTACTTAGTGTATCTATACAAACACACGACGGTCCTTATCCATGAAATTTTTATGTGTCTAATCAACTTTGCTGTTCTGAATTCTTTACTCCTCCAACGCCTCTGTCTATCTCTTAAAGACCCCCTATTTTTCTTAACTCTCGTATATAACTCAAAAATGAATGATTGATTCATGCAAGGTGGTTTAACAGCAGTCTGAGGCATTTCATGCGTTTCTGTGCAATTTTACTTTAAAACAGAATTTTATTGCATATCGTTCTTCTAAAGTGTCTGCATTCCAGACTGCATATTTGAAATTCATCAGCTATGACAATCAGGTTTTAGTAGGGTACATTCCGATTCCTGCTGTGGTTGTTCCTTTAAACCTGAAATCATAAAAATTGGTCAGGCATCTCATAAGATAGATAGCATTAACATACTGAATTTTCAAGAGTCTACGACTATTATAAAACCCCGTGCAAAAAGCCTGGAAACTTATTTTAGGTACTTAGTAATATGTAGAGTCCCCCTGTGCTGTTATCTATTAATCTATTACCATTTTCTAACTATCTATCTTTAGTTTATTTTTTCGTTAGTCTTTTTAGCTAACTCTCCATTTCGGTACACGTTTTTCTATTCTGTTTTTTTTTATTTTAGCCTAATTCATTTATCTATTGCTATGCTCCTATGGTTACTATGTAGCATTGGAGCTGAGTGCAGATTTCCCATTTCTTGTTGCCTTTCTTGTGCTCTTTATTTATATAAAAAAAAACTACGACCTTTTCCCATCGAGCGAGTGCAACATGCTTTCCTATTCCGGTAAGTGGATCGATTTCCGAAAGTGATTTAAAGACACGTTTCCTCTTGCAACGTAATAATTGCGTTACGAATCTTCCCCTATTTTATCAAAGCCAATCTTTTTAAGAGCGTTCACTCACTGTCCGGCTGCATCTCAAAGTGTTGTTTCTCTGTATCATTTTCTTTCAGAATAACTCTCACTTCATCTCTCGTATTTTTTCCTAAAGAAGGATGACATTCATAAAGGTTTTGCAATTCCTGCAACCTTTATGCAGTGACAATATGGAGATTCCATTTTCTTTGATGCCTTTTATCCATTTATCTGACTCCATATCTATATCTTTCTCTCTCTCTTATTTCTCTGCACACACACACACATACACACACAGAGATACACACACAAAGACACACATATATATATATTCATACATATACATGATTATTTAATAATAAATATCTAATTATTATGGACATACATCTGCGTTCTGTCCTACTGAAATCATCAGTATGGAAGATAACTATCCGGCCGAGCGAACGATTCGAATCCCGGGCACAAGTTACATCTTTAACTCATTTTCTGCAACGAAAACATCAACCTCTCGAGTTATGCTGGGAGGCTAGCAATATTTATCTCATGAAACATATAATGCAGCCAGCCGTCTTATCAATGTTTGAGCAGGAACTTTGAATATTAACTTAGATTAAGCAGTTAATTTGATTTCCCATAAAAGGCACATTCGAACTGAAGCGATGAATAATTAAAAAATAAATATTTTATTAATATCAACATTTACATACATTTAATACTGCTGAAATCACCAGTCGAACCGCCAAAATTAGTTATTTTTTAAGTCAGCGGTCTCAGCAAACAGCAATATTTCTATTTTGGTTACTTTCTATCTATGTATCATCTATCTTTATTGGCCTCTATATCTGTCTCTTTATCTATCTATCTATTTATCTATCTACTTCTCTATCTAACGCTCTCTCTTTCTCTAACTATCTATTTATCTATCTATCGCTGAGCCACCATTTCATTAATACACTATAAATAGATACATTCAATATTAAAAACTTTCACGCTAGCAAACATTTATATGAATATGTTATTCAACGTGTTAAGAAATACGCACACATCCATGTATTATATATATATATATATATATATATATATATATGTGTGTGTGTGTGTGTGTGTGTGTGTGAAAGAGAGAGAGGGGGGAGAGAGAAGGATATTGTAATTTTCTTGAAGCATTGTGCGTAGTGTGAAAGAGGTTGGGTTTAAAAGCAATGCCAATGTAGTTTCTAGGAAACACCAGTGGACACAAGTTAGTATATAAAAATATGAAATTATTTCATTCATTTGCAATTATATTATGTGTGGTACAGAATGATGAATGTTGCTATCCCTTATGTTCGAGAGTAGAATCTCTTGTTCAGGAGGGAAATAATAAAAGAAACGATGCAACTGTTCGTCGGGGTTTTTCTTAGTTGTTTTAATTTTTAATTCATTACTTTATTTGTTATGTAGTGGATGGAACACAATAAAGTATTTGTAATAAGTTATTAATCTTTCTGTCGATCTAACTGTTTATCTATATATGTATTATCGATGTATCTCTCGATCTGGTTATCTATCTGCTTCTGTATCCATCCATTTCGATCTATCTATCTATCTATCTAACTGGAGAGATAAACAAGATCTATCTATCTAACTGGAGAGATAAACAAGAGATGAATATGAAAAATGTTTATAAGATCTGTCAAAATATAGTAGAATTATATCATAGACAAGTTTACTGGAAGTAGCTGGTAATTTGACGTAACTGTGTGTATGTTACGTACATCAGGTTAGCTTGAGATCATAGGGAGTTGGAATTTGGAAGTTGAGAAAAGCGGACGGTTTAAAAGGTCGCCCCCTTGACTGGAGAGAGGGCTGACGTGTCTCAGAATGGAAACCTAGAAGTAACAACGCCAGCAAAGATATTAACTTTCCATTCTTGATCGATCAAAATATGGAAAGTGAATAAAAACTACATAAAACAAACCAGCGTTCTTGGAAGTGACTGAATATTCGTCCAAACAGTTTCCAGCCTCTCCTCTAGGAACAAGATGAATTCCAGCTGGACAAGATCAATGGCGCATGAAGTTAAGGTATGTCGGGTTCAAATAGTGAAGAATCAACAATACACATTTAATGACACGTATACACATCAGGATGAACCCTTCGTCCCAAGTACCCATATCGACATATGGTGCTATGGTACACATTACACAACAGGCCCCTTCGAGTTAACCTACAATATGCCATATTTTCGGAAGTCAGTGCCGCAGTCGGGCTGTCAAATCAATTTCCAAGACACGACTTATGATGAGTGTTAACTATTATTAGGAATTACTATCGTTTTTTATGCATATAAATAATTAACAATGACGTGTAATTATATTCATGCATATATTCTGCATGATTTATACTTGCATAATATTTGCGTAAAAAGTTTACAGAACACACAATATTGTTTCCGCCTATATTAATCTATACGTATATATTTTTGTTTAATCTATCTATCTATCTATCTATCTATATATATATATATATATATATAAGTGAACGTGTGTGTGTGTCTGTGTACATTTTCCTACGCAATAACTCATACTCGTATGTCTATAAAAGTGAACGTGTCTGTGTGTCTGTGTGTCTGTCTGCCTGTCGGTCTGCTTGTGTACATTTCCCTATGTTATAACTCTGTCAACTTTTAGTCTACAGACTCGAAATTTGATATACAGGGTACTGAGATTTGGGAAAATCGATGTGACGGGATTTCGGTCAGAAATTGTGCGATTAAGGGGTCAAAGTTCAATGATTTTACTTTTGAGAACTCTACAAAACTCCTTCGACAATTTTGGGTCTAAACACTTGAAATTTTAAATATAGGTTCCTTGGACATGGATCTAACTTAATAACTTTATTTGACCCCAAAACAATAAATTTTAAGGGATCATAATAGGGATCAAAGTTTAAAAAATTGACTGCTTTTTTTTTTTGCTCAACACACACTTCCAAATATCCGGGCAACGCCGGCCTGAAATGCTAGTGCATCTATAAAACTGAACGTGTCTGTGTGTATGTTTGTCTGTCTGTGTGTCTGTGTAATTTCCTTACGCCATAACTTTGTCAATTTTTAGTCTACAGACTCGAAATTTGATATACATGGTACTGAGATTTGGGAAAATCGATGTGATCGGTTTTTGACCCGAAATTGTGCGATTAAGGGGTCAAAGTTCAACGATGTGACCTTTGAGAACTCTACCAAACACCTCCCACAATTTTCGGTCTAAACACTCGAAATTTTAGATATAGATTCCTTGACCATGGATCTAACTTAATAACTCAATGTTAGCCCAAAACAATAAGTTTTAAGGGGTCATAATAGGGGTCAAAGTTAAAAAATTGACTGCTTTTTTTTGCTCAACATACATCTCCAACTGTTTACATCTATAAAAGTGAACGTGTCTGTGTGTCTGTCTGTCTGTGTACATTTCCTTACGCAATAACTTTGTCAATGTTAAGTCTACATACTCGAAATTTGATATACAGATTACTGAGATTTGAGAAAAATATTTATGATCTATTTTCGCCCAGAAATTTAGCTGTTAAGGGGTCAAAGGTCAACGATTTCATTTTTGAGAACTCTACAAAACTCCTTCGACAATTTTGGGTATTACCAGTTGAAATTTTATATATAGGTTCCTTGGACATAGATCTAACTTAATAATTTAATTTGAGCCCAAAACAATAAATTTTAAGGGGTCACATTTTTAGAAAATTTGACCTCTTCGGTCTCTACCTAATTACTCAGACAATTTCTAGTCTAAACATTTGAAATTTTACATAAAGGGTATTCAGAGATAGGCCAAGCTTTTTCATTGGTTTGGATCGAAAACTTTTAGTTTCCAATATATAAATGTATGTATGTATGTTTGCATGTCTGCCTAAAACTTTCGAGAGATTCGACGGATTTTTAAAAGATCAGTATCGTTATGAAGGTCGACCTTTCATACGACAAATATCGAAAAATTGGCCAAAAACATTAACATATTCATCTTCAACTAGGCACTTTTGCGCCGATATTTTTTAAAGATATCATCTCCTTTCGATTGTCTGGCCTTCATGTAAACATAAGTCATATCAGGTTTGCGGTGGCGTAACCGTAAAGACGTCAGTTTTTTTTTCTCGTTCTTTTCCCCCTTCGCGGTACGGGTTCGAGCCTGCCTTCCTAGTACCACCTTTTTTTTGCTCAAAGTACACATCCAAACACCCGGGCAACGCCGGGCTGAAATGCTAGTATATGCACACACACACACACACACACACACACACACACACACACATATATATATATATAACTTTTTAAAGTTTGTTTTTGAAATGTCCTTACTTTCAATGTACACCGTTTTTGCTTAACGGGTCTAAATTGTTATTTTAAAACCATTCACCGTTAATTTTGAGTTAAGCTCAATGTGTCTATTTAATAGGGACAGAGCATAATTAGTTCAAAATTTTGTTGAAAATTCAAAGACTCACGTTTTCTTTTTCATAACCTTCGTTTATTTCCTGGATTTTTCCATTACAGCTGTTTCATTAATGAGTTGGCAATTTTACGATTTACGTTTCCGTAAAAATATCCTGCACCCCCAACTTCCTCAGATGTTTATCCATTAGATTTTTACAACAAATGGTATATTTTTAACACACTGGACATCGTATTCGGGTAAAAAGATTTCCACAGCCATGCTTCCTCACTTCCTCCATCTTAAGAAGGAAGAAGTGAGGAAGCATGGCTGTGGAAATCTACATATATATATATATATATATATATATATAACTATTTCATTTATTCACATAAATTTACTATACGAAAGTATAGATTTATGCGTAAACTTTAAGTATTTACTTCAAAAGTGCTCAATACGTAGGTAGAGCTAGGTATATTTATATGTATATAAAAAAAGAAGCAGAACGGCCACCTAAAACCACTAACCTAGCTCTAAAACAGATACTTTGTTTGATAAAATGCATGCCCATTGGCTGGTAGGAAGGGGCGCGGTGGATACTAGAAAGCTGATTGGCCAACTAGAAATCCTCAACATATATAAAAACAAGAAGCAACGACAGAATTCGCACATAAGCCTGACGAATCCTATAGTTGGATGAAACGCAGAATATTCAGTGTAGCTTAATCGCCATATATATTTTATAAATTACTATATATATATATATATATATGTGTGTGTGTGTGTGTGTGTGTGTGTGTGTGTTTTTATGAAGTGAATTGAACTAAATATGATTATATCTATTCGATTTAGAGTTACGGATTAATAGAGATTAATCACACACAATACCAGTTTTACTCTACATTTTCTCGAAAAAACGACAAGTCAAATTTTGTTGAAATTTTGTATTACTTTAGGCATAAAAAGACGCAGTGGACTAAGCATCTTTATATTATAGCGATTATAGGATGAATAGAAATTAATATTTATTATTGGAATGGATACATTGAGAACATTGCCAAGGCTGCTGCGAAGAAGGTGGGCTCTCTCTCTTCCGTGCTAGAAAACTACTTACGCCTGAAAGTGTCCTGTACCTCTATAAGTCACCATTCGCCCATGTATGGAATACTGTTGTCATATTTTGGCTGGTGCATCTGCTACTTGTCTCTCATTCCTGGACAGGGTCAAAAGAGAGTCGCCAACCTGATAGGTCCTAAACTGTCATCTAAGCTTCAGCCTCTGTCCCATCGACGAAATGTTGACTCCTTCTGCTTGTTCTACAAGTACATTAATGGTGAATGCTCTAACGAACTACAAGCACTTGTACCCCCTCAACGTAAATATCCCGGTAACCCGACAAGCACCTAAATCTCACCTCTTCACAGTAGAGATTCCTAGGTGTAAGAAAACCTTCTACTCAAATACTTTTTTCCCCAGAACTGCTAGACTTTGGAACTCCGTTCCGGGATTCTGCTTTCCCAACTGTACTGACATGCAGAAGTTCAAATGTAATGTGAAAAGACATCTTGCTGCTTATCTCCCTTCATAATACCCCTGCGATGTGTCGCTGATAGTAGCCCGCTACTTCAAAGTGGCACTGTGCCTTGTTTGGGGTGAAAATTATATAAAATAAGTATTAGTATGCATAACAATATCATGTTTACTCTAGAGGATTTCTCGGGAACTGCTGTGCCAATCTGGCTGATATTTTATATTGACCTTTGTTATGATACACTGTAGCGAACTATCATAGTACACGAACGATTGACAGTTAGGGATTAATAAGGATAAAAAGGTGTTAATACATAATGCAAATCAAATACAAGTTCAAACAAATTCAACACGCAATTGGACATAAGTCGTATATATAAAAGGCGATATCAAGTTCATTCGGTCAACGTAAAAAGATAAAAATGGGTGTGAAACAAGCTTCAGATACGTACAATATTTGTGAAGTTAGTTTTAGAGATGAATGCATGGTATATGCTATATTATCTGTTCATATTTACAAGATCATAAGCAAAACCTTGTTTGACATTTCTAAGATTTAATCAATCATTTTATACTCTTATATGTTGTGAGATTCTCACACTTTTGTTCTCTCCCTTACACGCACAGACACACACAGACACAGATACATTCGTACATATGATATTTATCCCTAAGATATCTTAAATACAGATGAAGTTTGAATAAATAGTAACCACTATATCTATATTTACTTTTTCTTGCTTTAAATTTTATTTTTTATATATATAAGGAGTCATCATTTAGCTAGGCAAGGAGGCCACTTGAGGATAAGGGTAAATGAGTGTACGATAATCAATGGGAGAATATCGTGGTAATCGTTAGTAGTGGAAATTTGGTAAATTGGGTTACATAAGGGGATGGCTCATTCAGAACGTGTTCGCGTTGGACGTGAAGACGACCATATTTTAGTAAGTTTAAAAGCGGGAAAACGGAGCAGATTTTCACAGATGTGCGGTTCTATGAAAGAAGCTCTGTTCATGCAATCTACGTTTGGGTTTAGGTATAGATAAAAAGCGAGGGAACTTATTGAAAGTGGTTTCAGCTAGACGAGTTGTTTTTGTGAAAGTTAGGCAAGGGGGGACCATAGACGAGCGCTTGCCATGAAAACAATGATAAAGAAGAAACTGGCTTCCAACATCTCTTCTGTGCGAAAGACGTTGCAGGGAAGAAGAAAAGGGAATCCCCACTAGGCTACAGAGTCTATTTTTAACTCTGCCAAGTCAGAAAGACTTCCAGCAACTCATGCCCATATTTGGCAACAGAACTCCATCCTTGGAAGTATTTCGCTCTTGTATAGATAGAGAATTGCATCAGCAGTGAAATATATACTGGAGCAATAACAGGATTTCACCCAGCAGCCTTGCCAACAGATTTGATGTACGTGTTCCATTTCAGATTAGGAGTAAAGGTAATACCCAGAAGCTTGCCAAAACACGGGGCCTTCTCATGACGATAGCCATTCATTTACATTGATGCCAGACGGAGATAAGAACATTGATGATGTAAAGATGGAAGGTTGGTTTTAAATGCAATAAAATTAATCAGTCACCTCTTTCCCCTTTGTACCACGTGATCAAGATCAGAAGAGATAGACTCAGAGAGAACTTCATCGTTTACGGCGTTTGAGGTGTTGCAATAGATGGTAGAATCGTCGGCATAAATGTCTACGAATGATATTAGGATGTGATTTGGGAGATCATTGATGTAGATCAGGAATAGAGTTGCCCCCAGGATAGACCCCTTAGTGCCGTCTGCATTAATACAGTGATTTTCTGATTTCTACTCATTAATCACGACTCTTATGAACCTATCAGAGAAAATTGATTCCATAATTGAGAAGGTTTTGATGGAGTAGAATCTTTATGCCATACCTTATCGAAGGCCTTTAATATAAGAATAATTGCCCCAGAACGAAATCCGCGGTCGAGAGATTCGCTAATACTGTGAAATATAATTGTTATCACATCTGCTGTAGATCTAGCAGAATGAAAACCATATTGCATGCCACTGACGAGGTTATTTTTGCTGAGGTCCTTGATTGCTTCTCTATTAAACACAGATTCCAGCAACTTACTCATGACGCACCGAAGACTGATTGGGCTGTACTGAAAGGGAGATGACAGATCCCTTGAATTTTTAAATACGGGGCATAATGATTACGTTTTCCAGGATGCTGGGAAGCAATTTTCTTTAAGACAACGCTTAAATAGCTTTGTAATTATGGAAGCTAGTTCCGATTGAAGTTTTTTGAGTACTATTATTGGAATGTCGTCAGGGTCAGTTGCTTTAATGGAATCAAGGTTTTGGATTAGTTTGGCACATCACGCACATATCTTGCTATGTCACATAGCTTATCTTCATTCATGCGCATGCGGATATATATATATATATATATATATATAATAGATTCACAATTACATACTTGTAAAATAGATTCACAATACTTATATATGCAATAAATTCGCAGATAGGTCAGTGTTTAGAAATGTCATGAGTGTCGATAAATCTAGCTAATGCAGCGACATCGAGACTCAGACGTTTACATTTTGGTCAAGAGGAACCTGGGAAGCCCGACGCCCTTGCAAACTCGGGCACAATATCTTCTGATAGAATGCAGAAAATTTACACAGATTATATCCATGGCATCGTAATAAAAATTCTTCCCCCCCCCCCCCAAAAAAAGTATTTTTTTCTCTAAAAGCTGAAGAGCAACGGATACGGATTTGGCATTATTAAAAGAGCGATTTTTGTGATTCAGAATTTATTTGTTAACATAGCACTATTCTCAATGGGCTTTTGCCAATGATGAACGATGGCTGTGCTTGGAGACTGTAACATGCTTTGTCATACAAGGATCGTTCTAAAAGTAAAGCCTTCCATTTTTTGCTTTTAAGTTAAAACGTGTGATAACTACGAAAATGAGAGTGAAACCTATATAGAGAGCAAGCTATCCTGCTACAAAATATATTTTTCCACACAGTAACCCATGATATCAATGCAGAACTTCAATGACACATCTATTTCTGGCGCACGCCCATAACAGGGGTTGCTTGCTGAGTCTCACGCCATCTAAATCTTCAACAGAGTGATGAAACGTTTACGTCATGAATGCATTAGTTCGGGCATCATATCATTGCTATTTGCAACTCAATCTGATCAATTCAGATAGAATAAAAAAGCGGCATTACTTTTGAACACTTCCCGCATATATATTTATTACTAACAAGAAGTCTCGACATTGCTTAGAAAAAAAGAGGATCAACGACTATTCCACATTTTAAATACTTTTATCATCAGAATGGATAAAATTGCACATCGATTGTTTTTCTCTTCTAGACGGACACTCTTCAGTACACCGTGAACATGCCTTCTCGCAATCATTTATTCCACAAAACACTGTGTTGCACATTGCATTGAAGACAACTTACTCTTAGTTTTATAAAATCTTTTTTTGCTTGAATTAAAGTTTAAAATGTAAAAGTTATAAATATGATACAGTTGTGCTCTAAGCAGAAACATTCTTTTCACACACGCCCCTATCTTATCAAAGACCTTACTGTTAATTTTATAGGTCGGGCACTTGTTCGGCGATAAAATGTCTCAAATAAACACGTTGTATGAGGTCAATAACATCAGTTTTTCGATTATGTAGTTTAGAGATTTATTCGATCTATTCCGATTGAAGACCTATATAAGAACACATACAGCGCATAGAGTACATTTGTGTGATTAATTAACATCAACTTGACGTTTTGAGTCCATGCAAAACGAATTTACACACACAGAGACGCGCATACGGACAAAGTACCTTTTATATACACGTAGAGGTCTTGTAATACACATCATGTATATATATATATATATATATATATATATATATATATATATATATATATATGCATATATGTGTATATATATAATTTTTAAAATGTGAGATGCTATATAATTATTTTCACAGCCAAACAATATCACAACTCACAAGAGCCATGACAGCCAACAAACTGGAAGTCCAAGATTCGAGTTTCTTGTGTGTGGCGCTTTCCTTCATATATCAGATTACTCACCTCGCATGCAGCAGGCTCCGGTTTTGAATCCTGAGTTTGGATATCTCTAACTGATGAGCCCAAGTGAGGGCGAAACTAGAGTCTTGGACTTCAGGTTGTTGGCTGTCATGGCTCTTGCAATTTTTAATGAGATCGAAGATCCGCCGCTGTACAACTTATGATCTCTTCCCATCCAAGTTATGACAACGGAACCATTGCCAGGACCTTCAAAATGCATCGCTGGATTTCCACGACCAACAGGGACGTACCCAAGATGATAAAAACAAAGTTTCAGGCCAAGGTTTTGGTCTTTGATATGGTTTCAAGTAAGGGCCACATACTTCCACCTTACATCTTCACAGCTGGTTTGAAAGTCAACACAAAAGTGTACCTGGATGTGCTGAAAAGTGTGGTTATCCCGTGATGCAATCAAGTGGCCGCTAGCAGACCCTGGGTGTAGCAGCAGGACTCGGCGTCGGACCACAAGTCCAAAGAGACCCAGACTTGGCTTCAGAAGGAGTGCTATGATTTTGTACATTTCTCTCACTGGCCCACCTCCTCCCCCGAATTGAAACCGCTAAACTACTCCGTTTGTACGTCGATAACATCACCAACATGCCCTTCCACAACACCCAAACCAGCCTGATCGCCGCCATCCGCCGAGTATTCACGGAGTTCCTGCCAACGCTTGTGGAAAAGGCATGCTTCCAGTTCAGCTGGTTTACTTCACTTGGCCTGATTCTAATAATGATTATATGTAAGTTTTTAGCAAAGTGGTATAATTTACAAATGAGTAAAGTTTTTTATAATGATTCGACCACGAATGTAACCCCAGTTCCATTGCTTATTATTGTATACTCTTAATATCATGTTAAATGAGACTCATGTGACATCAGTTTCTTGTTTCCGTTTTTTAACCCTAGTTGAAGAAATTATTTATAGCAGTCTATTGGTAAAGTCTACTTAAAATTCAGTATTTATTTGAACACATTTTACTATTTCGTTCTTTTTCTTCGTGTATTTGACTCAACTGCACTTGCAAAACTAAAAAGAATAATCCGTACGTTCCATCTAGCATTCTTTCATGTAATAATTGATTGTTTTACAATTTTACGATTGAAATGAATTGTAATCCATCGAATCTGATTAAAAAAAACTGACGAATGAATTTACAATTATCTCAATTAAGTAATGATGATTTTTTTTTTGCTTTCTGGTTTTACAATGCGAACAACTATGATTTAACCTTCGGAAGAAAGTATAAACGTCTGATATTTTCGTCAATTAATTTGACTTAATTTAATTGTATGACACACATTTAAAAAAAATTATGTTACATTAAAATAGCTCCGTGTTTTTTTTTATTGTATGTTTGTGTTTATAAAACAAACAATTAGTCGTATTGTTTTGATTCTTCGGACACTTGCTTTTATCTTGTGTGTTATTTTCAGAAAGTTTCGGTCGATGTAATCCTTTGCTTGCTTTAGGTGCATCTTGTCGATCTTGGGAATCTTTCTGTTAAACTAGGTAATGTAAACAGTATTTCGGACGAAACATTATTTAATTCACAGAGGAAGCATTCCTATATGTTTATTATGCTTATACAGTGGAGCTTTCATCAACGTTAAGTCTACAACCCCCCCCCACACACACACACACAAAACTAGTAATAATAATAAAAGCCAAATCGACCAACATCTCACAATTTTTCCAATAGCCTATCATCATATGCAAGACGTTACCTCCATTATATACAGTTTATAAGTTTTACAGCACTATTATTTAATTTAATGTGATGATTGTTTCTCCAATGTTATTTACCTTTAGTCATTTTATATTTCCATGCCTCTCTTTCATTTGTTAATATTCAAACCCCGAAATTTCAATCAGTTATTTTTATTTATCAGTTATTTTAGTACGGCAGAAACCCATTTCCCTAAACACGTAAATGTGGTTTATATTAATCATATAATACAATTTCAAGAACTAAAAGTTTAATTAACGTCCAGTACATATCTACATGTCATATGTTTTGCTGTGTTTATAATTAAAACATTTTAGAGATTAAAATTCTGTTTCAATCTACCGTATCACTTCCAGTATTCGATCCGTTATTTATAATGATTAATTGAAAAGAGTTCAAATGTTTGTATATATTTAGAACACACACCTTACACCATATGTCTTTATTTACACTTTGCTTTTACACATAATCCTACTTTTACAATAATAGTCATCTTGGTCATTAGTTATTTATAAAATCAATCATTAAATAAAAACACGATTACGATATTAAAACATAATATGTTATTTTATAAAATATATTATATTATATAACACCTTTGTTATGATTCAATATTGAAAGGAATACTGTGTTATTCTTTAAAATATACATGACGAATCCTTGCTTTGATATGGTTGGTTTATATCGAGTTATCTTGTGCTGCAGTTATTAGATATTCGGTTTCTAGGTTTATATTCCTTTTCGCATCCATATCCAGGTGTTTTCGTTATTCTCATATTTTGTCATTCTTATGAATCTTCCGTGGAGTTGTTTCTCTTCCCATTTCTCTTTTCTCGTTTTGTCATTTGTCTCTCTGGTTTCCGGTTTGTTGGTTTTCTCCGTGTCTCTCGTTGCCATAATTATCCTTTCAGTGCTTTGCATAATGTATTTTTCTAGTTCTTTTTTTGTGCCCTTCACACAGTCTTCTATAGAGATCCGTCCTCTCCCGTCGTCTTTCCATTTCACGTAAAGTCTGTCAATATCGTCCTTTGGGTGTAGTGCATTATGCATGTTCATGAGTTTCCTGGTTTTCTGGTCGAGCTGTCTCAGTTCTTCTTTTGTCCATCCTATAAACGGTGCAGAGTATCTCACTAGTGATACTGCCCATGTATTAATAACTTTATTACGTTTCTACTATATAATTTGGTTTCCAGGAGTTTTCTTGTTCTGATTCCTTTCCAATTTTCTCTTTCATTTCTATTGCTTTGATGGTGTCCACTTCCAGAATACCCAAGTATTTATAGTCGTCTTGTTCACCTAGTGCCCTCATTTCTGTTTGGTTGGGTAGTTCCATGCCTTCTGTCGTTTCCAGTAACTAGTAGTGTGCACTTTTCCATTCCAAATTCCATTTGGATATCTTGGCTGAAGATCCTGATAGTGTTAATTAGTGTCTCTAGCTCCTTTTCGGTCCTTGCAAAAAGTTACAGATCGTCCATGTACATCAGGTGGTTCATTTTTTCCTCTGAATTGGAGAACTTGTATCCGGCTTGGCACTGTCTCAGAATATCCTTCAAGGCCATTATGGCTATGGTGGACAGTAATGGTGATAATGAGTCTCCTTGGAATATGCGTATTTGTATGTTAATTTCGTTTATGTGTTGTCCATCAGCTGTTAGTTCAAGTTTCCATGTTTTTATTGCATTTTCTATTACATTGGTGATCCCGCTTGGCATTTTATATATTTTTTAGGCATTCTATTATCCATGCTTGGGGGATCCTCTCGCACGCTTTTTTGTAGTCGATCCATGCGATGGCTAAATGTTTCCTCCTCCTTTTAACCTCTTTTAGAAACTTTTGATCAACATATAGCAGATCATGTGTTCCTCTTTTCCCTTTTTGGCATCCTTTCTGTTTTTCGGGGATGAGTCCACGGTTATTCAGTGAGTGGTAGATTTGTTCCCTCAGTTGTTCTGTCAGTATCTTCCACATGGTGGGTAGGCACGTGATTGGCCTATAATTGCTGGTGACGGTACCTTTCTCCGTGTCCTTCTGTAGCAGTGTGGTTCTTCCTTTTGTCAGCCAGTCTGGAATGTTTGCTTCCTGTATACAACTTCTCAGGTTTTGGGCTAGCCTTTCGTGTAAGGTTGTGAATTTTTTGAACCAGTATGCATGTATCCCGTCGTGCCCTGGTGCTCTCCAGTTTGTCATTTTTCCTATGACTTTCTTTAGGGTTTCCTTGCTGATTTCATTCACTGTTCCTCCTTCGATTTGTTTTAACTCTTCTTTCATGTCTTTCAGCCATTCGCCATTTCAATTGTGATCTCGTCGCTCTTCCCATATGTTACGCCAGTAGAGTTTTGTTTCTGTAGGATTTGATTGTTCTGTTTTTGTTTTTCCTCCGTTCACATTTTGGTAGAATTGGCTTTTATTAGTTTCAAATCTTCTGTTTTGTTTGCATTGTTCTGAGATATATCTATATCGTCTCAATCTCGCTTCTTTTGCTTTTATTTTTTGGTCCAGTTCTTCATGTTTCTTGTTTAGCCTCTCCTTTCCAGTTATATTTCCAATATTCTGTTTTCTCCTCATTGCTTTCTTCCTGTTGATCATTTTGGTTTCTTTTTTTTTGGTTTCTGTATTTGGGTTTCTAGTCTTATTTCCCATCCAGGTTTTGTCGGTCCGCTTGTCCCCGGTTGTTTTTCCGATTTGAGATTCATACTTACCATTTTGGTGCCTGCGTAAATGAGTTTGTTTAAGTCTGTGATTGTGTTTGTTGGGATGGTTGGGAGCAGCTTGTTAACCTTCTCTGTTTCTGTTTTTAATTTCTTCTGCTCTTGGTTCTTTAACGATGGGAGCTTTGTTTTTTCCTCATTCATGAACTGTGTTATTTTATTTATTTCATTTGCTTCATTCTCTGTTAGTTCTGTTTCATTGTTCTCGGTTTCAACGTTTGTCGTCTTCGGTCTTCGTAGGTCCTGGGCCTTTGGTGTTTTTACTTGTGAGGCTTCAACTTGTGGCTTTTTTTCTACGGGCAGTTCCGTTGGGGGTGTTTCTTGTTCAGTTTCATGATTTATTTTTCTCTGAATTTCTGCTAGTTCTAGTTTAGAGAGCCAACCTTTCTTGAGTATCAGTCTAACTTGGTCGGCAATTATTTGTTTTGTCGCTTGGTGTTCAGCGTCCATGTTATTTGAGTTTCTGAAATTAAGACGTTGGCCAACATTCGCAGGATGACGACCGGGTCCCCCATGCTAGTTACCGAAGGAGCACCTGCCGATCATGACACCCAGATCTTTCTTCTGGGTCCCATGGTTTGAATTATTTGTACTTGACATTTTTCATATTTTGGTGTTTGTGGCAACACCGAGCCCAGAATTATTTTACCTGTGGATCTGAGGCAGTTATAGTGTTTGGCTCCGATATATACAGGAGGTATCGTGCACTATCATACACACATATAAGGCATAAACAGAAGATAAAAAAGAAATAAAAACAAAACAAATAAAAAATAAAATAAACAAATAAAAAAAAATAAAATTAAAATTAATTTTTTTTATATTATTATTAAAAAATATATATATATATAAGAAACTAAATAATTTTAACTAAGTAAAATGGGGGGGGTTCACCTCAAATACACAAACGGAATGTTCAAGAAAGATTATCGCTACAGTCCTCTGTCTCTTCTCTCTTGGCTGGCCGGGAATCATCTCCCAGCACCCAGAAATGAACATCGTTTTATAGGTTCCATCTTCACGCACACACGAGATTATGCGAGAACGGACGAAATAAAAATGCTGGCCGCCATGTTTGTTCTTCCTTTTCTTCGCCTGTACTCACTCGCTGAGCACCCACCGTAAGACTTCTCTTTCTTGCTTCTAACCACAATTCTACTTAGTAAAAGTCGGTAGTAAGGCTCTGAAAGAAGGCGTTTTATGATAGGTCTACCTTACACCATACTGGTTAATCGCTAGAAATGTTGGATGGGAAGAAGACGACGAAGGCAATTTCCCCTGATGCTGTGGTAGTATTTAATTGCCTCGTTCTAAGTTGGGGCAATTTCCACGTTGATATCGCAAACAGGACTGCTTCCGGTTACAAGTTCGGAGCAACATTCAGCTAAGTTATTCGTCAGTTGCCCGCCTGGCCACTTTTTTCATTCATGTTAGAGGATTTGCACTAGTCAAATGTAAATGTACATTCAGAATTATACATTTATATCGCAATAGAGACTGCTTCCTGAAATAAATTCGAAGTAATAATAAACTTGCTTTGGTAAAACTGAAAAAAAAGTCGGTCAGCTTGCCCTGTGTACGAAATCGTGACTTGCTGTTACTTAATCACACTAGGTTTGTCGATATTAAACGTTAAGCTTCATTAATGTTTCCAATACCATTAATTTCGTGACGATGACACGTGACTCTGGGATATGTTATTTGCTAATAGAATTTAAGTTGCTTCGTTGTAGTGTTCAAATGCTTCGACCAGCGTTGATCGTCATCTCACCGATGGTTGTGTAAGCATGAAACACTAGTGTCTGTAGGTATATAAAATAATGATTTATAACCTTTAATTATATATATATATATATATATATATATGTGTGTGTGTGTGTGTGTGTGTGTGTGTATACTTAATAACACTTATCAAATTATATATATATATATATATATATATATATATATATATAATATATGCAGTGGCTTTTAATAACGGACTTAATGTAGGGCGCCCATGAAATAGGTATGCATACGAATTTATTGAAACCGGAAGTCACAAAGCGGATTGACGGATGTTTCGCTGTATCTCAGCTTTTTAGTGCGGGTAAATTAAAAAATATATACACGATAGATGTATAATTCCTTATGGAATATAAAGATTTACATGTTTATCTTTAATACATGGATTCTTAATAATTGCGACTTTGCACCAAAAGAAATGAGTTTTGTAAAATAAGGTTTATAGACAGTCATATATTTTTCTGTTCAGCGCATAGATTGGAAAACTACAAAGCTTGCACGAGAGTCATAGGAGAAGGCAATATATATATATATATATATATATATATATATAAATATACATATATATATATATATATTCCTTTATCAACCATTTATCTGCTTACTATCTCTAACCTGACCTCTGTTATTTCCTTTCATCTTTGGCATTTTCTCATGTCATTATTAGATTTCACTTGAAGTCAAGCGAAGCCAGATCGGCAAGTGAATAGAAGAAAACGCAATAAGAAAATACATTTAAAAATCCACATTGGTTCATACTAATGCGAGTAGGATGACCTTTGGTTCCATTGTCTCCCCTTGTGTATATCATCGCATGAAGCGAAAAAGGGCCCACGGCATTCGATAATATATTCCGATATTCTTACGAGCGTGCACAAACACACACACACCCACACACAAACACACACATACACACACAAACGTGCCCATACACAATTTAGTTATAATTTTCTTGAGTTCACGCACATATATATTCAAACAATGCAGAGCATATACACGCGCGTATATAGAAATGCGATCATAAAATAGATCATACCTTTTTCGCAGATGTGCCTGAATGAACAAAGGTGTTCCGTCTAAATATTTTACATACATATATGAGACGCACTAACACAGCTAATACATCCACACTCATGCACAAAAAGACATATGCACATATGCCAATGTTTACCCATACACACATACTGGAAACATAATCAGACGTTAGAACTCATGTGCGCATTTACTCAGCAACACAGACAGACAGACACACACACACAAACACACACACACACACACACACACATATATATATATATAAAAGTCATGACAACGATAAACTATTTATAAGTATACATGCACACACACTCATACTCAACATGTTTCTCTCTCTCTCTCCTATAGATAAACCACTACCTCTGTACCAAAATAGACTTAACTAAATAGGCACACAGAAAACTATCTCTCATTTATACATAGACACTATATTAACATCAAACACACACACACACATATATATATATGTATATATACATACATATCTATGTATTTGGAGAAACTTTCAATGGCTACAGTAGATAACTTGTATGTCGACTAGACACTGTCCTATAATGTCTAAGTTTTTAAAATCTCTCAGTACAAGGGTTTGTCATAAAAGCGCGGCATAAGGATACTTTTTTCCTACACCTAAACTGTGACTAAATGTTCAACCTTACATAGCATTCTCCACTTTAAAAATATATATATATATATATAGTAAGATGATTGATAATTTATAATTATAATTAAAAATTTAAAATAGGTTTCATAAATTGTACGATCGTTTCGGAAACGATGTTTTTATTGAGATAGACACTAAGTCATGGACAATAATTTTAACATAGTTATTTGAAAAAAGTCTCCTCGTCAACAAAGAGGGTTTTAAATGAATGAATAAGCGCCTTTATTTAGTCTTATCCATAGCCCTGAATCCGATAACTTTTTAAATTATTATTCTTCTTTTAAATTTTCTGAAGCTCTTTCATTTTTAAACTATAAAAAGAAAATCAAATCTCGTTTTTACTGTTCATCAATTTTTTGGTGACAACGATATTTTTTGTAAAATATATTAAAGGAATAATACCTTTACATTTCCTGTAATATTTTAAAACTTGTAGTATTTGTGTACAGAATTTGTTTCATTCTAATGCTGGACAGACCGGCATAGAAGTAAGATTCTGGAAATTATAAGATATACACCTCATGTAATTCAGTGCTACTGTTTTTAACCACAAATGAGATGACAAGAATAAATAAACAAACAAACACAGTAAAGCAAATAAAGAAACACAAATAGATAAAGAAATGTAAATAGAAATAATAAAAACAAAATTATAAAACATATTTTCGCTTGAGTTTTCGACTTTAATGCTGAATTCTATTTAGATTTTAAACGATGGATTAGTTTTTAAAAATCACATAAAAATATGGTTGTATTGTTTTACAAGTGACATGTTTGCTTTATGGTAATCCAGTTCTTGTATATTACGCAAAATTAATACATGGAATGAACAATTCATTTTATACGATTAGTTGAACATAAGTTTGGATTTCTACTCTACATATAGGAAAATGGTGGGCACATAAGTTTCTGTAATAGAAGAAACTACTCATAAAACCATCAGAGATTGTGTTGCCCCCCTACCCGCAGTAGAACTTTTGCAAGAAATACTCTTCTACCTACAATATTTGTCAAAAATTTCCATGAGCAGATTTGCTTTACGTATTTATTGAACACAATACTCTTGGTCAGCTTCCCAGCTTACTATAACATGATCTTTTTCAAGTCTTATATAATTAAACCTTACCTCAAGTTCCATCATGGTTTTGTCTTGGCGGCAACCTTACATATATTAAACTTTAACGTAGACTGACATCTGAACCTTTATAAGCGTCGAGCCCCAAGTGAAAAAAGTGCGGAAATCGCAAGCAAAAAGGAAATTAAAGGTTATATTTTAACTGGATTATTTTAATATGTATTTTCGTAATTTTCTATTTTATTAGGGATGAATTGCGAAGGATTGTTGAGATAAAACATTGAGGCGGAGAATTCTTGGTGTCCTCATGTGATCATAAAAGTGAAACGACGTTTAGCCTGGCCAGATGTGTTAATATTTTACAAAACTAATTCGTACATGTACCTATTTACTTGACTCCCCACGAGGACAGAATTTGACACAACGTCGGTTTTTAATGTGAAGTAAATCCAGCTCTTCGAAATGGGCACTCCGAGTAGGAACAAAAATAAAAATTACCTCCGTCTAGAAGGACTTCTCCACTGATCGAGGTCGGAAAAGGTGAAGTGTAATATCGGAACAGAATTGCTGTATGTAGTCAGAAAACCGGGTATGTAAAATTCCTTATAGAGAAAAGGCTGTAAATGACGAAGTTCTCTCGGATTCTCTCTCCTCTGATCTCGAGCGCGTGGTTCAGTGGGGGAAGACGTGGCTAGTTACCTTTAATGCATCCAAAACCAAACTCCTATCCTTACATCATCAACGCTCTGATCCCCAGCTGGCATCAATTGTGATGGATGGCTCTCGTCTGGGTGAGGCCCCGTGTTTTGACAAGCTTCTGGGTTTGACCTTTACTCCTGATCTGAAATGGAACACGTACATCAAGTCTGTTGCCAAGGTCGCAGGAAAGATGGTGGGATCCTTCTACCGCTCCAGAAGATATCTCACTATTGATGCAATTCTCTATCTATATAAAAGCCAAGTACGGCCAAGGATGGGATACTGTTGCCACATCTGGGCAGGAGCTGCCAAAAACAGCCTATCATGCCTTGACAGAGTACAAAATAGACTTCGTGGCTTAGTGGGGGATGCCCTTTTCTCTACCCTGCAACCCCTCTCCCACAGAAGAGACGTTGCGAGCCTATCCTTGTTTTATCGTTATTTCCATGGCAGGTGCTCGTCTGAACTCCAATCCCTGGTCCCCCCTCGCCAATCTTTCACGAAAAACACCCGTCTAGCTGAATCCACTGTGAAAAATTTCCCCCATTCTATATCTGTGCCTAAATCAAAACGCGGATTTCATGAGCAAAGCTTCTTTCTTAGAACTGCACGCCTGTGGAACTCTGTTCCGTCTGCCTGCTTCCCTCCGGACTACAACTTTGATGTCTTCAAGTCTAATGTTAACAAATTCCTAATGAACCGCCCCCCTAATTAAACACTTCATAAAATCTCCTCACTAACGTGATGTACTTACAATAACCCTTATCCCTGAGTGGCTTCCGGGCCTTGATAAGTGGTGATCACTGTGTAAAAAAAAAAAAAAAAAAAAGAAATCATTATCACTGTGTTTTTTCTACTCAATCATCGGTGGGGCTGTTATATTCTAAAAACCTAACGATTTAAATAAATTATAAGGCAAGTTTAAATTTTGCTGTTTAGTGTAAGTAAATTATAGTTTGTCGTTTCCGGGAAGAATTTTGCAGAAAACATAAGGAATCACATAATTTTGTAAGTGATTAATTAATTAATTCCAAAGGTTTTCTCGTGTTAAACTCTATTATTTATAAAATATTAATAGACATATCATGACATAACTACTATAGTCACAGATGAAATCCAAACGCGTGTGCACAGCTTTTCAAGCTGCTTTTGACATGGCTTCATTTGTCACCTTCTCTCCCCCTCTTCTTCTCTCTCTCTTTTTCTCTTTTTCTATCTCTATCCCCATCTGTCTCGAAAATATCAAAAATAAATATTTTTTAAACTTTTCTATTTGCTTTATTTTTCTATCGTTATTTTTTTTTATTTCTCATTTGTTTATTAATTAATCCTTCATTTTTTTTTTAATTTTTAATTTAATCAATTATTTTTATATCTTATAATCCATATTGTGACCTTCATATTAGTTGCCGGATCATATCCAGCTGCGCCCATCTATTTATTCGCTTCCCTCTTTCTTTAATTCTTTCCTTATTTCTTTATTTTACATAGTAGTCACCACTTATCAAGGCCCGGAGGCCACTTGGGGATAAGGGTTATTGCGTGTACGGTAATCAATGGGATAATATCGTAGTAATCGTTAGTAATTAAGATTTGATGAATTGGATTATTTAAAGGGGCGGTTAATCAAGAACTTGTTTATGTTGGACTTGAAGACATCAAGTTGTAGTCAGGCGGGAAACAGGCTAACGGCAGAGTGTTCCACAGGCGTGCACTTCTAAGAAAGAAGTTTTGTTTATGGAATCTACGTTCGATTTATGCACAGATAAAGAGTGGGGAAAATTATTGACAGTGGTTTCAGCTAGACGGGTGTTTTTTGTGAAAGATTGACGAGGGGAGGCCAGAGATTCGAGATCAGACGAGCACCTGCCATGGCAATAAGGATAAAACAACGACAGGCTGTCAACGTCTCTTCTATGGGAGAGAGGTTGCACGGAAAAGAAAAGGGCATCCACCGCTAAGCTACGAAATCTATTTTGAACTCTGTCAAGGCAGAGTAGTCTGTTTTTAGCAGCTCCTGGCAAGATGTGGCAACAGTACTCCATCCTTAGAGGTACTTGGTTTTATATAGATGAATAATTGCATCATCAGCGAGATATCTTCGGGAGAGGTAGAAGGATCCTACTAGTTTTCCAGCGACCTTGGTAACGGATTTGATCTACGTGCTCCATTTCAGATCAGAAGTAAAGGTCAATCCCAGAAGCTTGTCAAAACATGGAGCCTCCCCAATACGAGAGCCCTCCATTTCAATTGATGCTAGATGGGAATAAGAGCGTTGATGATGTAAAGATAGGAGCTTGGTTTTAGATGCATTAAAAGTAACCAGCCACCTCTTCCACCGCTCTATCACGCGCTCAAGATCAGAAGAGAGAGAATTAGAGAGAACCTTGTTATTTACGGCCTTTGATGTTGCCATAGATGGTCGTGTCATCAGTATAGATGTCGACGACTGATTTAAGTATGTGTTTTGGGAGATCATTGATGTAGATCAGGAAGAGGGTTAGGCCCAGGATTGACCCTTGAGGGACTCAAACATTAATTCTGTGGGCCGCTGATTTCTGCCCATCAGCCACTACTCTTATGAACATATCAGAGAGAAATTATTTAATAATTGAGAAAACATTTTCAGCTGGAAATCTTGTGAAGTAAACCTTTATGCAATACCTTCTCAAAGGCCTTTGATATGTCTAGAGCAATTGCCCTAAAAAGGAAGCCTTGTCGAGAAATTCACTAATTCTATGAGATATAACAGTTAGCACATCTGCTGTAGATCTAGCAGAAAGGAAACCATATTGCATGTCACTAAGAAGGTTATTTCTGCTGCGGTGGTTGATTACTTCCTTATTTAATATGGATTCCAGCAACTTACTCATGACACAGAAGACTTATTAGTCTGTACTGAGAGGGAGATGAGCGATCACCTCAATTCTTAAATACAGGGCATACTGATGAGGTTTTCTAGGGTGTTGGGAAGCACTTCACCTTAAGGCAACGCTTAAGCAGTTTTGTAAGTATGTGGGCATGTTCTGGTTGAAGCTTTTTCAATGCTATAATTGGAATGCCGTCAGGGCCAGTTGCTTTACTGGAATCAAGGTTCTTGATTAGCTTGGCGAAATCACGCACAGATATTTGTATGTTGCATAGCGTGTTGTCTGTTATAGAAGGAAATACGAGGAGTTAATGGCTTTGGTCGCATGGGGAAGAATTCTTGGCACATATTTTAGCCTTGTCTAATCTGACGAGATGACCTCAGGTCCATTGGTGATGGTTGGGATAGAACACACGCTTCTGTTCAGGATCCTGTTTGCAATTTGCCAAAACTGGTGGGAACCAAGCCGCTGCTCAGCTACTTTGAATTTAACGCACTGAACATATAGCTCTCTTGCATTTTTTATTAATCTTTTACAGTTGTTGCTGGCAGTCCTGAAAGCAGCTTTAGTCTCAATGCATCTCTTATGTTGGTAGCTGTGGAAAAAGTGATTTCTGTGCTCGATGGCAGCAGCACATTCTTGGGAGAACCATGGCTGGCTGTTAGGTTTTTGTTGGAATTTTTTTGATAGTATTAATCGGTCTATGCCTACAATTAACCATTCTGTAAGGTCTAACTTACCCCCCTCCCGCTTCTATTTCCTTCCTCTCTCTTTCCATCTCTTTCTCTTCTTCTCTGCCCCAGGTTTTATTGATAGAATCCCTTTTCCTTTCTACATTTTGTCATGTATCACATTTTTTTATTTTTCATTATTGTACAATTGGCGCTTCTGATTTTAACATTTGTAATTTTTATTTCCTTCTTTTCATAATAAAATCTAAAATCTGTAAGGTCTGATTAAATTATGGGACTGTTAATTCGACTCCGGAAGTGGAAATATGTGTAACTAAGCAGTTTAAAAACGGTAATACAAATATTATTGGTTACTTATGTGCATACATTTTTACGTGGAATCCCAATTCAAAGATGCCACTTTATCTCCCCCAAAAAGAAGCGGTATTGTTTTGGTTTGTTGAAGTGATATCTAAAACTTATGGTTTTAACCGAAATATGTATGCACATGTGTGGCCAATAATGTTTATAATATTATAAGCTCTGACCTACGTTCATTACTCGATTCTTTAATACTAACGCGAGTTTCATTGGATTTACATCAATGGAAACCAATCTATACTCATACACCCCATATATATATATATATATATATATATATATATATATATATATATATATGTAGATACACTGGCAAACCGCCCGACGTTGCTCGATCGTAAAATATGTTAATTCATAGAGAGACTGAGACAGGTGCATGCGAGTAATGTTTTTTTTTCTAAACAGTCAATAAAATACTAGAGTCAAGATCGAAAACAAAACCTTAAAACGGTTTATTGAATAAGCCTGACGAATTCTCACGAGAACTAAACGCGGAATTTTCTGTGTAGCTTAATTGCCATATATATATATATACTTTTATAATTTACTACCTAACTCTACTTATGTATTGAGTAATGTTGAAGTAAATCCTGAAAATCTACGCATAAAATTATATATGATAAGTACGCTAATCAGTAGACCACCTTGATACGATATTTAAAAAGTGTTTCCAAAGTTACTTATGCGTAACATAAAGAATTTGTCATGTGAACTATTCAGCCGTGCACATTCGTTAAGCAGTTGACAAGCAGATAAAAACACGACGATCTCTTCGTACCCAGTTCTTAATTTTAACTCCTTAGCAGCCCTATTTCCGGATGAAAAGATATTTAACATTTTTCCATAAGTTTACATATCTTATATACTAAATTTCAAATCTTTAAATCCAAATTCGTTCATCATATAGGGTGAGAAGTGCCACACAGAATCTCACTAATTCCGTTAATTTACGCTCGCCCTGTTGATGCTGGAACCGAAGTCTTTTTAACACAGAATTGGCATGCGACCAAACACATAACACGCAAGCCGCCTGCCGTTACCCAGTCGTATGATACAGTTTAAGAAAGAAGAAAATATCGGGTTTAGCCCCCTTTTTAGTAATAATGCCTTAGCTAATATACTCAAGGAATTCTTTAGAATTGTAGTAACCTCATTTACACACATGCAGAAATATAGCACTATCTAAAGAAGAATTAAATTAAAATATCATATTTCACTATGCCTAAAAAAATAATAGTATCTGATAACAAGAAACTTAGGGTTTGTTGAAGGTCGACTGAACACATGGAATCAATGACTATAACACAGAATTAAAGTAGAACAGATATATTGAAAGCAAGAAGAAGCAAATATTTACATAGCGTCCATTGGTATAGTTAATGGGAGAACATATCTGAAAAAGATGCCGGCTGGGTGGTTGTCGACGCGATCTCTTTGAGTCTCTCGCTGAGTATCTCGTTGGGTCTCTCCCACCTTTACGTTACCAATCATATTTGTATAGTTGACAACCCCTCGTATGCTAATTAGGTAGATCCTACCACAACACGATTGCACACCCACCACTAATTGTAATTGCCAGAAGTACTTGAATTGCATTTTAGATAAGAATTGCATTCACAAAGAATGTAATCCATGCTTGTTCCATAACCGAAACACATACAAATACTCTTCCTGTTGTTCCTAATAATCTTAACCCTTATCTAACTCTTCCTCAAATAAACTCTCCAAACTCATTTTTATCTTCCTCCGAAATATGTTCGCCTTCAATTATTAACGACAATAATACTATGCCAATCACCGTACTTATCTACAATCACGAACCAAAGCCAATTAATAGTAATCATGCAATTAACTTTCAAAGAACAACCCCTAAAATCCATACGTTTATTGGCTACACCGTCATGCTAGTTAAACTCCGCATTTCAAACCATAACCGTTAACTTAACGAAGATAACTAACCAAAATGTACAACACTTTCCACATTCATTAAAAATCTTAGGGCTAATAACATAAGTTTCTCCATTATCTGGTCACAACTGCAAAAAATCTTAATCATTTGTCTACACCAGGATATTTTTTAAAAGATTATAAAGGATACACAACTAAAATCTTCTTGGATTTACTAATCCCCACATCTATTATAAATTTTTTAACCGAAAGAGATATTTGCAACCAAAACCATAAGATATTGCTGAGTATTCTTTTTAACTTTTCCTATGAGCTTTTCAATTAAATAATATTTTTCTCAACTGTTGTCGAAAATTGAGTTTACCAGCAAAAATAGATATTCATCTATACTTACCTTTCACTTAGTTTTTTTTTTCTCAGAATAGAAAGGCCTATCGTTGAAACTCCATGCAAAAAGGAACATTAACTCTTATTTCGTATTCCTTGTGTTGAATAAAATATTGTAAATTCAATTCTACAATATACTGGCGTTTTTTACACACACACGCATACATCACAAACACACACACACACACACATATATATATATACACATATATATATATATATATATATATATATATATATATATATAGGTGCAATCAGCTAGAATCTAAACCAAAAAATAAAAATATCCACCTCATTTCCTTTGTCTCTATGTCAATCCCCTATATATATATGTATATATATATATATATATATATATATATATATATATATATATATGTTTCTGTGGGAATATATTTTATTTCCTTATAATATATACCGATCCTTATTTAAGAAGCTCGATGTAATTACAGAGCTATATAGTGATTCGATGACAAAAGATTATCTTCAAACATTCATGATATTGACCATCTTATAATTTATTCATTTAATTCAGCTGACATTTACAATTCTTGACAGTATCTTTTTCGTAGCGCAAAATCGATCACTTAATCATAATATAAATCAGTGAATCTATTTTGCACTTATTGATTGTTGATGATTGATGAGGTTGTTGATGGATTGATTGTTGCTAAATCTTCTCATGAGTTAAGTATATATACATATATATATATATATATATCCTTAAAAGTTAAGCATATATATATATATATATATATATATATATATATATATACATGTTACATGATAAGGACTGCCCCCTTTTCATGTAAGTATGAAAAAGAGAGATTTAGTTAAAATGAAAATGAAATAGAATAAACGAAATTCGAACCTCGTAATTTAGGTTTAGAAATAGATTACGATAGAGAATTAGCAAATGGAATGTGAAAACAAACCATTGTTTAGCTTAGAGATAAAATAGTTTTAAGAAAAGAATGTGCATTGTCAATTCTGTTATGAAAATTCAATTGAAAGAGTGCAACTACAAGGTAATTTAATAAACATGTTTTTAACATATTGGAAATATAGGTTACTGGGAATATAGGTTAACATTCCTTTTGTAAACAAAGGGAAAGAGTTTTGGACACTCATTTCCAGAACACGTAAAAGAAGACACATGTTTTAACATGTGTATGATGTCATGAAAAATGGGAAGTTCTCGATATACTTAGAAACTTTAGAGTTAAGCAAGGAGAAACTGAGGGAGAGTCAGGGGGGTTTGAGGACGACAGACGATAATCTGCAGTTGGGATTCGAACGTCTAGAAGCGAGACGGTCACTTTTGAAACTTAGAATGTGAAGCTTTGAATTCTTGACTCAGAAAACCACGACCGGTCGGGAGAGGAAATAAACCCATCATGTGTTTTTATAAACGTCGCCTTTGTGTTGTAATTCTACCAAAAGGTAAAGTGAAAATTGTTATATATGTCTTATATATATCATGTGTTTTAAAATGTCTTTACATATCTACACTTCTAAGTATGTACTTTTTTATAAATATAAATCTCCTTATAACACGAACAATCACTCTTAATAATAATCTTGTAATAAGACTCTCTTTTAATAAGATTTAATAACAACAATAACAATAACAAGAACAAGGACAATAATAACAATAAATATATAACAAATACGATTTGGTTCCTGTTGACCAGTTTGCATCAACGATGCAAAACTGAACCTGGATTAAATACAACACATACACATACACACACACACAAACACACACACACATATATATATATGCCTACTTCATTTAATCACATAAAATAATATACGAAAGTATAATTTTATGCGGAAACTAAGCATTTACTACAGCAGTGCTCAATACATAGGTAGAGCTAGGTAGTACGTTAGAAAAAAATATGACTTAATTGCCATATATTTTTCTAACTTACTATATATATATAATATATATATATATATATCTATATATATATATATATGTATATATATTCACTTGCCATCCCTTTTTGAAACGATGGAATTGCCCGACCCCCGACGATAGATAGATAGATAGATAGATAGATATGTATGAGTGTGGAGTGTGTACGTAAGCGCGTTTAGAGAGAGAGAGAGAGAGAGATGTACATATACAATAAAGTATATCGAAGGAGGGAAACGTCTGTTCAATGACACATCTCTATTGAAAAAATCTTATAGGAATATCGAAAGATTACATTATAATCTCATAGATAAACGAACAAAAACTACTGACAATATAATTATATAAAACCTTTATTGTCCGTCTACGCGTCAAGCAATGTCGATAACAGCTTATAAATGTGTAATCATAGGTTAAACTCGTAAATGGAAAATTACATAGCCGTTCACACGGTTAGTGATGTATTTCACACTTGACAGGATAATTATATAGGAAGTTTGAGTTATTGTTTCATACGGAAAAATGTTTTGGTTCCATAGCAATGTCTGCATTTGAATATTCGTGTCGAAAAGAAAAACCCAAAAATTGTTTCAGAAAATTTAATTCTTTATTCTCCTTTACGATATAAAATACCTTTTGTAATATGTTCTTTTCTTTATCATATTAATTTTTTTACCTTGTTTGGTGACCCTTTGCTCACCTCGCATTTTTCTATCTCTCCCTGTCTGGTAGCGTAAGACGCTCTCCCCAGTAGTGTTTGAGATTCAATTACGTTTTTTGTGGGGGGTTATGAACATTACAATAAGTAAATGTTCTTTTTTTTTTTTAAATTATGATGTTGATGCATATATATATATATCTATATCTATCTATCTATCTATCTATCTATCTATCTATCTATATATATATATATATATATATTTATACATGTTGTTTTAAGTCCTTTTTTTCAAATCCTTTTTCATTCTCAAATACAAAATATTCTAACATTTCTTTGAGGAACACACATTTGTTTATACGAAATTGTTTAGTGAACTTTCACGATGTAAGGCGTACTTCATTAACAATGATTAAACAACTCATAAGTGTAAATTTAATACACCTGATTTTATCATGAATAGTTATATATATATATATGCATATATATATATATATTAACACACACACATATGTATATATATATATATATATATATATATATATATATATATATATATATATAAGCATAATGGAAATATTATTCCGACGGGATAGAGAACTGAAAGAAAAAAGAGCCAGCTATGTGTCAATCAACATTTTGTCTTTATTTTATTCATCCAGAAGAAGTCTTACAATAAAGACGAAGCGTTTATAAACGCATCACGTGGTGTGTTCCCCTTTATATATATATATATATATATATATATATATATATATATATATATATATATATATATATATGTACGCATATATATTTGTGTGTGTTTGTGTGTAAATGTTGAGTCACCCCAAGTCAATTTAACGCTTTTTTATAGAAGCCTGCCATTGATAACTGAAATCATTATTCCGCAGAAGAAATAACAAATAATAATCTATACAGCATATGTATATCTGCATAAACAACCGGTAACACTAATTACTTATACATTTTGCACGGATATGCAACTGGAAAGACTCAGTGATACTTCATTGCTAAAAATATATTTTCATAACGTGCTACAAAACTATATTCAGACACACACACAGATATATATATATATATGTATATATATATATATACCTAGCTATATTCAAATGTTAAGTACTGTTGAAGTAAATAATAAAAATGTATACATAAATTGCAGTATGTTCTAATGAGATTTTAAATACATACATGAAATAATTAAATATATAACACGATTAATAAATACATGGTTGCTATTTCAGAGCATGTATCTTGATTAGTTGCATCTAATAAGTCACACGACAGAATTAGTCTAAACTCATAATTTTATTTATCTTAACATACTTTTTTTCGGCGAATCCCAGAATTTTCCTTATTTTATACCTTAATGGCTGCAGACCGGTTGAGATTTGATGAATATATAAGCACGTGCAGAAAGCTAACATTTAAAAATTCAATGAAAGTGTGTATGTGGAGTAATTATGTTCATTACTAGTAATTAGCATGCATGAAAACTGTGTATATATATATATATATATATATATATATATATATATATGCATATATATGTATATATATATATATGCATATATATGTATATATATATTTATATATATATATATATATATATAAATATATATATATATGCATATATATATATGTATATACATATGCATATATATATATGTATATATATATTTATATATATATATATATAGATGCATATATATATATATATATATATATATATATATATATATATATGAAATGAAAGATGAAGAATTACAGTTATACACAACTTTCTTTTATTATCAGAACAATATTTAAAATATAAACAGGGAAAAATAAAGACAAACCGAATCTGCCAAGCTCCAACCCCTGTCCCATCGCCACTATGTGACATCCCGGTGCCTGTTTTACAAATATTTTAATGGAATGTGCTTTGATGAACTTGTAACACTTGTGCCTTCTCAATGTTTATAACCCTGAAAACATGTCTAGCAGCAAAGTCCCACACCTTCACTGAAGATATCCCTAGATGCTTGACAGTCTTCTATAATAGCTTCCTCCTTCAGACTGCTAGATTTTAGAATTTCCTTCCTCTTTCTCTGATTGTATTCACAGGCAAAAGTTTAAATGTATGTGAACTGACATCTCACTCATGTCACACACATTCCTCTGAATACATGGTGCCAAATATTAGCCTCTTATGTCCCAGTGGCAATATGCCTTGTCCGAGGTGAGTAAGAGTAAAAAAAAAGCAGAGGGTAATTCCACTGTATTTCCTTATTTTTGCCTGTTATATTTTCTTATTGGCCTGATGATGTAGC